>NC_037597.1:333423-649346 GCF_003073045.1 Pomacea canaliculata
TGAATAGTTAGTGCTGTGAACTTAGTGCTGTGAACTTCATTATGACACTGAACACTTAGTGCTGTGAACTTCATTATGACACTGAACACTTAGTGCTGTGAACTTCATTGTGACACTGAACACTTAGTGCTGTGAACTTAGTACTGTGAACTTTATTATGACACTGAATAGTTAGTGCTGTGAACTTAGTGCTGTGAACTTCATTATGACACTGAACACTTAGTGCTGTGAACTTCATTATGACACTGGACAGTTAGTGCTGTGAACTACATTATGACACTGAACAGTTAGTGCTGTGAACTTCATTATGATACTGAACAGTTAGTGCTGTGAACTTCATTATGACACTGGACAGTTAGTGCTGTGAACTACATTATGACACTGAACAGTTAGTGCTGTGAACTTCATTATGATACTGAACAGTTAGTGCTGTGAACTTAGTGCTGTGAACTTCATTATGATACTGAACAGTTAGTGCTGTGAACTTAGTGCTGTGAACTTCATTATGATACTGAACAGTTAGTGCTGTGAACTTAGTGCTGTGAACTTCATTATGATACTGAACAGTTAGTGCTGTGAACTTAGTGCTGTGAACATCATTATGACACTGGACACTTAGTGCTGTGAACTTAGTGCTGTGAACTTCATTATGACACTGGACACTTAGTGCTGTGAACTACATTATGACACTGAACAGTTAGTGCTGAGAACTTAGTGCTGAGAACTTAGTGCTGAGAACCTTCATTATGACACTGAACACTTAGTGCTGTGAACTTCATTGTGACACTGAACACTTAGTGCTGTGAACTTAGTGCTGTGAACTTCATTATGACACTGAACACTTAGTGCTGTGAACTTAGTGCTGTGAACTTCATTATGATACTGAACAGTTAGTGCTGTGAACTTAGTGCTGTGAACTTCATTATGATACTGAACAGTTAGTGCTGTGAACTTAGAGCTGTGAACATCATTATGACACTGGACACTTAGTGCTGTGAACTTAGTTGCTGTGAACTTCATTATGACACTGGACACTTAGTGCTGTGAACTACATTATGACACTGAACAGTTAGTGCTGAGAACTTAGTGCTGAGAACTTAGTGCTGAGAACCTTCATTATGACACTGAACACTTAGTGCTGTGAACTTCATTGTGACACTGAACACTTAGTGCTGTGAACTTAGTGCTGTGAACTTCATTATGACACTGGACACTTAGTGCTGTGAACTTCATTATGACACTGAACACTTAGTGCTGTGAACTTCATTGTGACACTGAACACTTAGTGCTGTGAACTTAGTGCTGTGAACTTCATTATGACACTGAACACTTAGTGCTGTGAACTTAGTGCTGTGAACTTCATTATGACACTGGACACTTAGTGCTGTGAACTTCATTATGACACTGAACACTTAGTGCTGTGAACTTCATTGTGACACTGAACACTTAGTGCTGTGAACTTAGTGCTGTGAACTTCATTATGACACTGAACACTTAGTGCACAACACAAACGTCAGCATTTTCCTAACGTTTCTCCAGTTCAAAGGTTTATGGACAACAACGTTCATTATGCTGGCGGCTGTTTACTACTGACGAGGTTTACATTTACAGTTTTGCCCTCCCCACCCCTACCCCTCCCCTTCCCAGGGGCCAACAGACGAGAAGACGACGACCTCCGTCCGCCCTGCGATGGAAACTTTGCCGAGTGAGACTGGCACCGACTACGTCCCTCCGTGTGGAGCCACACTCTTCTGCTTGTGCCGTCGCCAGAACCTGAGAACCCTTAACTCCCCCCACACCCCCCACACACCCACACACCCCCCACACACCCTCCCTCTGCCTACAGTGGTGCTGGTCTCTCCCCCTCCCCCCTACCCGTGCGTATGACGCGGCGCGCGGGGGGAGCGTGGGAACGTCAGGCACCAGGGGCGCGCGTGCGTTTGGCGGCGTGTTGCTTGTTGGTAAACAACTCGCCGATGGTTTGCAAGCGCGTTCGCCTCCACAACAACAGTGGATGTCTGCAGTGAGTAAGATGAGGGGAGGGCAGGGGGGGGAGATGCTTCACGCAAGTTGATTAAAGTAGATATAGGTGACCTACATTACACGATGATGACAGGTGCCGACAGGTAAGTCTTGACTACACACACGTGTGTACACTACACCTCGCGCACACACACACACACACGCGCACACATGAGCAGGTGACACAACGAAGCTGGAATCCCTGTTATCCCGGGGACATGCACCCCTTGATAAGTGGGTGGCGGTCACTGCCACTGGCGATGACGTCATTCTTGTTTCGGTCAGTATGTTCAAGCAGAGGGAAGTGTCAGTGAGTAACAGTGACAAGAATCACGTGACCTCACTGCCATCATCCCGCTGCTGACTAAATCATTCATGGCTCACTGGTGTTAAAGGGAAGTTACTCCGAGTTTCGTGTGACAACTAAAAATAGACATTGTGTCATTCTCGGCTGACATCACTAGGCAGTTGACTTTATTTGGGTCACTCCGCTCTAGTTTGGGGAGAAGTGGCTGCTAGGGTCATGACCTCTATCCTGACGACTGCTGTCACAGGGACTTCCCCTCCCGGTCACCCGCAGTCGTTACACGTGACATCATACAGTTTCACACACAGACAGGTCTCTGTCTCTCTGCACGTGCGCACACACAGTAAACTGTGCCATTCCTCATGACACATGACACAGATCCCAGGGGGCACGTGACAACAGTTCTTTCTACGTGTCATCAACATGTTGTATCGTCCTTCCCATCACCACCCACTCGTAGAGCAGCGTCACCACCAGCCAGCCCTCACTTCCGGTGTGTCGCGTCCTCGTCGACATCTTCCGGTCAAATGCCACTGACATTGCACAACACTTGACACACTTGTCTACCACACAGCTGTCAGCACACTCTCTTGTCTACCACACAGCTGTCAACAAC
Organism: Pomacea canaliculata; assembly: GCF_003073045.1. Lineage (NCBI taxonomy): Eukaryota > Metazoa > Mollusca > Gastropoda > Architaenioglossa > Ampullariidae > Pomacea > Pomacea canaliculata. The sequence goes on from NC_037597.1 coordinate 336,369, forward strand.
ACTCCCAGCTGTTTATCACACAGCTGTCAGCACACTGTTGTCTGTCACACAGCTGTCAGCACACTCCATTGTCTGTCACACAGCTGTTGTGTATCACACGTACAGCTGTCTAGAATGCCAAGTGTCACACAGCTGTCAACATGTTCTGCTATGACAAAGCTGTCAACACTCGCCATTTGTCTGTCACATACTGCATCCCACGTGACATTATGAGAAAGGACGAGTCATGTCACTTATGTGACAATGACTGACAGGACGCATCATGTGTCAGTGACAAGACAGTAGATTCATTGCTGTGACAGAAGCAGCAGCAGCTGTGTGTGTGAAGACATTGACTCTAGTCCACCCACGTGACTGTCTTGCAGGTGGACGACATGACAACTGTGAAAGTTCAGGTGGAAAGACACTCGGTGTGTGTGACATCTACTTCAGCTCCATGTTTATTTACCACAAGGTCGTAAAGATCACATCATCTCTCTCTCTGGCGCTTGGTGGCCGCAGGTACCATTACCAATGTACCCCTAGCATCCCTACCCTAGTCTAGTCTGCCCTACCCTGGTCTGCCCTAGTCTAGTCTACTTTAGTCTACCCTACCCTACCCTACTCTTGTCTACCCTACCCTGGTCTGCCCTAGTCTAGTCTACTTTAGTCTACCCTACTCTACCCTACTCTAGTCTACCCTACCCTGGTCCAGGGCCGCCGAGAGCGAGCCCGGGCCCCGGGACAGACGATCTCTCCGGGCCCCTTGTACTTGTAATCGTAAATTATTTTCCCAGTATATAATGTATGTTTACAATTCGAATCTCAATATCTACACTCAAACTCAACTTCTGCATGTGTAATGCTTGGGTGTTCTGTCCTTAGACCTTTAAAAGAAAAAGAAAAGGAGAAGAAGAAAAAAATCCACTGACCAATGCCGGGCCCCCTTGACAGCCGCGGGCCCGGGTACACCAGACCCCCCTGTCCCCCCCTCTCGTCAGGCCTGCCCTGGTCTACCCTAGTCTAGTCTACTTTAGTCTACCCTACCCTACTCTAGCCTACTCTTGTCTACCCTACCCTACTCTACCCTACTCTAGTCTACCTTACCCTGGTCTACCCTAGTCTAGTCTACTTTAGTGTACCCTACCCTACTCTACCCTACTCTTGTCTTGTCTACCCTAGTCTAGTCTACTTTAGTCTACCCTACTCTACCCTACCCTAGTCTAGTCTACCCTAATCTACCTTACTCTACCCTACCCTACTCTACCCTACCCTAGTCTAGTCTACCCTAATCTACCCAGAGATTGTTTGTTTTGCCTGCGGCTCGTAAGGAAGTCGACAGAAACGTGAGCTGGCGAGGAGTGGTTGTGGTGGGTGTCATGGCGATGTACGAAGTCATTGTGAGAGCCCTCCCTCCCTCTCCCCCCAGTTTGTACATCTACATCGCCCAGGGGACAGTCACATGGGGAAGTCACGTGAGTCAGGGCACAGACCGCGCGAAGACCACGTGCGACGCCCTCGAGACTAAAACAGAGATTGCGTCAGCCCACTTGCAGCTAAAAATAGACGCCGCCGATTAGCTAATTAAGGCTGACCCCGGGCAGAGCGACTGACCCCCGGAACTGAAGTCGCCGATATATACATGACGTCACTTCCGAGTGCGTGCGCTCGCGTGCAGCGAATTAAAGTACAATGCAACCTGTTGAGCAGCTTCCCTGTGTCGCCCTCATTCAACACACGTCTGGCATGGGAAGTGTTTACCAACATGTTTACCAACACTGTCACCTACTCAACATTCCTCGCAACCTCTCCCAGTGTGCTCTGTGGAGTAAATCCCTGTTGTTGTGCATGACAAGCATGGATCCATTTCCAAGGTGGCGCTACGAAGACTTTTTTTGCTTCTTTCAGCTGGAACAAAGTCCGCGAGACGTTTGATGTTGTTGCTAAAGGGCAGGACACTCGCCGCCACAACCTCTGAATGGGTCACGTGTTTCCGCCCTGATTCACCAGTCAGCAAGTGGCCAGAGAGTTGGGAGCACAGCCTGTGGACATGGGCCAGCAGACAGGAAGACGGCAGCAAGCAGTTGGCATTCCTGTCTGTGGGACTGGTTGTGTGTGTCTAACCGTCCTTCTGGTGGAGCAGACAACAACGTGAGAACTGAGACACTACGTCGCCCTGACTTAACGACCTCGGTGTCTTCTGCACGGCCTGATTGTCACAAGACATCCATGTTGTCCTAGCTGGACCTGCACTGCTCCTTGCTTCCCCAACAGGTCTGCAGCACAGTCGAGCTACTTAATATACTTCCGCGTCGTCTGAACAGAGTCAAGTTCGTTTGTTAGCTTTCTGAGCCAGACCAGTCACCTGCAATGTCTTACATTCATCCACTTGTCAAACACTCTTAACGTGCACTCGGGGCTTGGGGAGAGGAAGTGCATTTCATCGAAACCATTCAGATAACTGATGAACTGATGGTGAGTTGCTCACCCTGTGTAGCAGCCAGCAAGACAAAAAAACCAGATATCACGCAGACACGAATATCGGTTGCTATGCAACGGGCACAACTGGGGACATAGCAATGTGATGGGACATCATGGAGAATCTTGTTCACTCTGCATGGCAGCAACACTAACACCAACACCAGCATCAGCACCACGGCTAAGAAATCTCGATGTATAAAGATGCCGAGGTATCTCTGGGTAGCTTCAAGAGGTCCAGGTATCTCTGAGGTACAGAGTAGCTTCAACAGCAACACAAAATAATACTAATATGTTTTTGTCAAGCCTTGTAGAACAGGTTCCACTGTCCTAATGTTTGTATTGTGTTGTACTGTATGTATTGTCGAGCCTCCAGGACAACGCGATTGTGGACATGCGAGGCTGGAGGTCGGGGGCTGGGGGTTGGGGGGTCAAAGGGTCGAGACTTGTGTTTGGCAGGCTGTCAGACGACAACTCCTTGTCCCGAACTCTTCCCCACTTCTTGTCCCCTGAAAAACCGTTTCCGCTTCTGACTGCGTCTTTCCGGTTGTTTACATCCAGCATCATCTGGCCTTGAACTCTGTACGTCAGGTCGTTGGGCTGCTAACGGTCTTCACGTAACAACAGTATGACCAGCTCACATCTACCTACTTCACTTGGTCACATGTCAGGCGACTGCATCAAACGGGTTTATGTATATAATGATCTACACCTGTACACTGAAGTCCTTGTCTTATTGTCTGCTCCTGACTGACGTCAACGCCCTTGTTGAGGTCTCGCAATATTGTGTGCTATGGAAGGCGGGGGAATGCGGCCACACATGTCGGCCAGCACAATTGGGGGATGGGTGCTGGGTTGGTGACGTCTCCAGCGTAAGAAAGCAAACAAACAAACAAAGGGCAACAACACCTGCACACACTTTGACCTCCCATCTGTAGAACGACTTTCGCGTCAAACGTTCGCGCCACAGGGGAGGGGGAGTCAGTCTCGTGAAAAGCACGTGCCGCCTCTATTTATAGACGCACTTGGCTTGTGACCTACTTTTATCGACCTTCTTCCCCACACCCCCACCCCACCCCCAATGACGGTTTTTGACGCCATCATCGTGCAGCGACTACAACCCGTCTACTGGGAAAACGACTTTGAAGGAAAATGTCACCGCAAAAAAAAGAAAAAACTTCCTAAAGTGAAAGTTCTGGATGCACCAAGGATAGCTTTTTGTATTTTTACCGATACGAGCTGACCGACATTTTGTTTGTGAACTGCGAGGTAAGAATAGTCAGACTGGGGGTGGGGGGGTTGACCTGAGACTTGACCTCAACACCACGAACCCTTAAAGAACACGAAGACAACACAAACAGTGCAAGATACACGACACCACACAACAAGACACACACAACGCGAAGTCAATAAGACAGAGAACAATAACAGATTTAAAAACACGGAAATAAACAACAAATTAACAACAAAAAGAACAAATTCAGAGTGCGAAGAGAACACAGATACGAAGCTGACAAAGAACAAGAAGCTCAGAACACATCAGAACATGAAGAACACGTTAGAACACGAAGAACACGAAGAACACTGACATCAGAACACGTTAGAACACGAAGAACACATCAGAACATGAAGAACACTGACATCAGAACAACTCAAACTCACAGAAAGAGCAGACGTACGTGTGCGGTGTGTTCCACAGTTCTGTGTACACGTGTGTTCCACAATTCTGTGTACACGTGTGTTCCACAATTCTGTGTACACGTGTGTTCCACAGTTCTGTGTACACGTGTGTTCCACAGTTCTGTGTACACGTGTGTTCCACAGTTCTGTGTACGTGTGTTCCACAATTCTGTGTACACTTGTGTTCCACAGTTCTGTGTACACGTGTGTTCCACAGTTCTGTGTACGTGTGTTCCACAATTCTGTGTACGTGTGTTCCACAGTTCTATGTACGTGTGTTCCACAGTTCTGTGTACATGTGTTCCACAATTCTGTGTACGTGTGTTCCACAGTTCTGTGTACGTGTGTTCCACAGTTCTGTGTACGTGTGTTCCACAATTCTGTGTACGTGTGTTCCACAGTTCTGTGTACACGTGTGTTCCACAGTTCTGTGTACGTGTGTTCCACAATTCTGTGTACGTGTGTTCCACAGTTCTATGTACGTGTGTTCCACAGTTCTGTGTACATGTGTTCCACAATTCTGTGTACGTGTGTTCCACAGTTCTGTGTACGTGTGTTCCATTATTTCCTCGTACAATTTGCCTTCTGTCGTCTGCCTGGTTGCATGGGGACATGGTGTAGAGGGAGGAGCTGCTGGATGAGACAGAAGAGAGGAAATAACAGCCAAACACTGCCCCCCCCACAGGCCAAGAGATGCTTGCTGTCCACGTCACGAGTTGTTGGAAGACTTTGTTCATGCACACCTGTACATTGTTTGCAGGTGAAGATGTGAAGAAAGTGTTGCTGACTGGATGTGACATCACGCGGCTGTCAGTCTGTACATCGTGCCTGTAACGTGCTCAAGCCTCACTCTGCACGCCACTGGGTCTGTAACCGCCGCACTTTTATCTTTGACCTGCGCACCGAGGAAAGAGTGCATCGTCTGTATGACGACATATTCCTACACCACGGGAAACGTCGGACAGGTACATGTCAGTCACCTGACACCCTAGATTATCTGTTGATGCTCCTCTCTCCTCACAAACCCACTGACACACTGACACACTGACACACTGACACAGTGAACTCAGTCTCTGTACTCACCTGGCCGCCCTGTCAGGTGAAGCAGCCAATGTCATCAGGTGCTTGAGACATCAGATGATGAAGATGGCAACTCTGGGCACGAGTCACACCTGACTTCTCACTCACTCACACACACAGGGAGGGAGGGAATTCCGTGCAGGCTCCGTCAGGGGCTTCAGGTCCCAGTCACGTGCTGAGTAAGTCGGGGTCAACTCCACAAAGTTCTGTTTTCAAACAGAATCCGTGTGTTCAGTCTCGCGCCGCAGTTCAAACTGTGACAAACGTGATGTGCCGCCATGTTGTTCTCTCTATCCACCTTCACTTCAACTGATGGAAACACCTGACTAGGACTGGGGCTGGTCGTACTGAGGGGCAGTCAGGGGCCAACAACACAGTGTGTGTGTCTGTGTGTGTGTGTACGTGTGTGTGTGTACGTGTGTGTGTGTGTGAGAGAGAGTATCAGCATGGATATCGTTATTTCTCTCTCTCTCTCTGTGTGTACGTTTGTGTGTACGTGTGTGTGTACGTGTGTGTGAGAGAGAGAGAGTATCAGCTTGGATATCGGTATTTCTCTCTCTCTCTCTGTGTACGTGTGTGTGTGAGAGAGATAGTATCAGCATGGGTATTGTTATTTCTCTCTCTCTCTCTGTACGTTTGTGTGTACGTGTGTGTGTGTGAGAGAGAGAGTATCAGCTTGGGTATTGTTATTTCTCTGTGTGTGTGTGTGTACGTGTGTGTGTGTGTGAGAGAGAGAGAGAGAGTATCAGCATGGGTATTGTTATTTCTCTCTCTCTCTCTCTGTGTACGTGTGTGTGTGTGTGAGAGAGAGAGTATCAGCATGGGTATTGTTATTTCTGTGTGTGTGTGTGTACATTTATTCCAGTCGAATGTCGTGCTCTCTGTTGGAGTAGGAATCGTTGATGTTTCGTTGATGTTTCGTTGATGTTTCGTTGATGTTTCGTTGATGTTTCGTTCATGTGCAGAATGTTTGCACCTTGACATCCACATGAACACATAATGGAGGCTGAGTGTGACGGCGCGCGCCACCTTTATGCAAGTTTCAAAAACACAAAACAAAAGGCAAGGGCAACTGAGAAGAAAGTTCTCTACAGCTACCAATGGATACACAAGTTTCCACACAATCAAAGACATTATTTCCCCACACGGGCATTGTGCTCGCTCCTCACATTGTCCTTCACATCAGCCCCAAGTCTGTGTCCTTGTCCAGGTGTCTGTCATACTTTGTCACGACAGTGTCACGCGGTGCAGGCTGCCTCTCTGACCACAGACCATGGAGTTGGCCGCTGTACCAGTCATCAGGGTGGCAAGACCCGGGTGCAGGCTGCCTCTCATCCACACAAACACACGTTTGATGCCACCGTTCATTGTGCACGTGTCAGATGTGCACCAAGTGACCCCGGCTCCACCCCTACTTCGACCGGCAACACGGGTAACCTCGCGTGACTGCAACGTCCTCAGCACTCACTGACCCCAGCACTGGACAGCCGGTACTGCGCTACCCTGGGGGCAGCCACAAAGCCTGGCAGGGGGAATGGGAAGAATGGGGTCCCCTAGATTAGATATTACATAGATAGTAGCTCCGACCATCAAGGGTGGAGAGGTGGCTTTCTGCTGGTTTAAAAAAAAGGTAAAGGTAGTCCCCCAACTTTCGGAGGTGTTAGAGACCCCGCCTTTCTCGGGCCAGCTTTTTATGTGAGGAGGGGGGTGCCCATCTCTATCGCTTTCTTACCTTCCCAAACCTCCCTACAGCTGCGCTACATGGGTATCGAACCGGCTGGCCTCCGAGTTTGGATGTTAGAGCTTTAACCAATCTGTTATCTGCTTCTCTTTAGCTAATGTTTGTGTTTCTGCTCAGATCATCGGGAGAGTAGAAGTGTTTACCTTGTGGACTGGTGGAAAAACCAGGCGGTAGGGTGGGCTATGATGTGTGAATGCCAGTCCCTATCGTCTAGGATCGACCTCCAAACGACTTGCTAAGCTTGACCTCTCGCCTGCTACCTCTCCCTCCCTCCCACGCACTTGATTTTCAGACCAAAGGTCCCTCAGCTACACACCCTACCCTCGCCATTTTTCATCACACGTCTGTCTGATGAATCATTCGATGTTGTATTGGATGGCCACGAGGTTGAAGATGGCCTTGCCAGTCGAATGTTGACCAGGGATGGTCTTGACCGTGTGTCAGGTCAGTGTCTGGTCAATGTCAATGTTCCTGCAGGTGTCTCTTCACAGTCAACAGTTTGAAAACAGTTTCGAGATTTTTTTCCTTTTGTAGATTTTGTCTGTCATTACATCTTCCCGTGTCGCCAAATAATCCCGTAGAAATGTGACAACTGCCCCATCAGTAACAGAAGGTAATTGAAAACAAACTGCTGAGAAATGTATGAAAATAGAGAGCTGTGTGGTATATCACCAAATGTTTCCACATTGTTGTTTACTTTAAATACATCCACCTGTAGAATCAAGACATTTACTATCCTCTAAAACAAGACGAACCCGTGTTTTGTGTTGTGGAGCGAGACCGACGCCAGCGACCCGGAGCCTGTGGCGCTGTGCTCAGTGGCACCAAGACTGTTGCAACAGCTTCTGGAGCCCCGGTGTCACGAAGAATTACGAATTACCTGCGACCTTTCCTTTGAAGGTTGCTCAAATCATCATCATCATCATCATCATCATCATCATCATCATCAGGAATGTAAAAACACTAGTCGCTCCCAGTGAAAAACCAGGCGAAGAACCATAACAAACAACAACAAAAATGCCAGAAAAAAAAAACACTTAAGGGGTGAACAGGAAAATTATATATATATATAAAATTGAAGGCCAAAGACAATGGAGGATATAGTTGGAGAGGAGAGGAAATTTCTTTAGTGGGAAAATGGTTGCGGGTAAGCTGTTTCAATTGCTTATGTATGTCATATCTGCAAAAAGACCGCTCAATCAACAATAAAATATTTTTACATTGTTAAATTTTTCTGAGCATGATACAAAAACTGGAGTATATCAGTGTTATGATATTATTTTTCTTAACGCCTTATTTAAATTTTACAAAGATGTCTAATCAGTTATTTTAGAGAAATAATCATCTTTCCTCAATCCTACTGAAAGAAGCCTTCAAAGACTTGGCAGTAACCGACCGGTGTCAATGGTCTAATGACTAATGTGAGATTTTTTGTGAATTTTCTATTATTTTTTGTGAATTTTCTATTATTTCTGTGTCATGGACTCTATGAAATTCTGACATTTATCCAGTAATTTTAAGGTGGTTGTGTTTTCCAGTCCTCCTCCGCTTCTTTCCACACGTGCCGCAGTTGGCCGCTACTTGACTGTTGGGAGGCAACTCGATACAAGGGAATGAACTCCTTGAAAGCAAGTGAAGTAGATTTTGTAGAGTTTGTTCCCCTCCACCGCCATGCTTCATGTAATGAAATACTCTAAGATCTAGTTTAAGAAAACTGCCGCACATGAAAAAAGAAAATAAAACAAGCTGAAGAAAACGATGGATGCCTGTGTTGGGGTGGAGTGTGACCGGACTGTGGCGAGACTCCAGCTGAAGCTGGACAAGCGATGAAACTGAGAAACTGTTAACAGCCATCACACACACACACGAGTGGACTCGTCACAACACAGCAACCAGTCACTAGGGGAGGTTCCACTAGCCACCCTTACCACATAGCAGTAAATATTGAAGTGGAGTAGGTACGACGAAGTCTGTCCACAGACAAGTCCGCCTTTTGTGGATTGTTTATCGGAGAAATAATAATTGGGGTGAAGTAAGGTCAAGGAAGGGCAGTCAGTCACACATCAGCAGTAGATGTGATGGTTACGGCCCCTGCACTGCCCACTTTGCTTAGCGTGTTGCTAGTGCCGCTTAGCGTGTTGCTAGTGCCGCTTAGCGTGTTGCTAGTGCCGCTTAGCGTGTTGCTAGTGCCACTTAGCGCGTTGCTAGTGCCGCTTAGCGTGTTGCTAGTGCCGCTTAGCGTGTTGCTAGTGCCGCTGCTACCAACATTCTGGCGCTCTTTTGTGTCAAGGGAGGCAAGCTCCTGCAAAAACTCGCGCGTCAAAGTAGCCAGGTTGTCGTCCTTGTCTGTGGCGGGTGGTGGCGCCGGGTGGCGCCGGAGTGGGGTAGCTTCTGCGTCACGCAGCATGTCTTTCAGCTTGCTGTTCTCCGCCTGCAGCACCTGCAGCTCATGCAGCAGACTGTCCTTCTCCCTGGCCAGACTGGACCGCCCCAGCAGCTCCACCGCCTTCTTCAGGTCCTCGTTCTCCGTGTACAGCTCTGCGACACAAGGGCAGTCAGGCTGAGATGATGATGATGATGATGATGATGATGATGATGATGATAATGATACATTTTTATAGTTAAATCGGTGGTGAGATTATGACGAATGGCACTCATCCTACAAAGTTCAAAGCAAGCAGACATGAGAAATCTGCTGTCGAACAGTCCAACTAAGATGGAGAATGACAACTAAGTTGCGGACTGAGGTAGAGAAAGAAATAGTTGAGTTGCTTATAGGCAGAGACTGAGGGAGGCAAGGATGACTGAAACTTCTTGAGACAATTTAGTAGCAGTTCAGTCTTGTATGACTACTGATGCAACAAACTTCAACCACAACACGAGTTATATAATTAGTGATATGTTAATATCGTAGTGTTAGACACTAGATAGGTAGAGTTACATAATTAGCAATATGTTAATATCGTAGTGTTAGACACTAGACGTGTAGAGGTATATAAATAGTAATATGTTAATAGTAGTGTTAGACACTAGATAGGTAGAGTTACATAATTAGTAATATGTTAATATCGTAGTGTTATACACTAGACGTGTAGAGTTACATAATTAGTAATATGTTAATAGTAGTGTTAGACACTAGACGTGTAGCGGTATATAAATAGTAATATGTTAATATCGTAGTGTTAGACACTAGACGTGTAGCGGTATATAAATAGTAATATGTTAATATCGTAGTGTTAGACACTAGACGTGTAGCGGTATATAAATAGTAATATGTTAATATCGTAGTGTTAGACACTAGATAGGTAGAGTTACATAATTAGCAATATGTTAATATCGTAGTGTTAGACACTAGATAGGTAGAGTTACATAATTAGCAATATGTTAATATCGTAGTGTTAGACACTAGATAGGTAGAGTTACATAATTAGCAATATTCCTTCATTGGGGTCGGTGATGACCATGACGAGAACCGATGTGAGGGGAGGGCCTGGTCCCTACGTGGCTGGTGAAGATCCCAAAGACGTCTCACGTGAGGAACACGTAGGGGAGGGCACTCGTAACACGCACTGTACGTTTTTCTCTCCCTAGGGGGCGCGCCTCTTCCCCCCACCCCTTTAAGGAGTCTCCCAGCTGGCAGGTGTTTAAGGTGCTGGAGTGTGTTTGAGGGTAACGGTGCCCTGAAGGCTGTCTTTGATGGTTTTTTGTTTTGTTATTTTCCCCTGTAGCCCCGGGCTGCTTCTGGCTGACGTGTCCACAGCTGTTGACAGGCGGCTGTCAGGCATGCATGACGTGCCCCGCCCACCTTACCACCCCTTGACAGAGGGGTGAGGATGCTGAGAACACCAGCTCGCCTCGGGACTTCGGTATGAGGGATCTCACCCTGTCCATGGATACAGAACAGGCAGCGGAGGTGTGTAGAGATGGTTGAAGTGTGTGTCTGTTGTACATCATCCATGTCTCAATGACATACAGGTGAGGGTCTGGGGATAATGCTCAAACCTCCGCGCTCCCATCTGTTTTTTCTGCACTCTATCGCAGACAGAACTACTTTTGGCAGATCTGTTGGGAACCTCAGTGCCAATGTTGGCTGACTGTGCTGCGAAGGTAGATGAAGTGCTCCAGTGTGCGAGAGTGCGTGTCTTCACCATCACGTGCGGCTCCTACTATCGGGCTACAGGCAGGGTGGATAATCACTCGGTTGTCCCAGTGCTGATGGTCTGACTCAAGGCCTGGTGGTGAGAGGCAGCCACCCACAGACTGCATCTCGTGAGGTGTGCTGGCGGTCAGGGTGGAGGCAGCAGCCAGGAGGTCTCGGACGACAGCCAGTATTTCCCCTTCTTGAGATCATCATCCTCCAGATGCTGTCACTGCTCACTGTGTCAAAGGTTAGGTCGACGAAGGTTGTAAACAGGCTACAGTGCTGCTCCCCGCACTTTTGTTGAAGATGGCGCGCAGTGAATATCCTTCCGCTGCTGGGAAACCATGTCTTGGTACTGCATGAATTAAAATATTTAGAACAGCTGCTGTATCGCAGCTGTCTTCAGCTGTTTACAGCTGTGCATGACAGGGGTGTGAGCGGTTCATTCATCTCGAGGTCTTGCGTCTAAACATCTGCTTATCCTCCTGACTTTTAAGGGTAGAACATGTCACAGTCGGCCTCACTGGAGCAGGTGAGCGACAGGTTCATCGCTGACAGCCTGTCGATGGTGTCCTCAGTCAGGAAGCATGGCAGTCGGGAGGCTGTGTAGGGTTCACCTCATCTCTCTAGACTGTGAAGTACTCAGTGAAGTGATTAGTTCCCTGTGCACACGGGGGCCACACCAACACTTGAAACTTCGTGAAACCGCTTGTCTGCGACTCTGGCAGCTGTTCTGCTCAACTAGACGGTTGGCACCTGCCTTCACCTGTTCCGCACCTTTCTGTGCACCTTCACCTGCTTTTCAAGGGCTTCGGCAGGTCGTTGTGGTGCGCGAAGGAGGCGACACATTGCTACACGCAGGTGTGGAATATCTTAGTGGCATGCAGTAACAGCATGTCTGAGTGTTACAGACAGTAACAGCATGTCTGAGTGTTACAGTAACAGCATGTCTGAGTGTTACAGACAGTAACAGCATGTCTGAGTGTTACAGACAGTAACATGTCTGAGTGTTACATACAGTAACATGTCTGAGTGTTACATACAGTAACAGTATGTCTGAGTGTTACAGTAACAGCATGTCTGAGTGCTACAGACAGTAACAGCATGTCTGAGTGTTACAGACAGTAACAGCATGTCTGAGTGTTACAGTAAAAGCATGTCTGAGTGTTACATGCAGTAACAGCATGTCTGAGTGTTACAGACAGTAACAGCATGTCTGAGTGTTGCAGTAACAGCATGTCTGAGTGTTACATGCAGTAACAGTATGTCTGAGTGTTGCAGTAACAGTATGTCTGAGTGTTACAGTAACAGCATGTCTGAGTGTTACAGACAGTAACAGCATGTCTGAGTGTTGCAGTAACAGCATGTCTGAGTGTTACATGCAGTAACAGCATGTCTGAGTGCTACATACAGTAACAGTATGTCTGAGTGTTGCAGTAACAGCATGTCTGAGTGTTACAGTAACAATATGTCTGAGTGTTACAGTAACAGCATGTCTGAGTGTTACAGACAGTAACAGCATGTCTGAGTGTTACAGTAACAATATGTCTGAGTGTTACAGTAACAGCATGTCTGAGTGTTACAGACAGTAACAGCATGTCTGAGTGTTGCAGTAACAGCATGTCTGAGTGTTACATGCAGTAACAGCATGTCTGAGTGCTACATACAGTAACAGTATGTCTGAGTGTTGCAGTAACAGCATGTCTGAGTGTTACAGTAACAATATGTCTGAGTGTTACAGTAACAGCATGTCTGAGTGTTACAGACAGTAACAGCATGTCTGAGTGTTACAGACAGTAACAGCATGTCCGAGGGACGAGTACAGCAGGTAGAAAGCGACAGAAGGACTAAAGGTCAAGAGGGCGAGAAGCAGGTAGAGACTGACGCATGTTGCGGTCGTTGCAGTCCTGGAGGCTGTTTCGGTGTTCCTGCAGCTCCGCCTCCAGGTTTTCTTGCACTTCCTGTGCCTCCACCAGCTGGTTCTCCAGCTGCACCACGCGCATGCTCAAAGCGTCCACTGTCTGGTTCAAGGACGACTGTGGAGAAAAATCCTAGCATCAGTGAAAGCCTGACTGTGTCACGTTACCTGCCTCTACACGTGACTGTCACGTTACCTGCCTCTACACGTGACTGTCATGTTACCTGTCTACACGTGACTGTGTCATTTTACCTGCCTCTAAGCCAGACCTGGGCAAAGGCCGGCCCGCGGGCCGGATCCGGCCCGCCTCCTGTCTCTGACCGGCCCGCCCGCTGGCCCGCCGGCCAATATGTATACTATATATACAGTATTGGGTAAAACTGAGTTAACTTTATTAGTCCGGCCCTCTAAAACCAACCCAATTTCTCATGCGGCCCCTTGGGAAAATTAATTGCCCACCCCTGCTCTAAGCATTACTGTATCGTTTTCATGTCCTGTTTGAAGTTTCACCTTTTTCACCATGTCATTCACCACGCTCTTCACCAAGCCCTTTACTTTGTGTTTGTTAGGTCCCTCGTCCTTTTCCATTTCTTTTTGATCCCTTTCTTTCTTTACCATGACCTTTTGATCCCTTTCTTTCTTTACCATGACCTTTTTGAGCCCTCTCTATCTTTACCGTAACCCTTTTGAGGTCTCTTTATCTTTTCGTGACTTTTTGTGGTCTCTTCCCTTTACCATGTCCTTGCTGAGGTTCCTCGCTATGTTCCTCGCTATGTTTGACCCTCACCATGTCCTTTTTGAGGTGGGTCTTGTAGTCCTCAAGCTCGCCCATGCGCAGCTCCACGCTCATCTCGCGCTTGTTGAGGCGCCACTTCTCGCGCTTGAGGACGTTGACGAGGTTGCGCGCCGAGTCCAGGCCGCTGTGGAATCTCTGGATGATGCTGGTCTTGGCGTCGTCAGCGCCCTCCGTGCTCTCGCTCTGGTGACAGAGACAAAGGTCAGCACGTGACGCACGCAGTGGATCTCTACAGAATATCTTGACTGGTATGTAATGAAAACATGACAACGTACAGGTGACCTCAAACACGATCTTAGCGTGACGGACAACAGGTGACGTACGTGACGCCAACTGTGACTGTTTGACAATATATAGATATACCTGAGTTACAGGTATCTTTACACAAACTCAGCAGTTACGTGTCTCTACCCTGACTGTGTCACGTGTTCTCAACCCTGTGTCACGTGTCTCTAACCCTGACTGTGTCACGTGTCTCTAACCCTGACTGTGTCGCGTGTCTTAACCCCTGACTGTGTCACGTGTCTCTAACCCTGTGTCACGTGTCTCTAACCCTGACTGTGTCACGTGTCTCTAACCCTGACTGTGTCACGTGTCTCTAACCCTGACTGTGTCACGTGTCTTTAACCCTGACTGTGTCACGTGTCTTTAACCCTGACTGTGTCACGTGTCTAACCTGACTGTGTCACGTGTCTCTAACCCTGACTGTGTCACGTGTCTTTAACCTGACTGTGTCACGTGTCTTTAACCCTGACTGTGTCACGTGTCTAACCCTGACTGTGTCACGTGTCTAACCCTGACTGTGTCACGTGTCTTTAACCTTGACTGTGTCACGTGTCTCTAACCCTGTGTCACGTGTCTAACCCTGACTGTCTCATTTTAATGTCTTTGTTTAGGTTTCTCCTCGTCTACCATCTCGTCTAAAGCTACATCAATCCACATTCTCCTCTCTCTCTCCAACACGTGCGCACACACACACAGACAGGATGGAAGACGAGAAGAGCATGAGACATGGAAAGAACAGTGATGGAGTTGGCTGTCGGCCTGTCACGTGACTTGTTTGTTTGCAGATCAAAGAGAACTAACAAAGGGGGAGGAGCCACAGGTCAAGGCAGGAAGTGACGTAACGACAAGACTGTGGAGGGAGGAGGAGGAGGTGGTGGCTGACCAAGATGTACTTCTCGTCGATCTCCGTCAGTAGGTCGGACACGTCCTCCAGCTGCTCCAGCAACTTCTCGGCCGTCGCCATCAGCCCCTCGTTGGTCTGCTGCCGCCAGTCGGCGAAGGTCAGGGACGACGACGCCATCTTGCTGCCCCTACAAACGATTACCAGGGGGCGCTGTGAGACTGCTGCACCCGCATCTACACTTAATACATTACAACTGTGACATACTCCTACAGCTGCATCTAATACGTCACAACCGTACCATCACCCACTAATTAAAGTCGGTGAAACACACTGTGATATTAAAGGAAGGCGTTGCCATGGTGCACAACTCCTCCAAGACCCTGACACTCTTTCCTCCTCCCACTGAAACCTATTCGCTATTTGTGCCTCAAGAACGCACATGCGCAGTCACACACACACGCCGCTCGTGCACACACACACACGGAAAGTACGAGGCAACACAAGGCGCCGCCAGGTCGACCTGGAGGTCACAACACGTGGTGACCTTCGCTCAGCGGGGTCACGCCTCGTAACGGGGACACGCAGCATCTGTCAGTGTCGCCAGGTGACGAGGGGATGAAGTGCGCGCTGTGTCTCGCTGTCAACAGCTTTATGGCCTGACCCTCACATCCCTCACTCACATCACCTCTCAGTCTGTGCTCACAGGCATGGGGGGTGGGGGTGAGGTTCCCCGCTCACGGCTCTCCATGTACATAAAGTAAGGTGACCAGACGTCCCGCTTTTGACCTCGTGTCCCGCCTGCTCATCGGGCGGGACCCCCAATGTCCCGCTTTGTGGCTTTCTAGCAAGTCCATCAAATGTCCCGATTGTCTTCAAAAATCTGAAGACCGTACGCTGATTCGGCGTTCTTTGACGGTTACGACACCATCTTGGGCACCTGTCCCGCTTTCGCCCCCGAAACGTCTGGTCACCTTACATAAAGACAACAGCTCCATCTGTCACCTGTCCTACAGCTGGACATTGCTTTAGGACCTGGAGGCTGGTGTCAACTGTGGAGGCGGGGGGACATTCTTTCTCTCGACAATCCGAGTGGTCAGTCTTGTCAAACTTGCCAGAGACCTTGTCAGTCCCTTAAAATACGTTTTGGAGGGGACTGTCCTGACATGTTCTGTCCTGTAGTGCTAAGTGCTAACCCTGTCCTGTAGTGCTAAGTGCTAACCCTGTCCTGTAGTGCTAAGTGCTAACCCTGTCCTGACCCTGTACAGCACAGTCAGTACCCAACTGCTGTCAAAACGCTCTCCCCCACAGCGGTGTACAGTCTACAATCCCTACAATCACGTCAGCTTCTTTTATTCCTAATCATTGTGACACCTGGAGACGTGCTCATGACTGCTGCACCATCAGTCGTCGTGACAGCTGCACGGTCCAAATGACAGCTGCCATCTACCTGTCTGTACGTTCGTCTGGTCAGACCGTCATTAAGCTGACTAGACAATCCTCCTGCCACTGCCCTCACTGCACTGTTGGCGGGGTATGTGTCAGGCTGTTGGCGGGGTGTGTGTCAGGCTGTTGGCGGGGTATGTGTCAGGCTGTTGGCGGGTGTGTGTCAGGCTGTTGGCGGGGTGTGTGTCAGGCTGTTGGCGGGGTATGTGTCAGGCTGTTGGCGGGGTGTGTGTCAGGCTGTTGGCGGGGTGTGTGTCAGGCTGTTGGCGGGGTGTGTGTCAGGCTGTTGGCGGGTGTGTGTCAGGCTGTTGGCGGGGTGTGTGTCAGGCTGTTGGCGGGTATGTGTCAGGCTGTTGGCTGTGTGTCAGGCTGTTGGGGGGTGTGTGTCAGGCTGTTGGCGGGTGTGTGTCAGGCTGTTGCGGGGTGTGTGTCAGGCTGTCCGAGAGTTTGCCGGGCTTCAGTCCCTTTGTTTTGTTTGCAACGAGTCACAACAGAGCTTAACAGCGGCATGGGGGTCTGTCCGCCATTCCTCGTGGCGCCACCTACTTGAAGGTAACGGCTTTGTATGTGCAGTACACCTGCGTAAATCAGTTGAACAGAGGTTACAGCGTGACAAGGAGCAAAATGAGGATCAAAGTTGTCAACAGCTTCTTTCAACTAAAAATGTTGACAACCAGAAAACTGCTGGATGAGGTGATAGAGTGAATCACGTGACTGGACCGGGAGGAATGTCGTAGTGACGTGACAAAGTCAATCAATCAACACGATAAGCAGAACTTTGAAAACAACATTTAACTGACAGGAGATTTGTTGCTGCGGAAACTGGTCAAGAAGACGAGTTCGTGATTAAAGATGGAGGCCGCACGAGACGGCGAGCACTGACAGGTGTGCAGGTGACTGAGCACCACTCACGTGACTCACGATAGTTATGAGTTTTTCACGAAGCCTTTGCCTTGCCCACGGCAACTGCACATTAACACTTCAGAGGCATGCAGTCCTCACTCCCTTTCACTTGTGATTATCCTCCCTTTGCCTGTGATATCGGAGGTGCAATCTACTTCCTCCTCTCCTGCTCCCTCCACTCAGCCGCTGCCAACCGTCGGCAGTGATGGCTGCGGGCCTGTGATGACACGGGCTGACTGGTGCTCAGCAGTCTTCTTGCTGTTGGTGGCGCCAGCGGTGTAGGCAAGCCGGAAGTCGTGATACATGTCACACGTAGCGTCTTATCCACCAGCAGGACATCGCGGACACGACAATTATCAAGTCAGACAATACTCCTGTCACACAATGATGACATCACGCAGTCTTCATGTCACACAATAATAAACTACATAGCATAGAGTGTTGACAGCGCGTTGGCTGGCTGATAGGTGTGTCATCGACATGGAGAGACTGGCTGATAGGTGTGTCATCGACATGGAGAGACTAGCTGATAAGGTGTGCCATCAGGTAACAACAGTGACGAGACTAGCTGATAGGTCAGGTGTGTCCTCAACATGTACATGGTATCTACACGGTCACTAGGCTGTAACGATGGGCGATTCAGGCGAATCTATTTAGATTCAAATTATTTCTATTCTCCTTGTGGTCAGGGGAGAGCAGTCGCGCGAGCGCTGACGCGGCTCTGGTGACTCATTCTTTTACGTCATATATGAAATGACGTAAATGAGCTTAGCACAGCGTAACTAGGGCGACGGTAGCCAATGGAGGGAGAAGCCATGTAGTACTTGTGATTGGTTGGCACAGTCTCCAAGAAAGACTGTTAGGAGGTCGTCCTAGTTACCTGGTCGCTAAGGACCTGATTGGTCAGGAGGGAAAAAATGACCAGTTAACTTAGTAGATCTAACGTTTCTCGTGACAGTCGAGAGCTGTCCGGTGGCGCAACGGTTAGCGCTGTTAGCGCCTGTCACCAATACAGTGAAGGTTGGCTGCCCTGAGTTCATTTCTCGTCTCGGGCACGCTGTTCTTTCTCTGCACGTGGCATCTGTTTACAGGGCTGGCTGCTTGCCGTAATATAGCCTTAGTTGCTGACACGGCGTAAAACACCAATTCCCCCCCCCCTCTCGTGACAGTCGAGACCAAGCAGTGAGAGAGTACAGAGCTCTGTAGAGAGTAAACATTGTGTTAACTGCCTTCAACGTTATATCCAACGTTCTTCAGTGGAAGATTATCATTTGTATTCTGAGTTGTGGTGTAGCAATTAATTCCACTGGAATATATCAGCTTTGCCGATACAAGTGGTGTGGCTTTAATGTGGCTTTAATGTGGCTTCTAGACTCACGAACTTCGTGAAATAATTCGTCGGATATAACCTGCTGGTCCAGTCGGTCATCTCGCCAGCCCGTCTGATAACTGTATGAGGGGGTTGACACTGAGGGAGTAGTGTTCTTTATTTTGTTTCATCTACATCTCATCGTTAATTAATTTCATAAACATTAAATGTGTTAATCGTTGGTCAGACCTAAACAAGGTGAAAGAGTGCGGCGAGCGTGGTTTACATGAGATGTTTACACGCGCTCGCAGACACATCTAAACACACTTTTCAAAACGTTACGTAGGCTATGACACTATATGTACAGCCACTAGACTATGACACTATACACTGTATCTATACAGCCACTAGGCTATGACACTATACACTGTATCTATACAGCCACTAGGCTATGACACTATATGTACAGCCACTAGGCTATGACACTATACACTGTATCTATACAGCCACTAGACTATGATTGTACACTGTATCTATACAGCCACTATAGTCTATGACACTATACAGTGTATCTATACAGCCACTAGGCTATGACTGTACACTGTATCTATACAGCCACTAGGCTATGACACTATACAACTGTATCTATACAGCCACTAGGCTATGACACTATACACTGTATCTATACAGCCACTAGGCTATGACACTATACACTGTATCTATACAGCCACTAGGCTATGACACTATACACTGTATCTATACAGCCACTAGGCTATGACTGTACACTGTATCTATACAGCCACTAGGCTATGACACTATACACTGTATCTATACAGCCACTAGGCTATGACACTATACACTGTATCTATACAGCCACTAGGCTATGACACTATATATACAGCCACTAGGCTATGACTGTACACTGTATCTATACAGCCACTAGTCTATGACACTATACAGTGTATCTATACAGCCACTAGGCTATGACTGTACACTGTATCTATACAGCCACTAGGCTATGACACTATACACTGTATCTATACAGCCACTAGGCTATGACACTATACACTGTATCTATACAGCCACTAGGCTATGACACTATACACTGTATCTATACAGCCACTAGGCTATGACTGTACACTGTATCTATACAGCCACTAGGCTATGACACTATACACTGTATCTATACAGCCACTAGGCTATGACACTGTACACTGTATCTATACAGCCACTAGGCTATGACACTGTACACTGTATCTATACAGCCACTAGGCTATGACACTATCTATACAGCCACTAGGCTATGACTGTACACTGTATCTATACAGCCACTAGGCTATGACTATACACTGTATCTATACAGCCACTAGACTATGACACTGTACACTGTATCTATACAGCCACTAGGCTATGACTGTACACTGTATCTATACAGCCACTAGGCTATGACTATACACTGTATCTATACAGCCACTAGGCTATGACTATACACTGTATCTATACAGCCACTAGGCTATGACACTATACAGTGTATCTATACAGCCACTAGGCTATGACTATACACTGTATCTATACAGCCACTAGACTATGATTGTACACTGTATCTATACAGCCACTAGGCTATGACACTATACAGTGTATCTATACAGCCACTAGGCTATGACTATACACTGTATGTCAAGAAGTCAGCCTGTCCACAAGCTACTCGCCATGTTTCCACACCCGACGCTCAGCACTCGGCTTGTGCGCCCAGCATCTCATTGCTAGGTCCTGTCGGCTCTCCACCGTCTGTCCCCCCCCCCCCCCCGTCACGTGAGACCTTAGCCACTGCCCCAGCTCACAACAAAGTCTAGCATTACCTAGGGTAGGTGTGGGGGGGCATCCGGTTGAAGCGTAGGGAGGGAGGTATGGGGTAACACCTGTTTGTAATGCCGTTGCCCCAGTAGGTCACGTGGTGGGGATGTGGCGGTCGCCGGTCGTGGGACGGCCTGCAGGGTCTGCGATTTTTATGTCTGGATTTATGTCGGCCTCCCTTCTGAGCTTTGCCCTACATTGTGTGCAGCTCAGGGCTACCCACGGGGTAGTTTTATTTCACAGACAGGCGCTGATAGGCTGTTATCTCCCCTTTGTTACCCACGTCCTTACACGTCACAGGCAGGGTTACCTCCCTCGTCTTATCCATGGCGTACAGGGCCATCACTCATGTCCTGCAATCTTTGTTGTTTGAAAGACTTTGGCTATGCGACTATGAGTGTGCTAACTGTGCACTCACACAACTATGTGTGTGCTAACTGTACACTACACAACTATGAGTGTGCTAACAACGCTACACTCACACAGATATGTGTGCGCTAACTGTACACTACACAACTATGTGTGTGCTAACTGTACACGCACACAGCTATGTGTGTGCTAACTGTACACTATACAACTATGTGTGTGCTAACTGTACACTACACAACTATGTGTGTGTGCTAACTGTACACGCACACAGCTATGTGTGTGCTAACTGTACACTATACAACTATGTGTGTGCTAACTGTACACTCACACAGCTATGTGTGTGCTAACTGTACACTCACACAACCATGTGTGTGCTAACTGTACACTCACACAACCATGTGTGTGCTAACTGTACACTCACACAACCATGTGTGTGCTAACTGTACACTATACAACTATGTGTGTGCTAACTGTACACTATACAACTATGTGTGTGTGCTAACTGTACACTCACACAACCATGTGTGTGCTAACTGTACACTACACAACTATGTGTGTGCTAACTGTACACGTACACAGCTATGTGTGTGCTAACTGTACACTCACACAACCATGTGTGTGCTAACTGTACACTCAAAAACCATGTGTGTGCTAACTGTACACTATACAACTATCTGTGTGCTAACTGTACACTCACACAACCATGTGTGTGCTAACTGTACACTCAAAAACCATGTGTGTGCTAACTGTACACTATACAACTATGTGTGTGCTAACTGTACACTCACACAGCTATGTGTGTGCTACCTGTACACTCACACAACTATGTGTGTGCTAACTGTACACTACACAGCTATGTGTGTGCTAACTGTACACTCACACAACCATGTGTGTGCTAACTGTACACTCACACAACTATGTGTGTGCTAACTGTACACTCACACAACTTTGTGTGTGCTAACTGTACACTCACACAACTATGTGTGTGCTAACTGTACACTACACAACTGTGTGTGTGCTAACTGTACACTCACACAACTATGTGTGTGCTAACTGTACACTCACACAACTATGTGTGTGCTAACTGTACACACACACAACTATGTGTGTGCTAACTGTACACTCACACAACTATGTGTGTGCTAACTGTACACTCACACAACTATGTGTGTGCTAACTGTACACTACACAACCATGTGTGTGCTAACTGTACACTCACACAGCTATGTGTGTGCTAACTGTACACTCACACAACTATGTGTGTGCTAACTGTACACTCACACAACTATGTGTGTGCTAACTGTACACTCACACAACTATGTGTGTGCTAACTGTACATGTACACAACTATGTGTGTGCTAACTGTACACTCACACAACTATGTGTGTGCTAACTGTACATGTACACAACTATGTGTGTGCTAACTGTACACTCACACAACTATGTGTGTGCTAACTGTACATGAACACAACTATGTGTGTGCTAACTGTACACTCACACAACTATGTGTGTGCTAACTGTACATGAACACAACTATGTGTGTGCTAACTGTACATGTACACAACTATGTGTGTGCTAACTGTACACTACACAACTATGTGTGTGCTAACAAAGCTGCACCTTCACACTTTATCTAGCTATTAGCATGCTAACAACTGTGTCGTCATGGCGGCTCAGTGACAAGAGGGAGGTATCGTGCAAACAAGGTGTTGAGGCCGTTGTACGGACTCTCCCTTTCCGCAGCTTTTGTTGGGAGGGAAAATGTCCGACAAACTGCAATGGGGGATCCCGTTGTTTGACGAGAGCAAAACTAACAGCTGCTGTGACGTCACAACCCTAGCCTATATGGTAGTCAGTGAATGCTCCCCTAGACAAACCAACTGTAAGCTAATTTATCTCGTCTTATAGTCTTCCCACGTCAGCGCCAGTCCCTCCCTACAGACAGTCCCTCCCTGCAGTCCCTCCCTACAGACAGTCCCTCCCTACAGTCCCTCCCTACAGACAGTCCCTCCCTACAGTCCCTCCTACAGACAGTCCCTCCCTGCAGTCCCTCCCTACAGACAGTCCCTCCTGCAGTCCCTCCCTACAGACAGTCCCTCCCTGCAGTCCCTCCCTACAGACAGTCCCTCCCTACAGTCCCTCCCTACAGACAGTCCCTCCCTGCAGTCCCTCCCTACAGTCCCTCCCTACAGACAGTCTCTCCCTGCAGTCCCTCCCTACAGACAGTCTCATAGTCTCAAATAATGACGACAGCATCGCTACAGCGCATTGCCGTGTGGGGCGGGCAGCTGATGTACTGAATGGCTTCAGTTCAGTTCAGTTCAGTGACTGAAGCCCTGACACCAGGTACTAGAAGCTGTTTACTGTTCTGTCCTCTAGGCTCGAGGGTGGCCCGGTGGCGCAGCGGTTAGCGCCTGTCACCATACAGTGAGGGTTGTCTGTCCTGGGTTCACCTCTCGTCTCGGGCACGCAGCACGCTGTGTTTACAGGGCTGACTGCTGGCCGTGATGTAGACTTAGCTGTGGCTACAATACCTATTCCCCCGCCTCCCCTCAAGGGTGTGGATGTATGTGTTTGTTGAACTTACTGCAATCTCTCTTGTTCACACATCCGCTGAGCCGTGCGCACAGGTCGCGCTGTGTGTTCATCAGCCAACCCCTGACCTCGTGGCCGCACGTGCATACATTAACAGAAACCTCAGTACGCAAGACACTGAGCCCCCCACTTCCTGCTTTATATGGTTTGTCAGGAGAAAAACAGAAAGGAATGATTGTTATAAAAGAGGGAGAGAGAGAGGAGGAGCTGATGGGGGTGAGTGGGAGGAAAAGTAACGGGCGGCAGAGAGTAAACTGTAAGATGTGAGCGGGACAAGTCGACCTCCCGCCTGTAAGCAACTGTCGACACCATCACAATCGTGTCCAACTACCTGCCACAACACAAATCTCATTCTCTCTCAGGGTGGGGTGGGGTGTACATGCACCTGACTGAAGACCCTGACAAAAGGGGAGACTGGACACGTGTCTCTGTCTCACCTGTCGATACCTGACTGTGGGCGAGACAAACAAGTTATATGAGGATTTTATGGAGGACTGGCTGGCATAGGTTTACATCTCTTTTACATAATCACCCTGTGTATGTGTCAGTGACACAATGGCTGGGTACTACAGTGCACACCCTGACACAGGGACTACAGTGTACAGCCTGACACAGGGACTACGGTGTACAGCCTGACACAGGGACTACGTCACTATGGTGTACAGCCTGACACAGGAACTACGGTGTACAGCCTGACACAGGGACTACCGTGTACAGCCTGACACAGGGACTACGTCACTATGGTGTACACCCTGACACAGGGACTACAGTGTACACCCTGACACAGGGACTACGTCACTATGGTGTACACCCTGACACAGGGACTACATTGTACAGCCTGACACAGGGACTACGTCACTACGGTGTACAGCCTGACACAGGGACTACGTCACTATGGTGTACAGCCTGACACAGGGACTACGTCACTACGGTGTACAGCCTGACACAGGGACTACCGTGTACAGCCTGACACAGGGACTACGTCACTATGGTGTACACCCTGACACAGGGACTACAGTGTACAGCCTGACACAGGGACTACGTCACTATGGTGTACAGCCTGACACAGGGACTACGTCACTATGGTGTACAGCCTGACACAGGACTACGTCACTACGGTGTACAGCCTGACACAGGGACTACGTCACTATGGTGTACAGCCTGACACAGGGACTACGTCACTATGGTGTACAGCCTGACACAGGGACTACGTCACTACGGTGTACAGCCTGACACAGGGACTACGTCACTATGGTGTACACCCTGACACAGGGACTACAGCCGCGGTTCTCAAACGGTGGGGCGCGTCCCCCTGGGGGGGCGCGACGTGCTTACAAGGGGGGCGCGAAGGTGGTCATTTTTTTTAAGTTTCTTATACCGTGTTAGTGAAATTAGCTTACATTGCTGGCTAAGGGGCGCGCGGACGTACCTTTGTTCGTCAGGGGGGCGTCACAAGTAAAAGGTTGAGAACCGCTGGACTAGGGTGTACAGCCTGACACACTGACACGTGTGTGGTGAGTCGTGTCTAGTCTCACCACAGACTCACTCTGTCTCTCGTCATTTCTTCTTTCTGTCTTTCCAGTGGTGTGAGTGACTCAGTGTGACCGCCACTGTCATCACCACACAAGTGACAAGTGTACAAGAGTTGGAACACTGACTTGAGGTCAGTTAAACAAAATATTTCTCCTTCATTTGAAGGGGAAATCTTCAGCAACGTTCATTTAAAAAATCAAAATCCAAACTTTACTTACCAAACTGTGAACTCCCGAGGTTGAAGGTGAAGATAAGGCGAGAGGGGGAGAGAGAGACTGGTGCACGCTCCGGACGACGAGAGAGAGAGACTGGTGCACGCTCCGGACGACGAGAGAGAGAGACTGGTGCACGCTCCGGACGACGAGAGAGAGAGACTGGTGCACGCACCGGACGACGAGCAGCAGACGACAGACGAGGCTGACAGTTGCGCCGCCAGGCGTCACGTCAGGTCACACTGTCACGTGCAGGTGCTGGTGGTGCGCCTGACACCTTGACACCCGCACACTCTTCAAGCAGCCACCAGGTAGGTAGACAGGTGAGAGGCTGACCAACCTGTGTGAACATTGACTGGTCCTGGTGTGACTTGTACACAAATAATAACAATGACGACAACAAGACAACATCTGATGGTCTGCCTGACACTCGGCTGGAAGTTGACAGGTGGCGAGAGGTAAATAAACAAAGACCTCTTCCATGGCCTGCTTGGTACACGAGGCTCCATGCTTGTGGCATTACATTACAAGTGATTACATATGAGGATAGACTACTGGTGGTATTACATTACAAGTGATTACATATGAGGATAGACTACTGGTGGTATTACATTACATATTAGGATAGACTACTGGTGGTATTACATTACATATTAGGATAGACTACTGGTGGTATTACATTACATGTTAGGATAGACTACTGGTGGTATTACATTACATATTAGGATAGACTACTGGTGGTATTACATTACAACTGATTACATATTAGGATAGACTACTGGTGGTATTACATTACAACTGATTACATGTTAGGATAGACTACTGGTGGTATTACATTACAACTGATTACATATGAGGATAGACTACTGGTGGCATTACATTACAACTGATTACATATGAGGATAGACTACTGGTGGCATTACATTACAACTGATTACATATTAGGAGAGACTACGACTGCATTGTTGTCATGTAGCACAAACATCAAAGTGACAGTTGGCCTCAGCTAAGTTCATAAAGTATTGCTTCCTTCTCCACCAACACGAGCACATGGTGCGCACAGAATACAAGTTCATTTCATCGTCAACGTCATCGACAACATCAAAGATAACAATTCGAATGAGATAACTCTTGAGAAAACAAAATTTAATTCAGGCAAGACGACTGTCAGACCTTACCTTCCGTCCTCATCTCTCTCTTTGCTTCCTTTACTGACACCTTGTCGCACTCGGCTTTCAGGTGTTCACTGGTGACACAGCTTGATCGTTTAAAGCACAGGGTGTTCACTGGTGACACAGCTTGATCGTTTAAAGCACAGGGTGTTCACTGGAGACACAGCTTGATCGTTTAAAGCACAGGGTGTTCACTGGTGACACAGCTTGATCGTTTAAAGCACAGGGTGTTCACTGGAGACACAGCTTGATCGTTTAAAGCACAGGGTGTTCACTGGTGACACAGCTTGATCGTTTAAAGCACAGGGTGTTCACTGGAGACACAGCTTGATCGTTTAAAGCACAGGGTGTTCACTGGTGACACAGCTTGATCGTTTAAATCACAGGGTGTTCACTGCAGACACAGCTTGATCGTTTAAAGCACAGGGTGTTCACTGGAGACACAGCTTGATCGTTTAAATCACAGGGTGTTCACTGCAGACACAGCTTGATCGTTTAAAGCACAGGGTGTTCACTGCAGACACAGCTTGATCGTTTAAAGCACAGGGTGTTCACTGCAGACACAGCTTGATCGTTTAAATCACAGGGTGTTCACTGGAGACACAGCTTGATCGTTTAAATCACAGGGTGTTCACTGCAGACACAGCTTGATCGTTTAAAGCACAGGGTGTTCACTGCAGACACAGCTTGATCGTTTAAATCACAGGGTGTTCACTGCAGACACAGCTTGATCGTTTAAAGCACAGGGTGTTCACTGCAGACACAGCTTGATCGTTTAAATCACAGGGTGTTCACTGCAGACACAGCTTGATCGTTTAAAGCACAGGGTGTTCACTGCAGACACAACTTGATCGTTTAAAGCACAGGGTGTTCACTGGAGACACAAAAGTGAGAATGTTCACAGAGGTTTACTGGGTGTTTGTTGTTTGTGTTTACAAAAGAACTCTCCATTACTCAAATACTGGAACCTTTCATGGAAGAAGTCTAAACACTCGGGAGAAGGCGCGTGCACTTGACTCATGTCGGCGTTCAAACAATCATGGAGAACATTTCCCGCAAGTCAGTTAATGAAGATTGTGGGACAAGAGCAGTCAAACCTGTTCTTCCTGCCTGTGTGAGCAGACTGTTTGTGTCCATGGGGATAGACTACATACACTCCCCAGGCGTTGTACGGGTACAGTCAACTTCTGACCCTGAGGATGGGATGAACACGCACACATTTCAGATATATATATAGTGATGACTAATGTAGCTGACAGTATAGGACTTCACACTTCAGTGATGATGTACCTGACTGTAGAGGACTTCACACTTCAGTGATGATGTACCTGACAGTATAGGACTTCACACTTCAGTGATGATGTACCTGACTGTAGAGGACTTCACACTTCATTGCTTATGTACCTGACAGCATAGGACTTCACACTTCAGTGATGACTAATGTACCTGACAGTATAGGACTTCAGTGATGACTAGTGTACCTGACAGTATAGGACTTCACACTTCAGTGATGACTTATGTACCTGACAGTATAGGACTTCACACTTCAGTGATGACTTATGTACCTGACAGTATAGGACTTCAGTGATGACTAGTGTACCTGACAGTATAGGTAAGGTGACCAGACGTTTCGGGGGCGAAAGCGGGACACGTGCCGATGATGGTGTCGTCACCGTCAAAGAACGCCGAAAAAAGTGATTTTTAAAGACAACTGGGACATTTGATGGACTTGCTAGAAAGCCAGAAAGCGGGACGTCTGGTCACCTTAGTATAGGACTTCACACTTCAGTGATGATGTACCTGACAGTATAGGACTTCAGTGATGACTAATGTACCTGACTGTAGAGGACTTCACACTTCAGTAATGACTAATGTACCTGACAGTATAGGACTTCACACTTCAGTGATGATGTACCTGACAGTATAGGATTTCACACTTCAGTGATGACTAATGTACCTGACAGTATAGGACTTCACACTTCAGTGATGACTAGTGTACCTGACAGTATAGGACTTCACACTTCAGTGATGACTAATGTACCTGACAGTATAGGACTTCACACTTCAGTGATGACTAATGTACCTGACAGTATAGGACTTCACACTTCAGTGATGATGTACCTGACAGTATAGGACTTCACACTTCAGTGATGACTAATGTACCTGACAGTATAGGACTTCAGTGATGACTAATGTACCTGACAGTATAGGATTTCACACTTCAGTGATGATGTACCTGACAGTATAGGACTTCAGTGATGACTAATGTACCTGACAGTATAGGACTTCACACTTCAGTGATGACTTATGTACCTGACAGTATAGGACTTCAGTGATGACTAATGTACCTGACTGTAGAGGACTTCAGTGATGACTAATGTACCTGACAGTATAGGACTTCACACTTCAGTGATGATGTACCTGACAGTATAGGACTTCAGTGATGACTAATGTACCTGACAGTATAGGACTTCAGTGATGACTAGTGTACCTGACAGTATAGGACTTCTCACTTCAGTGATGATGTACCTGACAGCATAGGACTTCACACTTCAGTGATGACTAGTGTACCTGACAGTATAGGACTTCTCACTTCAGTGATGATGTACCTGACAGCATAGGACTTCACACTTCAGTGATGACTAGTGTACCTGACAGTATAGGACTTCACACTTCAGTGATGACTAATGTACCTGACAGTATAGGATTTCACACTTCAGTGATGACTAGTGTACCTGACAGTATAGGACTTCACACTTCAGTGATGACTAATGTACCTGACAGTATAGGACTTCAGTGATGACTAATGTACCTGACTGTATAGGACTTCAGTGATGACTTATGTACCTGACAGTATAGGACTTCACACCAGTGATGACTAATGTACCTGACAGTATATATAGGACTTCACACTTCAGTGATGACTAATGTACCTGACAGTATATATAGGACTTCACACCAGTGATGACTAATGTACCTGACAGTATATATAGGACTTCACACCAGTGATGACTAATGTACCTGGAGGGATGGGGATTCAGGGTGGAAGTGAGATGCACGGGGCACACTGTAGGAAGATGGCAGATCGTAACAATGATTTATGCTCGTTCGCTGATGCGTGTCGGCGGCTGAAGGCGGTTGCTGATGCTATCTTTAGATCAGGCTACCGTGTCCGCCTCCCGTACTGTGAGGGGTAAGGTAGACAGTCACGTGACTGAGACGGCTAACTACTGTGGCGTGTTGCATAGCACGTAGCGAATCGAGCGAAGCTAGCCTAGCGAATCTAGCGGTTAGCGAAAGCTAGCGGTCCCTGTGCAACGCAGTGTAGCCGGAAGCCAGAGTTTCAAGATGGCCGACAAAAGACGAGGTTTGAGTTACGTCTTTGTTTTGCAAGCTACACCCCGAAGTGCTGTAGCCAAGCCGTCGCAAATAAATATCGAGTTTGCGGCCCACCTGTCCACTGAAAGTAAATCAGGACAATAATGAAAATTCCAATGCCCACATGATGGGTTTCGTCGAAGTCATCGTTCCAGGATGCTCCACATACCAGTTCAAATCTCACTTCGAATGTTCCCGGACGCCTTTGATGTAAGTTAACGTAATAAAATAAAGTAAAATGTAATAAACTTAATAAAATATAAATAAAAATGCCAAAATCAAATTTTAAGGAATGTGAACGTCCAAGATATATATATAAATGTATCCGCTAAACATACCTATAATAATGCTCACACACACACACACACACGATAAACACAAACTTTCATAGAGATCTTTTGTGAAATTTTTCAGGCTCTCCAGGGTTGGATTGAGCCTCATCTGCCACAGCAACGAGGGTTCAACAATAGAACAAAGCTGCTTGCCACCTTGTGGTTGCTGGCACCAAAATCACCCTCCAGAATATATTCACTTATATTTGCCATACCACGTCTATAGCAAAGCATCCATCATCAGTGTCTGCTTTTCTCATCCACCAACATTTATTATTTCATTATATAATTTGAATATTTTGCTTAAATATCTCTTGCATTTGTATCAACACGTGTAATTTTTTTCCCATGCAAATTGAGGTGTACATGTTGCAAATTGAAGTGTACATGTCTTTGTGTCACCATCATTAATAATTTGTCCACCATGTGCATATATTATATGATATGACCATTTATATTTATGATTGGTGTGATTTTGCCGTTGTGCTTATATGTTGTCTACATACTGAAGTTGACACAGCAGCAGCAAAGCATTGTCATGCACCATTATGGCTGTGTATTTTTTTCATCACTGTGTTCAGTTCTCTCCCAGCAACCTTTATTATTTCCATTGCATAACTTGAATTTTTTATACATATCTCTTGCATTTGCATCACCACTAAAATTTGTTTTTATTCGTGTAAATTGAGGAGTGTGCATGTCTTTAATTCCTGTCACCATCCTTAATAATTTGCTTTGTCACCAGATGCATGTCATGTTCTGTGCTTTTCAAATGAACTAGATTGTCACTTTTTGTGTTTAGCTTTGATGCAACACTTTTCCAGTTATAATTTCTCATTTAATTATCATGTAATGTGTTTATCATGTAATAAATTTTCATTTGATTTTACTAATCCATGGTAGAAACAAGTGTGCTTTAGTGTGTACATGATTATCAGGTAAATCAGGAATTTTTGGTTTTTCATGGTCACATTAAAAAAAAAAAGACATTTGTAAGGGCGTGTAAGTTTTTTTATTTAGTACTAAAATCAAGACAGTGACAATATCCTTTATTCAGTAGGGTCGTACTAATAACCGATACTGGGAGAGGTGAGGAGTCTCCTGAGACATTCCTTGCTGTTCTTGCTTCTTTGTAGGGGTGGCACATTGCTGGTTATTGGAGATCTCGGACAGAGTGTTTACTGAAAAATAAAAGTGAATGAATTATGACCAATATATGGGCATGGAAAACCCAAATATGTCTGGCCTGTATGCCCATGGTAACTGCTCTTGCTGGAACATGCATAAAAAAATGTTCCTAACTGAGCTTTTTACATATCTAGACTCATCTCTTTGTGGCAGAACAGACTTTTGTCACTACCCTCACCAAATACCTGTAGGAAAAGAAGCATTAAACAATTAATACTTGAACTGTCAAATGTTTTACTAAATATGACTATACTAAAAGTATGCTTTGCTTGCTTATTTATGTTATAAATGGTTCACTCACCTTTTACACCCCCCAGTGATGATGATGTCACTGGTGGGATGAATGAAGGGTCTCCTTCCAAGATTTCAGCCATTCTGGAATAGAAATTCCATCGTGATCTTCCCTGGCCCATTTTCTTGTTGAAATCTACTATAGTTTTGTACCTGTTGGGACACAAGTACCAAATATGATTGCATATATGATTATGTATCCAGACTAATTTCCCATGGCTACAAAAAATCTCTACTCAAGCTTGGTTGATACTGGTGAGGTCTTGTTTACAGGTTAAATGAATGAATTGTGGTAACAAATAAATAAGAACTTGCAGAACCTTAAAAACCTGTGATGTTTTGTTTCTCAGATCTATGGAAAAATGTTACACTCTAAGACAGAAAGCCCAATGATTTTGTAGGAACTCACCATATTTTCATATTGCTCCATTTTTTTCAAGTTGGAATTGCAAATTGTTCTTTATGCTTGGCATAAGTGTCCATGAGGAGAAGTACTGCCCCCTTAGTTCATTGATTTCCCACATTCGTTTCTGTTAAAATATGAAATCAATTAATCAGGAATAAAAACCAGCATAACATAGTGATATGTTTAATAAATGCAACAGTATCAGATTCAAACTTTGATTCTAAACATCAAAGAATAGGGTAATTGTACTATTTTCTTCTGTTGGAAGGATAGTTCAATAATGTGCACAATATTTTCATAGTTGGATTATTTCTTAAAATCATTAAAGCCTTCCATTATAACAGTTCTTCATGGAATTTATAACACTGAAAAATTACCTTTATCACCACCTTCAGCATTTTCATAACTTGAGATAATAAATTTTGGAACTAGAAAGCAGAAAACTAAAACTTTAAACACACACAAGAGGCCGGTACACGCGGAGACTGCAGATTGGAGGATACTGTCTGGGCTACAAGTTGTTATAAAATTACTCTCGCTAAACATGTGAATGTTTTGTCAACCTTGATAATAGGGCATTTTAAATAGCAATCGTTAAAAGACACCACTTTGTACACGGCCTTAATCGTAAAGCTCGTACTCGGCAAACGCCAATCCGACTACACATTGTCTAAAATTGCTCCCGCTACACAAATAAATATGTTTCCACATAAATAATAGAGTATTTTTATTACTTATCATTAAAAGATACTTACCACTTTGTATCCGGTCCAATACTCCTTTTTAACGGGAGCATCAAAGAAACTCTCATCCGCAAACTTGAAAGCGACAACAATGTCGGCCATTTTGAATAGCAAGCGTAGGACCTCCAAAGGCCGCTAGCTTCGCTACGCTAGGGGTCTAGGTTCGCTAGCTTGTAGGGGCGCGCTCTTTACACTTCCGGCTAGATTGGCTAGCTTCGCTCGATTCGCTACGCCTATGCAACACGTCTCTGGTCTGCCTGTCAAGATTTTACTTTTACATTTCCTGATGATGTGGCGAGATCATCTGGGACTTCCCGGCCTGATGCAAGGCTTCATCTTACTATTCTCACGACCTTTCTCTTTAAAAAAAAAAAAAAGCCGCAGTCGACCCCACAAATGAATAACTGGAGCTCTGCTCATCCTTCTAAACGAGCAAACAAAGAACTGACTTGCAATGACAATAAAAAGGATGGGGTAGGGGCTAAAGGTGACAGCCTAAAGCACAAGCAGACAACTCTGCTTACAACCATCTGGCATCAGTTGCTGCCCCTGATATTGAGTCACGTGGACACCGCATGCTTGTATGTTTGTTTGTATGTTTGTATGTTGTCCTGTGTGTTACAGTTAACAATGCGTGAGTGTGAAAAGCGCTCTGTTCACCTGTCTGATGTCAGGTAGCACAAGGAACCGACAGAAAACAGGGAGCAAGTGTAAAAAGCTGTAGCTGTCGATTCCCACCCTCGCCATGATGTGGCATGACAGGTGAGTCGTCAATCCACGGTGTAACTGCATCAAAGATAGAGTTAAATTCTGTGCTGCTGACAGTTCCCAACCCGGCAAAGTATGGGGCTGATGTGGCAGTTGAGATCGCAAACAACCAGTTGAAGTGGTCAATAAAAAAGTATCACCGGTCAGGTACCCCCTCTACATGCCGCTGGACTAGCGTGAGGACGCTCTTCCCATCCCTCCATGGACTCGTGGATACATTTCCGACAGCTGGGTCGACTTGGGTAGGGAGTGAAGGGATAAGTCGGTTGTCCTACATGGGTATCGAACCGAGCGTGCCTTGAGGTTTGCACACCAAGTCCTCCGACCACTCGGTTATCCGCTTCTTCGCTTAGAGAAATTATCTGTCTTCAACGGTGGCTTCAAACAGACTTTCCTTGCCAAAGAAAATAAAAGAAAAGCAGAAAATGGGAAGAAAGTGATAATCTGCGAGTTCTCTCCATCAAACCACAGTGTGTCATGATGTAGGCCGATGTGAAGGTCAAGACAGCAGCAATCTGGCACTACGCCATCATGGTTCATTTCTGGAATTATTAATTTTAATGTCTGATCATTTACTTTATGGATGGACCATGGTTGAGTGACGGAGAGTGGAAGTAATCGTTACTGTGGTTGAGGGTCCCTTAGTACACATTAACGGAAACCAATATTACCAGAGTTGTAAGTACTAAGAAAACAAAATGCCTAAATATTCACAAATCAGTTTATTTGCAGGTTTAAAATAAACATAGCAACTGGCACTAACTAAAGATGACAAAGAAGTCCTGTTTCCTTTGCTAAAATCAAAATAACAAAGGATAATAATGTAGTAAAAATGAAACACACGATGCAATCCAAACATCATAGAAGTCCATCAATTTACATTAAATTCAACCTGCATGGACTTAGTCCAGACGTACAGCAGAACATGTCAGAACTTTAAAACCCGCATCATATCAGAGGCAACAGCTATCTACAAAGAAAAAAAAGCAAACATCGTCTAATATTAACTGCCTGATGCTACCTGGCACACCTATTTCAGGTACATCATTTTGCATATGAAACAGGTAGTTACGGGCAGAGAAGCACAAGATGCAGCATCTGAGACATACCGAGGCAAGGTGTAAGACTGCTGCCACCACATTCAAGCACAGGTAGGAAAAGAAGTTGGTGGTATCATCTTGCTGTTGTGACAGCCTTACAGCTGATGCCATCAGGAAATAAGCAACATTTCTGCCCTCTTCAATGAGCCAAAGTATGTATTCAACCTTTTGGCCTTCTCTTCCCGTTTTTCTCTAGACATAGCCTGTTACTGTTTACTATTATCTCATGACATGTGGTGGAAGCAAGCAGTTAAAACTAGAATTAGGGTGGGAAAAAGGCACTCTCCAAAGGAGAAAGCACAGTACCCCTATTTTTTTAAAGTTCTCGATTTTCTGTTCAATACTAAAGCAATTTCCTTAATTCTGACAGTCAAGTTTTAGGTCCTCCTTTGTAAAGCGTTTTCTTTGGATACCCTGCTTTGAGTTTTTTAATGGTCCAGCACAAGTTTATTTTTAATCATATGGATTATTAAAGCCCAACCTGAACGGTTTGCATTTTTTTTCAGATATCAGTAGAACAGGCGATAAAAAAACTAACCTGTAAATGTCAGCCTCCAAAACTCATACATCAATTATCCGCTACGATTACACCTGCAATCAACAAGCGCTGATAACAGTGTACTACGTCACGTTGGTGCACCATTCACAACATTGCCAGCAGTCAACACCAGAGAGAGAGAGAGAGACAGAATGAGTGACAGGTGCGATTATTCGGACGCTGACAGTCTCGTGGTTGTGACAAACTGTTACTGTAGCACGAGACATGGAACTTTACATGTGAACTGTCGCTGTGACTGGTGTTAACCCTGGCAATGTTGTGAATGGTGTACCAACATGACGTAGTGCACTGTTGGCGTGACGTAATACACCGTTAGAGGTGGTCGTTGATGGCAGGTGCTCATCGTGTACTTTGCTAGCGGATAATTAACTAACAGATGGGTTTTGAAGGCTGACATTTACAGGTGAGGTTTATATCGCCTGTATCCACTGATCTCTGCTAAACACGCAAACAGCTCAGGTTGGTCTTGAAAGGTCAAAGATGCTTAACTGTGATGGTGAGTGACCCACTCCATCAGAACTCTAAGCCCAACACACTGCAGCTGCCCCTTTCCTAATTTACCATTCAGTTGGTATTCCACAGTCCGTGATGCAAAGTTACTTGTTTTCTTTCCATTTTCAGTTGCACTGTTCCATCCCCCAGTCAGATCATTCGTTGCTTATGTTAACACAATTAGCATGGGTATGTACAGCAATGACATGTCATTTTCAATCACACAGTCTGCACACACAAGCAGTCACAACAACAAGTGGAATGTCTCAGAACAGTGAACAGTGATCAGTGACTGCTTCCAAAAAAAATAGCAAAATGCAGCTGAGACCACTTAATCACACACACAAAAATGAAATCTCATTTCACAACAGGATAAAACTCTGCTTTTGTGGCTGTGTGGAGGCTAGGGAGAGGATGGGTACACAAAGCTGTAAGTCTGGCAGTGTAGAAGATTGGTTAAAGTCAAATCTGTAATAAAGGGTATAGTAAGTGCTGAGTCACACCATTTTCTCCTCTGGCCCAATAAATATCACTCTTCTAAGTTTCAAATAAAATGCGCGATAACTATACAACAAAACAAAAGGTCCATCAACATCCAAACTCCTTCTCCTCCCGCCAAAAGGTCAGATGGTGAACCCTCTATGGCCTGAAAGTATTTACAGTCAGTGATAATCAGAAATACAAAAGTAAACTTGGCAAGAATATTCCTCCAAATCTATAAATTAGGCTTTCCATATTCTTGGTACACAGTAGTCACTGCAAAGATAGATCTGTTAAGTGAAAGTGACCTAGTAGCCGGGCAAGGATATGAAGCGCACACTATTAACTGTTGAGTTAATGAAATGTGTCCTGTAGCTTGGCACAAGAAGGCACAATGAAGAGTAAGCACAGACAACAGGGAGAGGCTTCAACATTTAAACAAAGTACATTTTACCATGCAGGTCATAAGTGGAAGTAAATGAAGAGAAGAGCAAAAATAAAAAGAAAAACTTCATATTTTGAAACTGATAAGACATACTGTCAGGTAGATGTCAAGATGTACAGAGAAAGTATATTCATATATAAAAAAAACTGTTAACATTAAACTACTGCAATTCTCTTAAACAAAATAATTTCACATTTCAGTTTCCAACAGAACTTGTTTAAAAGGAATGTGAATACAAAGAACTTGGCTGCCGGTGTGCCTAGTCAGCTAATAAGGCTACACCATGGCAGGCTAGTAAGTCCTGTAAATACATGCTATATGAAAAAATGTAGGGCAGACCAAGATGTGAACCTACATGCCGTGACCTTCGCTGTTTGATAACAAGCATATTATGGTATCCCTCCCCGGAGTTCGAAAGCACAGTAAAAATAGGAACAAATCCTCAGTTTCTCATAGATTTGTTTATGAAAACAAGAAAACAAATGATATCAGGTGAAAATGCTCTACACTTTGACCAATTTAGATTCCCTTTGTGACATTTGCAGCAGTAACATTTGTATCAGTACCGTAAAATTGTACTAGCTATTAAACATTTACACACGCTCCATATTGTTGACTGTTTCCTTCATGGGCCTTCATGACATAAGCTTTTCTATGTTTGTGCCCTAAACAATATCAATAATACACTTACAAATTCCACTAATATGTCTGTAAGAGCAGCATGTACAGGTGCCAAAAGAAATGACTATAACATGGTTTCTAAAGCAGCCCTACAGACATGCACAAACCGCTTGGTACCAACCGCCAACTAACTTTGATCTTCCTAACATTATAACAACCTGTTTTTCACTGATCCTTTCACCATTCTAAACCTTGTCACTAGAACTGCATGACCTGGCCAGCAGGCAAGTGTGTAATACTGTATGGTGGTGGCAGACATTTAAAAAACCTAATGCATGCTGAAATGTGTTATTCCAGCTGTCAATCACATGATCAATTCCAGAGAGTTACAGAGAGCTGATAATGTTTGGAAAAATATTTTCTTTACCTGCAACCTGTTTGTAAGCTTGCTAAATCTCCTTTCTTCTACAGACAGCTACTCTTAAAATGTACATCAGTCTATATGCTAGCAATCTGTTATTTGGGCCAAATGATTCCTTTTGATGAATCTGTCAATAATTGTCCATTGTTATGTTACTGTAATTATGACTTTTTAAGATGGATGATGCATGAATCAACTTTTCTTTTAAAGACTTCATAGATTTCTGTGTTTGTAGCCAGCCCAAAGCAGAGCAGATGATACAAGCTGACATTCTTCTGTATGATAATAATTAGATAAATTCTGATTTTTGCTTAAGTGCCTTGAATTCTTTTAATAAACTCTGACATGTGGTTGCATTTCACTTTATCTGTTTGGTCTTAACTTTCTGCCATCATTATGAAAGACAATGTGGTTATTTCATCAACCCAGTTGTTGAGTAACACGTCACACAAATCATGCTTCAATACAACGTACTGCTAATCTGTATTCATTGGTAAAATAAAGGTGTAAACGTCAGAACCACAAAAATGATTTCAAATGTCTTCTGAAAAGTGTTGCCTGATAGAAGAACTACTCCATCAATCATTTTAAGCCATAAATGACCCAAACCCAAATCTTATTTCAACAAAATTAAAAACAGCATAAACCCACATATTCAGTGAACAATATTGTGCCCTCTAATGCCAGTAACAATTTTATAAAATTTAAAAATGCAAAAGGAAAATAATGTGCCCATATCTAATAATGCCCCTTTGATTTGTATGTGTCAGTGTATCTATGCCTGGCTCTGAATAATTGCAGGTATGTGTTAATAAGGCTTAGAAAACATATTCTATATACACACAGGTATTTTTCATGAAAAACCTGTACACATATAACAAAAACAAAAAGGCCAGGAACTTCTGAACATTAGGACAGGACATATCTATTGTGCTGGAGTGTTAGGTAAAATTAGTGGCAGGAAATTTGGTCAGCAGAAGGAGAAAAATGATTCAGTTTCAACAAAATAGGAAATATTAAACACAATGCATTTTGCAGAGAAGTTCAAAGCTAACAATGACACAAAATTGGAACAATAATGCTCTTCACACAAAACTTCATAGATGAGAAAATGATTTTTACAAGAGCAAGTGCAATAACTACCAGGTAAATGAGTTCTCCATAAAGCATTGGCATACTGAGTGCCTACAAATGTGTGGTTTGAGCTTCAAGTCCTGAAACTATTGAGCAGTCACTGAATCAGATAATTTAATAGTTCTGTCATCCTTTATATTCCTTGTAGCCATCATAATATCGCACTCATTGAAAGATTCAGCATAAGGAAAATAAATCACATGTTTATAAAATACCAAATTTACAAGAAATTCATCAAATAAGAAAATGTGTTAATCTTCGTGTTCATCTCGGCAAAGCAAGAAGACAACATGTAGTAATTCCATGCACAAAATATTATGTCGTTCACATTTCCCATGCATTTCAGCCCTTGTTCTACGATGGTAAAAATAATGGAAGACAAGCATCTGTAAAAAGCCAGTGAACCAGCATCAGTATTCTGTGCATTTTAACCCTTTCATGCATTCTTTTAACGACAGCAAGCAATGTGGAATCATCAAATCGTAAACATTACAATCACAAAATGCCACAAAGTGACATTGAGAGACGTTTTATTAATGCTCAATTACTTTAACTCTTACAAAGTAAATCTCTCTCAATGCCCAACATATGTAATACTTGTAATAATGGTTAAAGGTCAAAGGGAGCTAAACATGGCATCATTTCAATGCTTAGCCTTTCCTATTATCTCTTTGATCTTCCGCTGATGTCTTCTTTGCTGCTAAAGCAGGGGTGGGCAAAGTTTTACTTCTGGTGTCAAAATTCTGAGCTATGCGGCAGACCGGTAAAATAGCAAATACCCATGCTATGTGACTATACACCACCTAGTGATAATGGAATGGACAACTAATTAATAGATAAAAACGTTCACTAATCCCGTTGGTTGTGTAAAGTGAAGCTGTTTCAATTCTCTCAATAAAATTTTAAAACCATCCCTTCTTTTGAAGGCAGCCGCCCCGATGTTCTCTAACAACAGACATGTCAACCTAATTAATCTAATCAACCTCGACTGAATTAAAAGATGAAAACAAGTGCACTTCACATTTTGGCAGACGGGCCGGTCCAAAGATGTCTGCGGGCCGTACTTTGCCCTCCCCTGTGCTAAAGGCAGTGCATCCTGCTGCTTTCTTATGCAATTAAGACAGCAGTCTTGAAATAACCATGCATTTCATCCTTGTTCACTAATGGGAAAAGAGGTGATAATGCATCGATCAGTTACTTATGTTAGTAATGCCGGAGAAATCCGTGGGGAAGACTTCTAGTTAATGTTTATAACTCTAGTGCATTCATTTAGTTACTAATGTTCGTAATGCTAAAGACATTAATGGGGTTGACTTCTAGTTGATGTTATTTAATATTAATAACGCTAGTGCATCAATTGCATTAGCTTATACAACAACTTTTTATCTATGCAGCTTGGAGATTATTATAGAGATAGTAGACTTTTCTAGATTTACAGCTTTCAATACATATTTAAACTTAGCAGTAGCTTTTTTAAAACAGCACTTGTCCCGTCTCAGACTGTGATGGTTTGCCCAAAAAATTCTTCTAAGAAGTAGCTTTTAGATATTTTCAAATATAACATGAGGAAAATACAACCTTCAGAACTGTAAGATCCCTGCTCCCAGAACATCAGTAAATATGAAGTAATAATCTCCATTTAGCTCCAATTCACCAGGAGGACCCTGGAAAGTTTTGTTATGAAGACCACTCAATCAGTTGAATCAAATCTCAACAGCACCTATCAACTGTATTTGTTTTTCCTCTCCTGGAAGTAGTTAACAGTATTTCTTTTGCATTTATTTCTCAGAATCTCATCTGTCTCAATGATTACTTCATTTGGAATAACTAGATGTAATAATAACCTATCTGAGCATATTAATACTGTATATGCAGTCAATTGCTCACACTAGTCACCACAGCAAGAGTTCGTAGTCAGCTCACATCATCTCTACTACAATTATGGCCAACCAGGTTTAGACTATTGGTAACAACTATTTTTACTGTTTAGCTAAACCTTCAACAATTTCATTAAATTGTGCCTTTCTGCTTGTATCCTACAGCAAAATAATACAGTACACAGTGTAGTTCATGACACAAAATATAAACATTAGGTTGAGTACTGCCAAAATGCAAAGGTGAAAAGTTTTTTTTAACAATTTTCTGTCAACAGCCCATCAAAAGAAGAATCAGTGACAAATATAACTCTACCAGTCCAATTTCAGTTATGTTCTACAGAATACAAGGCTGGAAAAAAGGATATGTATTGGTTTTGTGAGAATAAAAAGACAGTGCTTATAAATTTTGATTTTACAACTGCAAAATATCATTTTAAAAGCTTGTACATTTATGTGAACATTATCAAGCCACGAGAAAAAAATTCTTAATATCAAGTTTTTCTACACTGATTTATATAAACCTCTATGGCAAACATTAAGAGTTAGCATTTTGTAAAGACATCTGAAGGGTGAGGAAGGAACCCTCGACACCCATTCCCCAAAACAACTCACAAAATGAAGTCGGAACCAAAAAGAAGTCCGATATTAAACAGTCAACAGAGATGAGAGGTATGGGAGCAGGACTGGCATAATGAGAATGAAACCCTTGTGCAAGTCTTAATCTTCATTCCATGCCCATCCCACAAAGTGACTAACTTTTCAGACAAAGTTGTGATGTTGAGATTATTGATACTCTTAAGCTGCAAAGCCACACCAAGGAAAAGCCTCCCTATTTTCCAATGTTCTGCACATATAACATAAATACTATCACTTTGCTTACTGAAACATATAACTATTATTTAAAATGTTCTGCACATATAACACAAATGCTGTTAACTCCGTCTGGAAACCCCCTGGGTAACTTGTCAGTCCCAAGCCTGAATGAAGGAGGAGGGTTGGGTGTGGGACTAGCGGGTTGCTCTGTAAAACAATCCCTGCTACAGAAACCGCAAATGCAACACAAGCACAAGAGCCTGAACAGGAAGATCCCTCTTCAGGAGGGCCTATGATGCGTGCTGGCGAAAGCCTTCCGGAAGTCAGCTCACTGACCCATCTTCTCGCTGTCACTTTACTCACTAAAATATATAATAATATTTAAAATCATTACAATCCATACTATTGTTTTACTTTAATTACTTTGTTCTTTCTGATATATATAGTTTTCGATTAGAAAACTGTTACTAACAGACTGTGTGAAAATCTTGTTAATGAAGATTCCCTGGTCCTATGGAAATATTAAAGTATTCAAATCTATCATATTCATGCTCTGACTCTTAATTTCAATGCGAATATCAATTACTAGTATAGGTCTTGTTTAAATGAAATGTACTTAAATAAAACGAGGGCATGTTATAAATGCATGTCAGTTTAGCACAAAGCAGCTCACAGGGGTTGCAACTATAATGAAAACTGCATAAATATATATATACCTTCACATTCCTTGTAAATAATATTTTCGAATATTTTTATTTTACATTTCTTTTTCTTGTAGTAGCAAACAGATTGCTTATTATAAATGTCACAATGCCCAAAAAATTCTTTTTTTTAATTGCAAAACTTATATTCTAGAAAAAGATTTGTTAAAATTAGCATGTTCTAAAGCAGGGATGGAAACATCCTGTCCAAGGGCCCTGGAATCATTTGATCCGCCCACCAAGGCAATCACTCATTTCAGTAAAATATGTTAGTTATTTTC
This sequence comes from Pomacea canaliculata, assembly GCF_003073045.1. Classification (NCBI taxonomy): domain Eukaryota; kingdom Metazoa; phylum Mollusca; class Gastropoda; order Architaenioglossa; family Ampullariidae; genus Pomacea; species Pomacea canaliculata. The sequence continues at coordinate 378,731 of NC_037597.1, forward strand.
ATAGCAGCATAAATGTATATTGTGAATAATAATAAAGTAAATTTTGAGGGACACGATAGGACACATGCAAGTGCATGACGGGACAGACATGAATGCTTCTCATTGGCTCCCGCAGCCTGTATGAACAATTCTGGAGAATTATGCATGCATGTGACCTTCTCTTCAAACTGAGGGTGGACCACTTCCAAATTGCTGTTGGCTGCTGATATGCAAAGCGTTCTTTGACCGTGTTGGTTCATACAATAATAATAATGATGACTGAGTTTGCTGTATACCTTAGTGCACAGTTCAGACCTACAAGTTTCCAACATTATCTTTTCTTGGATTTCCAATGGATGAATGGGAGGATGTATGTGTGTACTAAATAATATCATTATTGTTAATATCATTAATGTACTCTTGCTGCACAATCACAAACAGAAAACTGTGCATGAGGAAAAAAGGTTTTGTTACTATGTTCTCTGTAACCTCTAGAAACTTTTTAATTCTAAACATATAAAACTCCAAACAGTTTTATCCTATGCTTTTCATTGTGGCAGAGCATAATTTTCTTGGTGACTAAAGAGGACAGTAGTGCCAGGCAGGTTGGGATTGTACACATTGCAAAAATATTAACACACTGTCAGGGCTTCTGCTTACGCAAAAAATTGCGTACAGTACGCATTAAAAGTTCGGAGGACCCCTTCAATTTTCGTCAATGGGGTCCCATTCAAATTTGGGCGAAGAACAGGGACCCCTTAAAAATCTGAAGAAGGGGTCCCTGGGACCCCAAAGAATTTAGCCTTAGCAGAAGCCCTGACTGTAGCAAAACTACAAGAAGACCAAATAGAAAGGCTCATTTTTTAAAAAAGTTTTGTATGGCCCACAATTGATGTTATATATCAAAATGGCCCTTGGAGGAAAAAATGTTTCCCACCCCCATTCTAAAGTATCAAACCATAAAACTAATTATCAAACCACTTAATTAAAGACAAGGTTGGTTAAGTAAGTTCTATGACTAAATCATGAAAGAGAAAATGTGAATGAGTATGAATAAGACTTCAATTGATATGCCCAGAATGTCAAAGTCAAATCACATTCATTTGTCAGGGTCTTCACAGCTGCTTGTTTTCAATTAGCAACAAAGTAGGTCATCCAAATGCATCCAAGAACAATCTGATGTGTTTAATATATGAAGATACTTTTTGAAATATAATGTGTGTGAAAACTGAAAAAAGTTTGCTTTCAGAATTTTCAACATATGCACATCTTATTTTGTCCCTCCACCAATAATCATCAGATCGCCTTCCTTTCACAAATCCTTCCTGTGTATTAAAACCACGAACAGTTTAGTTGACTAGGGGTTAAACAAGTATGGCAGCTTAAATTATTTCTCTTATAACAAGCCTATTCATCTTGACATGCAAGTTTCTACCATCTCTCTCGTAACGACCACATTTATTGCAGTCCAAAGCCCCTGAAAGACAGTGATAGCTGAGAACATTCATACAAACTGCTCCTAAACCCTTGACCTGCTCTAGAGGTCAAATGGGTCATGTCAGTCTGTGTGGTCCTGGAAAATGAGTTTGATGTACATTGTGGAACACAGAGGTGTGGAACAAAATGGGCAGATGACTTGAAAGCCCTGGGAACCATGTGGAACCTGGACTTGTGACCAGTATCTGGACGAAAAAAATACAGATATATATAAAATCTTTCCATCTTCTGTGTAAGGTCATACTTTCACCAAAATGCATTTCACTTTTGAGTACACATTCTGAAATTACTAAAAGTTTTGTGTGTTTTATTTGACTGTGTATTGCTATGTTGTATATTTCTATTTAGCAGGACTTGATTTTATTATTTATTGACATACACAGCTTATTACATCTGAGGGTCAATTGATAGTATTTATTCTATTTGCAGTTTTTTATTTAGCAAGGTAGTTCAGAAATATGTCCCCCATGGTATGAATTATGATTGTATGAGTATGGCTGTGTATATACAGTTGAACTTCTGAAAGTCGACCTTCTGTAAGTTGAAATTCTCAATTGGTTGGCTTTCCATTAAACCAATGAACATTTAACTTCCATAGCTCAAACTGCCCTAGCCAAAAACTTCCACAACTTGAATAATTTTAAGCCGGTCAGCATGTTGAAACCATTTGAAAATACGTCAGAAAGTGTAAAATTGTGTACTCCTCCCCTATCGACCCTTTCTGATAGGAAACACATGTGCAATAAGCATGACTGTTCCTACAGGGTGCTGGAGTGTCTTTAAAACCATAGCAAGAAACAAACATTTGGTTAAAATTAAACCTTCATAGTAAATGGAGGGCCAGAACCCACTCACCCCCAACTGCAATGCACATCCTAAATTGCTGTCAAAGCCATCGAAGGCTATTAGCGTTATCTTTTTCCCTTCAACATCAAAACAGCAACTTTTAGATCAGGGGGTCATAAAGAACTTGAAGCACAAATACAGGAGAGCAATTCTTCAACGAATCATTCAGTCACTGGATAGCAATGACAAAACCCTGATGTCCCTTTCACTCTTGGATTGTTGCCGAGATATTGCAACTTCATGGAAAGATGTTCACATAGTCCAGGGAGGTACGGCCCGCGAAACTTCTGCCCACAGCAGGAAATCGGCATGTTAGTAATAAAAAAAGACCTAAAAAAACGAAACAAAGGGAAGAAGAAGTATTTATCCCCACGTAGGGGCGTCTCTCAATCTTTTTTTCAGTGGACGAACATTTCGATTCAGTGCTCTGACTTGGTGTCTCTACGATGCAGCCGGACATTCAGAAGTTGGTTTCGGGAAAACAACTTCAAATATCCCACTAATTACTACATAATTAATGGCAAGTACAACTTGCTTCTAATAAAAATGGTATCTTTTTTTTTTTTTTGTATTTTTGCGGTGAAGCGGCCCGTGACACATGTCGGAAATGTGTTTGGCCTGCAGGCCGAAAAAGGTTGTGCATCACTGACATAGTCAATGATTCTGAACTGTTTCAGGAAGTCTGGTTTCATCAATGAGCAGCTGATGTGCAACAACCGCTTACCAACGATGTTGACGACTCACTGACTAATGACTGACAAGCGGCGAATAAAGGATTGGGATTATCAGAAGACATCACGTGAAAAATACGATGACGATGATGATGCAATATGCGTTGCATCACAGCCGAAAGAAAAAGAGATTCTTCAAAGTGTCAAAGAAAAGGATGAAAGATAAACGTTGGTCAAGAATTCGGATGAATCAGACAAAGGTGATTTCGAAGAATCACCATCACTTTCGACCCTGAAGGAGACAAGAACCATGCTGAATGACATTCACTGATCACGCAAAGATGTACCCATGAACATTTTTGACTCACAGTCATCGACTCATTTATTTTAAAAGAAATGAAGAGAAATTGTTGTCTGATGTCCATAATAGACGTTTTTGCTGGGAACAATGATGCGTGAGCACATGCAGAAATAAAGATAAGTCCACAGTGAAAAAAATTTTCTTTTTTTGACAAACTTCCTTAACTCGGACATTTATTAACTTTTTTTTTTTCATCAGTCCCTTGAAGCTTCAACTTATAGAAGTTCGACTGTAGTTGCAAAAAGAAAACCCATAAGAATATGCACATAATAATATCATAAATATAACAGCTCAAATATGCTGCATGTTGAAACCTTCTGAAGCTGGCACACTTAGCTAAAAAGCTGAGAAGCTGATGTTTGAGTTCAAACATGGTCCTCTTTTACAACTCTTTATGCATAGGAAAGATTAGAATGTATCCGGGCAGACAACTTCAGTTTTTTTACACTTTTGCAAAGCAGACATTTCACGTTATTTCATCATCATTCTGGGATATTTGTATAATGATCCAAAACTCATCAATATGGCTGCTATTAAAAATGCAAACCCATTCGATCCGTTCCTATCACCAACCCTTTCTCGTGACTGTAAAAGTCACTTATGTTTTCAAGCTTCTGTTTTCTTAAAACTACAACCAATAAAACCTAGACCTTGACAGCATTATTTGTTTCCAAATAAATGTTTGACAATGATCAACTTTCTTGGTCCCAGTAGGCAATTTGAACATGGGAAGGTGCTCTAGTTACAAAATAAAAGTTAGAAACAAAAGTAAGAATAAAGTTCGCTGCAAGGTGCAGTGTTAAAAGATGTCAACATGAAAAATATTAGCAATGAAAGCAGGCAAGTGACAATTATATAAATATAAAACAAACAACAAACGTACATCAAGAATAATCATGTGCGCACCTACAGCATCACACACACATACACCACAGACACTTCGTCTGAGGTTGAGCAGCTGGACCACAGATGGCACAAATGATGTCAGGTGTCTATTACTTTCACATATTGGCATGGAATAATGTTTACCTGAGCTTAATAATACAAATTCTCTTGTTAGTACATGTTCAGGTGTTGACAAAATGTGTGAAGCTTTCCTTATTATATGTTGATCACAGAAAGGCTAAATCCCCCTGTCTGATTCCATTGATCTTAGAACAGATGTGGACAATGCTGTTTGAATATTCCTATCATGGACAGTTAAGGTATGGCTACCTGTATCTACACACACACACAAAAACTCTCTCTCTCTCTCTCTCAAATATGTCTTTGTAAATCTATTTAATGTGCATATGCATCCACACATATGCTTATCATTTATACAAAAGATGAGTTGCCCTCATCATGACTATGACTTACTTGACAGTGCTCTCCGAGGCAACATGAGCACATGGACTAAAGCAGAAAGTTGGGTACTCAGCATCCACGTACAAGCTTAGTTCACATCCCATCTGCAGCTTCACAAAGGGACCAGTCTTTAAAAAAAAAAAAATTTTAATTGTAATGTTCCTTCATAACTTATGGCTTGCAATCTACCTTATAATTGAAATAAATCAGCAGTTAAGGCATGGCCACCTGTATCTACACACACAAACACACAGGGTGACTCTCTCTCTTACAAATATGTCCTTGTAAATATATTTAATGTGCATTTATGCATCCACACATATGCAGCTTGTTACCTTGAGACACAGTGGGCAGGTACAGTGCTGACTGTCACTCTGTCCCCACTCATGTTTACCATGCACATGCCCACATGCCAGGTAGACATACGGATGTTTTTCTCGAAGATTGGGAGAGCCTTTGGAAGGCAGCACCAGAGTGTTGAGACCAACAGGACACTGTGGCCGCCCAGCGTTGATCTGATTAATCATACTCTGGAATTCCATCTCACTCTGAAAAGCAAATTTGGACTTTTATGTTTTATAGTCAGCCATCAAGGGTGGCAAATTAGCTAGCCTGTAAACAAAAGCCCAATGTCATTAACGGATGAGTTTTGGAAGCTGAAATTTACAGGTTAGGTTTATATCGTCTTTATTGACCGTTATCTGCAAAAAACTCTGACCATTCATACTGTCAGGTCAGGTCAGGTCAGTCCCATGCCCGGTCCGGGCGTAGGGGGGACCGTCCGGCAGCAGCAACAGACAGAATTTTCCACCCGGTCCTGTCTTGAGCAGATGAGAGCAGGTCTGGCATCTCGCGTTCGGTCCATTCTTTAATGTTGGTGACCCAGCTTTTCCTCGGACGACCACGACGACGGCTCCCTTCGAGGGTTCCTTGTAGGATCGTCTTGGACAGGGTGTTGTGGCGGGTGACGTGACCGAACCAGGCGAGCTTGCGCCGCTTCACTGTTGCCAGAAGGGGCTCATGTGGGCCCACGAGGAGGTTACGGTGCTCCGTACGTATGCGTTGGTCTTGTGTTCGCGGTACGAGATGCGGAGCAGCCTTCTCAAGCACTTGTTCTCAAAGGCCTGGAGCTTCTTTTCCGTTGCGGCTAGCAGCGTCCAAGTCTCGCAGCCGTAGAGTAGGATTGACACTACGAGGGACTTGTACAGCCTGTGCTTGGTACTGAAGCTGATTGAGTTGCTTCGCCAGATCCTATCCAGCCTGGACATTGCGGATGTTGCCATACCAATCCTGATACGGATCTCTGCTGTACAGCAACCATCTCTAGTCAGGGTGGCACCCAAATACTTGAAGCTGTTGACCTCCTCCAGTTTCTGGCCGTTCATGACGATGTTGCTGCTGCTGTCGGTGGTGGAAATAATCATTACTTTGCTTTTTTCTGAGCTTATTTCCATGCCATAGGCCCCCGCTCGCCTGGAGAGTCTGTCCGTCAAATCCTGAAGTTCGTTGTTACTGCCTGCCATGAGGTCAATGTCATCTGCAAAGCGGAGGTTGCACAGGGGTCTGCCACCAATGGAGATTGAGGTAAGGTGGTTGTGGAGGGTGTCCTGCATGATTTTTTGTGGGACTTGCGGAAGTCCGATGGACTGGTTTCGGGGAGTCAACTACAGATGAAGGCCACAAGCTCTGGTTCAGCGGAGACGCAATCAAGCATGAACGTGGTGTCGCTTTCATTGTCAGGAAGGAGGTGGCTGGAACTGTCATCAGCTGCACCCCAGTCTCTAGCAGACTTATCTCCATCCGAATCTCTGCTCGACCGCACAACATTACCATTATACAAGTGTACGCCCCAACATCAGAACACGAAGATGAAGAGGTTGAGGAATTCTACGAGGAGCTGGACAACATCATCAAGAAAACTCCGAAGAAAGACATCTTGCTTGTCCTTGGCGACTGGAATGCTACGATCGGCCCTGACGCTTACCAACAATGGGCAGGAACAGTCGGCAAGTTTGGCCTAGGCAACACCAACGCAAGAGGCCTACGGCTACTAGAATTCGCTCAGAGTCACCGTCTCACCATTGCCAATACCCTCCACCCGCACAAGAAGTCAAGAACTGTAACATGGCATTCGCCGGGAGGTCTGGTCCATAACCAGATTGACTTCATCTTGCTGCCTCAGCGTTTCAAATCAAGCATCAACAAAGCACAAACGAGGTCCTTTCCTGGCGCTGACATAGGCAGCGACCACAACCTCGTCCTCACTAGCCTCAAGTTGAAACTGAAGTTGAGACGTGACAACAATAAGAGCCCTCGCATCCGATTCAACCTTGAGAAGCTCAAAGATCCGGACACAGAGAGGATCTTCCAGGCCCAGGTGGGGGGCAAATTTGCAGCCCTGGCTACTATAGACTGCGACATAGACGCCCTTGCTGGAAGTATCAAAGAGGTGCTACTCTCTACTGCAGACGAAGTGCTGGGGAAGCAGAGGAAGCGCAAACAACCCTGGGTGACAGACGACATCCTTGATCTTTGCGACGAAAGGAGAGCCTTGAAGAAAGGGAGAGGTCGAGACCCGACGTCAGCAGACAAGTACAGACTTGTCAACCAGCAGATCAGAACAAGGATGAAGGAGGCAAAAGAAGATTGGATCGAAGACCAGTGTTGCAGCGTGGAAATAGGCATGGCTAGCGGAGACAGCAAGAAGGCATATGAAATACTGAAGGCCCTCACCAAGACTCAGCAGCGACCAGCCACAGTCATCGAAGACAGCGCCGGACAGCTCCTTACGGAAAACGCTGCTGTACTAAGTCGTTGGACTGAATATTGCCAAGACTTGTACAACTACAAGATCGAGCCAGACACCAGCATTCTCCAGCATCACCAGACTGGGACAAGAGAGGCTGAAGACCTGCCAGTCCTCACTGATGAGGTGAGAGAAGCTATGCACAGTCTGAAGGGAGGAAAGTCACCTGGTGTGGACAACGTACCTGCTGAGCTGCTGAAGCATGGAGGAGATGCAACAACCAAGGCCTTCACCACACTGTGTCAAAAGATATGGGAAGAAAAGAAATGGCCAAAAGAATGGGCTCAGTCTATCATCATCCCACTCCCTAAGAAAGGGAACCTGCGGCAGTGCCAGAACTACAGAACCATCAGTCTGATAAGTCACCCAAGCAAAGTAATGCTCAGAATCATCCTCAACCGCTTAAAACCTATTGCAGAGGAACTGCTGGCAGAAGAACAGGCTGGCTTCAGGGCTGAAGAAGCACGGTAGAACAGATCTTTAACTGCCGTGTTATGATAGAAAAACACCTGGAGCATCAACGTCAACTATACCATAACTTCATCGACTTCAAAAAAGCTTTTGATCGTGTCTGGCACGATGGACTCTGGCAGGTCATGAGATCATTCAACATAGAGGAGGGACTGATCCAGATGGTAGCAGCACTCTACAAGAACGCCTCCAGCGCGGTACTACTCAACAACCACCTAGGCGAGTTCTTCGCGATGACGATCGGGGTCCGTCAAGGGTGCCTACTCTCTCCCATCCTTTTTAACATCTTCCTTTTTAACATTCATACTGTATCCTTCTTTAAATTATCATTATTTAGGATTTGGAGTACTTTGGGTTGAACATTTTGTTTGGATAATAGTTTCAGGTGAAGTTTTAGTGAGCAGTGAATATCAGAATATAACTCATTAACTTCTAGGACATCAAAGCCTTCGTGCATATTAAAGCATTCTCCAGACAGTATAAAATAATCTACAATGCTTGAGTGTTTCCAGGTAAGCTTTCCTGTATTTTTGTTGGGTCCTGCTCTTCCACTGACAATTGCAAAATTTAAGTTTCTACATAATTAAATAAGTTTTTGACTATAGTTGTTGGTACTTTTATCTTGGGAGGCATGTTTTGGCAGGTCATAATAATTATTGAGGGTAAAGTCAGGGTTCAGTAATTCATCACTTAGGTTTTCAGATTAGCCCAATTCTAGCATTTAGGTCTCCCATTATAGATTTGCTTTGCATTAAGAGCAAGGTCTCCTCCAGTTCACTAAAAGCATCAGAGTTTACATATTGTGACCCTTCAGGTGGCATGTACATACCCACAAACAAAATATCCTGTCCTGTGGCTTCCTTTTTAACTTTTAAGCATAAAGCATCCCGGTTCATCTCGTGGTCAACAAAAGAGTAATAATGCATACTATCCTCATCTATACTATTTTTTAGATAGCTCTTCAAAAATAGTTAGGTATTGGGCAAGTGATTCTCTAACATAATGACACCTCCCGATCTGCTGACACATTTGCTGATTATTGTAGAAGGGTACATAACCATCAATGTGAATCAAGTCAGGGTTATCTAGCTTGCTTTCACACAGACAACAAATGTTGTATGACTTAATCAAGTCTGCTAGGTCTGGAAAAATCAATGTTGAAGTAATGCCACATGCATTCAAAGTAAGGCAGGACAAATGAGTTATTGAGTCTTCAGGATTCTCAGGGTGGGAACTTACTTCCACAAGCACATGCAGCAAATAGGGCATTTGGAGATGGGACCCACTATCTTCTTTGTAATACTGTCATTTGGTGTACTCACTCCAGTTGTAGTCGTTACTGATATATCCGTGAGATTAGACACACCACTACTTCTATGTCAATTTTGGCACTGGGCAAGTGGATCATTACAGGCCAAATTCACAGGTAACTTAAGGTCTTTTGTGCAACAAATACCCTTAGGGGAGTCCTAGTAGATAGGTAGGCTAGACAGGCCAAGTTTATCATAGTCGACAGTGTTTTCGCCAAGTTTGAATAAATCATCTGGTGTTTCTATATTGGTCAGAGTGGGTCTTCTTAAAGCACCAAATTTTACCATCTGCAGATAATACTCTGTTCACACACTCCAGGCCTTTCACATATTTCAAAAGCTTTGCTCCTAGTGGGGTCGTCGTCATTTAGGTATATCTTGTTCCTGTAGCCTGGTTTATCCATCATATTTTTCTTCTTTGTCATCACTTGTCTCTTTTTTCAACGTGAGACGAATCTGACAATAATTTGTCTGTTTCCTTGGTTATGTTTCTGTCTAGGACTATGCACTGCAGAAATATCCTCTGAGTGGATGGATGTGTCACAGTCGGTGAAGATTTGTAACACTTTCTCTTTGACACTCTCATATGGCATCTCATCTACTCCTAAATTCACGTCAAGAGTACACTTCTAGTCAGTCCTCCTGGTACCTGAATTGCAGGACGCCACTCTGCACTCGCTGCTCCATGTCTTGAAGGTTGTCTTGTTGAATGACATCTGTAGCGTGCAGCTTGAAGTGACTGACAATCAAGTGCCTCTGCGATAGCAACTGAAATGGCTGTCAAGAGTGCAAGGAGTATTAGATGCAGGGAGGTATTTTCACAGGTACCACATTTACTGGTCTGTGCAAGTGCTTCATTAACACATGTTAGAATATTTTCCTGTCAGCCACATCTGCTCTCTCTTTTCACCCAGACTGATTTTCAGGATCCCACCTTTCAGCATGGTCATCATCGCATGTCTTTTTTAGGGTCCTTTTGAGTAGACGAAGGGTGAAGAGAATAGTGGGCACTTAGTTTTACTATTTGTTCGATTATTGCCCTGTTTACTGCCCCTTTTGCCAGACGACATAGTAGCAGACGATAAGTTGAAGTCACTGCAGCACAATGAGTTATGTAAACCAGGTAAGTGGTGAAAAAGTTCTCAGAACAATTTAGAAGGTTGACACAAGTAAACAAAATTTACACCAATATGTTCAGTCCGCTGTATGCATCTCAACACTTTGTTGTAGATTAAGGTGGAAATTAGTAGATTAAAACTAGGAAAATTGAAGAGACTATAATCAAGCAAACCAAACAGTGAGCTCACACTCACACATCTCCAATGAGTGAAGAAATCATGCAGGTGTACAGATGGGAGTGAGTTTGGAGAGATACGGAGGACCAGTGCCAGAAATGGCAAAGTCAAAGTGGAAAGTTTGCAGGCTATACTATCCACAACTGGCAGCCAGTAAAGAAAGCGCATGATAGGTGATATATGTTCACATCTAGATGGTTTGCAGGTGAGGTGAGCAGCGTTATTCTGGATCCTTTGAAGTCTGTAGAAAAGATACTTGGGAATTCCAGCTAAAAGAGAATTACAATAGTCCATTCTTGACAGCACAAAGGCACAGATTAGAGTTTTAGTTGCATCAGTCATGAGACATAAGAGTAAATGGATTTAGTTTTGTCCAAAAGATCCGGAGGCCAAACTCTAATTCATCATGTGATTTCAAGTTTGAAATTTTCATACAGAAATTCTTAGTGTTCTTAACAGTAAACATCTACCTGACTGAGTGAAAGTGTGATTTGTGGCTGTCTGAAGGTAGTAGGAGGGTTGGAGAACACATTTGTTAAAACCACTACTTAGACAAAGTGTTCTCTGTTCATAAATGAAGTCAGGTGTGAAGAAATATCTAGGTGTCTTCATCAGAAATTGCCTGAAAAATTTTAAGGGAGATAATATGTGCTGTCTTGCTTATGATGCATATGTTTGTATCTATATATGATAATATATTTCACAAAGAAATCACAAAAAGATTTGTTTGTTGGGTTATGCATACATTTTGGGAAGGCCACAGGCAGATTTTTGTCTTTTGCTGTTCAAAAAAGCACATGAGCATGTGCATTTGCTACATGTGCACTACATGTGTGCTACCTGTGCTCCGACATGGTAATAACAGCATGCTGACCTCATTCTACTGACAGCTCAAAGCCCACACAAAATCCTATAAATATTTTGAAAATGTTCATATCAAGATAAACCAAACAGATGCTTTTTGCACAAATATAAAGAAGACAATAAATGTTCACAAACAGCTGCAAAAGTCAGAAAAACAACAAAACTTGCTGGAAATTTATAAACACTCACTGGAGCTGTGATGAGGCCAAGTGCTGACCGCCACAGTAGTGTGACACCACACAGGTCTATCAATGTGCCATCTCGAAGGATGTTGTCCTCATCTGGAATCTTTAAAATCAAGAAGATGAAAGTGAGCTAAGTGTGCATTTTAATGTTACCAAGGCTTATCACAAATCTTTCTATAGTTGCACTTTCAAAGAACTTCCTAAAATAACTTAGAAAAGCTTCTTAACTGTTTCCACTAACACACTTTTCATTGAAAATACTAAAACTTAACAAAAAAAACTATCGATTTTATCTTACCTAATATCCTACACTTTTACAGTAAACAGTTATAGCCAGTATACCTAAAAACTACACATCTGTAGTTACCTGGTGAATTTTATTAGGCAAGGGCCTGGACTCTCGTAGAGAAAAAACATTTCCTCCTACAGAAATTTCCCGCCAAACACCAGGTTTTGCAGAAGGTGTAAAACCACCCACTGGCTTCATTACAAACACCCCATTTGTGGTCAATCCATCAATATCATCTTCAGAATACCATTTAACTGCCTTTTCCTGTTTAACAAAGCATGTATGCAACCACACATGCACAAATGCACACACACACATATATACAAATGCACACACATGCACAAGTACGCACACAGACATCCGCAAACATGAGTTGAAATATCATTTCTCAAGGAAATAAAATGTCTTAAAAGGAATATGTTTGCATAAAATATACATAATGTCAAAGATACAAACTATTTTTGAAGGCATCCCAATACAAAAATCCCAAGATGAAAAGGAAAAGAAAAGTCTACAAGACTAAGTCAAGGCAAACTGAATGAGACAACAATAAGAATAGAACTCTGGTGCTGGATGTAAACTGAATCTCAACTCAAAATTGAAAACAACATAGACTTTTAAAATTATTATGGCTATGAATGTCACTGCAAAATGAAAGACATACCCCTAGAAATATGTTGCGTGCTGCATCAAACCCTGCTGCAAAAATTCTAGCCGTGTATGGTGGATTTCTGTCCACAAGGATTCGACAGGCAAATCGCGAGATTGTACTTTGTGTAACACTGTCACGTGAACTGCGCTGGCATCCAGGAATGGTATCCATAACAACAAAGTCTATTGGTCCCTCTGAGGAGCGACCAATCTGGAACATGTCTGTATCCTCATCTTGCTGGTATTCTACAATGATCGCTCTGTTGCGAGAAAGAGTGTAGGAAACAGAATGCTGTGCACTGTCTTGAACAGCCTGTAGACACAAAAGGACCACCAAGAAGCTACAACATTACATTTTTTTTGTGAGTGTAACTTTTGTAACTGAGCATACTTCCCAAGTTATAACTGCCCATGGAGATTAATAAAGTTAACTATTTTTCAACTAAAATTAGAAATAATGTAAACAACATTAACTATAAGATCTCTTGACCTTGATCTAGATCATTAATAAACAAAACCACAATCTACAAAAAAAAAAACACAAAAAAACCAACATATTTCTTGTTTCTTGATTGTTTCATTTTTACAATCAATATTATATATTCTATAATTTTTTTTCTATAATATATCATTCCATTTAACATTTGTGGAGGCTTTGATTTTGGTAGCTCAGTGTTGCAGTTTTAAGTGGATGGTTGAGATATTGAGATAAGGCATCATGAGTTGTGGAATTTGGGTTCTACCCTAGTGGTCATCATGCGCTAATTGCTTCTACCCTAATGGTCATTATCTGCTAATTGCTTCCCTTTGGTTCAACAAGTACCCTCTCCTCCTTCCACCAGATGCAATCCATTCTTTCCAGCTGGATGCTGAAAATTTGGCCTTTAACTTGTGATCTAAAAATTAAATTACACTTTAAAAAAAAAAAACACGAAACAAATTGCTAGAAAAACAAATAACTGCTTGTCAAATACCTTTGAGGATTTGGGGTCTGAGACAAAATGTCGCTTTGATGGCTTCACGCCATTTGCTTTTGATCGTTTCCAGAGGACATACTTGCTCCTTCGTCTGCCCTTGTCGCCACTGGTAAGGTGACCATTGTAGCTGAAACAAACACATGCCAATTACAACTAAGAAGATCAAGATCTGTTTCCAGCTGTTAGAACTGTTAAACATGAGGCACTACTTCTTACATGGGTTTTGAGATCAACTGGATGACATCTAGACTGGATAGGACCTGGCAAAGCAGCATCATTAGGTCTCCTACCCTGTACAGACTGTACAGGTCCCTCATAGCTCCCATCCTGCTCTAAAGACATGAGATGTTTGCTCTGCTTGTGAATACAGAGAGGAAAATACAAGCATTCAGTAACAAATACCTGAGAAGACTGCTCTGAATCTTGAACAGGAAACACAAAACCGATGACTTTGTACAAAGCAAGGTCACTGTCCTAGCAGGACACAAAGTTCTGGCAACTGTGAAGTGGTGCATGACAGTCATGTTTAGCCATGTGACACAACATGACGCTGTTAAAGACCACTCCTTTAGGTACTTATGGTGGACATCAAAGTGGACAGAGGAAGAACTGGCTGGCAAAACATGGAATGGACAGGTCATTCCATGCAAAACCTGCTCCTTAACACTCAAGACAGGCTGATGCAAAGAGCCTTACCAGCCACTGTGCCTATCTAGCTGTTTCCCCCTGAAGACCAGTTCAAGTGGACCACCATAACCATCCATCACTTGGTACATGACAGGGGTTGTATGTGTGTCCACAAATAAAGATAAGAAGGTACTTGGCACAAACTTCAGTAACATCCAGCAAAGAAGTACTCATGTTCTTGCTTGAATACATATAGGAGGACCTGTTGTACAGAAGTGGAGATGGGGGAGAATTTAAAACCATTCACCTGACAACAAAGCGCCAAAACTTACCCGACAACAACAAGCTCTCCATATTTAATAGCCTCCTCTCCCTCAGGCAGATGTGGCTTGTGTGATGGGGATGAGTGTGTGTGTTCAAAAGCCTCTTTGCTATGGTGCTGGGCTGTCAGCTCTTGCGCCAGTGTGGCAGACGGTTGCCTGACGTCACAGACAGCTTTGCCAGTCTCTTCCAAGCCTCTGCAGTACCACAACAACTATTCGGTCATAATTCAAAGACAAACCACAGAAATTACAATCTGCATTTGTGCATCCATGCTCATGGCTCAAACAAAATTCTTAATTCATATTAAATTACAACCGCTCTTAAAACAACTGGTAGTACAATCAGTAACAGAATCATAATAAATCAGAAATGGGAATTTTCAAATACGGTTTCTATGTAAAGATGGAGGGTACTGGCTAAGGTGAATTGGTAGTTTTATGCAAGCTCTAGCATGTTTTTAGGCCCCTATTGCTGGTTTCACCCATGCCCATTGCTGGTAGACATCTGGTAACTATTTTGCATTTCTGTCAGCAAGTACAGCTAGAATGTTTTTTCGTTATGCTACCTTTATTATCCTTTCCAGCTGTTAATAAAACTCCTTCACTTTGCTGTATTTATGAATGAAAGTTGAAACATAAACTTGGACAATGGTGACATTGTGAGACCTGGCAGAGACGCAAATAATGATCAGCCTGCCAAAAATGAGTCTGCATCTGATGACAGCTCTTACCACTTCTGTACACAGATCAACACCTTACCAAAACTCCTCCCACTTCTGTACAGACAAGGCCAGGCCAAACTCAAGTTAGTTTTCTCCTTACTGTACCAGAACCTATAGCCTTTGCTCATAGTGAGTTGCTGCATTGGTGTAATATGCAAACATTTCATGTACTGATGGATGTTTCTTCTCTCAGCTTTATAGCTGGCTGTGCTCCAGTACATCAATTTCCACAGGATCCTTCCTCAAGCTTGCCAATAAGGCACACAGTCACTGTCAATTATGGCCTCAACTGATCTGGCATGAAGTTTCTTCTGCATGAATTATCCATAAATGTTTCTGTGGGCTTATACATTTGGTACCACAACTCTTCTCTACCAGTGAGATCACAGCCACTACCCAACTGATGGGTCGCCTTGATTGCAAATATAAAAGCTCTGAGCTTTGGCCGATGCTGTGTTAACACCATGATTTGCTGCAGAGGTGGACTTATAGTCCTTTCCATGATTAGTGGTGGGACCAGTTGCCCTTGCCTAGAGTGGTGGTACAGTGCAGAAATAATAACAGAAGCAGTATGATGGTCACAAGAACAATACAAAGAGACAAAATACTTCACATAAAAAATTCAAAAATTTAAGATCAAATGTTTGTCACAATTCAAAAATTCAAATTAAAACAAAGAAGAAGAGACTGTGCTATAAGATTAAGATTTATGTTGCTTCTTTGCACCATACCATTTGGTGAACACTGAGAGCTTGTGTTGCTCCATGGTACAAAGGAAGGAACAAAAAAGGAAACGTGAAATTACCTCCTCAATTCTTAAACTACCATAATAAGAAAAATTCAAAATCTTTATGTGAAAATCCACAAATCTGTATGAAGTACATACTGCACCATATGTGCCTCTTCCACCATACCCCTTGGTGAACACAGAGAGGTTGTATTACTTGTGGTAATAAACAATGGCTAAATAGCACATAGCATGTCAGCAACTGATTCCCAGGGTTATGCTCAGCTTTTTGTATCCTCACTCAACTAATACTCATTTTACATAATGCATAAACACCTACCGTAGATTTCGGACTATAAGCCGCAACTTTTTTCCCCAACTTTAAACCCTGAAGCTTAAACAGTGATGCAGTTTGTTTGTGGATTTTTCATTTTTCAATGAGCTTCATGCTAAAGTGCTAACTGTTAAATGTTACAGTTCACATTTTTAAATCAAGCCATACAACTGAAACATTCAGATCAGTTCCTGAAGCACACACCCTCATCATGCTGAAAATGAGAGCTTTGAAGTTGTATGTATTTGCAGCTTATAAACCAGTTCAGCTTATCTGTGAAAAAAAGTAGAGATTTTTTACATTTAGTGGGTGCAGCTTACATACTGGTGCGCTCAATAGTCTGAAATGTATGGTACAGTCGGACCTCGATAAGTCAAACTCAAAGGGACTCGAAAAAAAAATTCAACTTAAGAAGTTTTCGAGTTAGGGAAAATGGCGTAATAGGCGCAGGTATTTAGCCGGGAACTAACAATTAATTCGATATAAGGAGGATTCAACTTAGGGAAGGTCGATTTATCAAGGTCTGACTGTATATCAAAATATCTTGTAGTAGATTGGGTGACAGAAGCAAGCTGAGTCAGAAATGAAAGCCCCACTTATGGACACATGGAGTCCTAGACTGAAATCTATAATCCCAGGGTTCTCATCTGACTTGTAAATTTCCTTTTCAAACCATTAGCAATTATCTCAAAGATTTATCAGAAAATCCATTACCATCTTGCATTAAATGAAATCTTGCAGATTGTCAGACATTTGTTGCACCAGACTGTGTCAAATACTTCTCACTTTTTTCAATGTTAATAATGTAATCAAGAATTACCAGGCACCAATGTCATGTGGTATTAATATATAAATCAGCAGACTAAAATGCAAGCTCTCTTGGATGGTATTTCTAGAATGAGATTTTCCCATTCATTTGTGGACTACTTCATCAACTTTTAGTTTGCAGCTATTACAAGTGAGTGCTGTAAGTTATGTGATTCTTTTGTTCGCCTCATAATACAATACTATCTAGAGAAGCTTATTTTATATCATCAACCCTCTGGAACTTCGCTAGTGGAGCTTCCATGAAACCTCTAGCAAGTGTTCAGTGGCGAGTAATCAAAGCTGTTCTGCTAAAACTGAAAATACAGCCAAATGACTTCACCTCTCTGGTTGTCCTTCCTCTAAAAGACAGACTTAAATTTAATAAATCCATTTCATGCATAAAATACTAATGGGTAAACTATTGCCAAGACTCTCTCTACTATTTTCCTCCAATAATTCTAGAACCTCTCCAAAACTGATATTCCCATTCCTAGACTTGACTGTTTTAAATCAAGTTTGAAATACTCAGGAAGTGTGCTATGAAACAGCGCCTCCCTCTCCATCTTAAGCAATTGAACTCCCTTAACTGCTTTCCGCCATCTCCTAAAAACTTTCAAGACAAATAGATGAGGCCTCTAGGAATTCCTCCCAACTCCAGGAAACCTTGTAAATATATATTAACCACCACTTTTGTACATATCCACCTTCCTTTATGTTTACTACAAATTATTCTACAATACTTAGTTACTTTATTTATGTAGTTAATTTTCTTCTCTGTAAAGGGTGAGGGCTAAATGGAAAAAAGCATTTTTTTTTTTTATTTTAACTCTCGTTAATAAAAATTGTCATCATCATATGTATTCAGGAAACTTAATAATCGAACATTTAATCTATAACAACATGTGTGTAAAAACAATGTCAATCAATAATTTCATGATTTGTTGTCAAAAATAATTTGTCAACATTCTGCTTTACACCTCAGCAGTTTTCTTGGGGTGGTTTTTTTCTTTTTCTTTAACATAACTAGTAAAGGTTGCCTGCAACAGTTAACACGGCATTTACTAATTATTGGAAAGCAAACGAAAGAGGTGTGGGTTATCATTTCCTTGCGAAAGCTACCTCTCTCTCTCCCAGCGCCGCCTTATCTCCAAAAGAAACAAAACTTTAAATCCGGTATACGACAATGAAATACACTCCTTTATACAGAATATAAAACGACGCGTTGAAAGGCTAATACTTCTTCCTTTAAAATAAGGATACAAACCAAAAAGAAAACCAACAGGCATGATGATCATGATAAAAATGCTGACGAAAAAATGTTTTGGCCACTGCACTTTCTTATCACTGTCCATCAAATACGGGAAATGCATTTGTACGCGAAAGAAGTTAATACTCTGCTCACTTTCACTTCGTACCTTTCCTTAGTATCTGGCATGTCCTCACAACCAGAATATCTTCCAAGATGATCCTATCAATCCATATAAACCTTCAGTCCAAATTATGTGAGGACGTCGATTTGTTTTGAGAGAAACACCCTCAGTCCCTCTCATCATACAACAATGACCCCCTTTGCAACGGAAGTTGTCTTTCGTGAGGCATTCAACCGGAAATAACCCTTTTAATTAGTGCGAGCAACACAAACATTTACAAACTCGTCTGACAAGACCTCCAAAATTGCACTCATTTAAGTCAGTCTCTTGCTTTATTTCTTTTTAATACACCTCTCCACTTATTTCTTCAGCTTGTGGAGCTTCCATTCGACATGCGCAAATACAAGCTCGTACAAAAACTGATCGATTTCTGCCACAGATGGTTCGACTACGGTTCGTGTAATTAAAATCAGCAAAGAAATATCTCTAGGATCTTGCGACTGCTAAATATCGAAATGCACATTAAAGAAGCTCGTCAAATGTTTATCAATGAAGTCCACTGAGCATAAATTTTGTTCAAGAGCTTTGTCTAATATCAATATCCCAAGCTGTGAAGTTTTTGAAGAACCTTATTCTCTACAGTTTATTTCATTGCGTTCAATAGTTCATGAACTGTAAAACTCTAAATAAAAAAATTAAAAAAAAACAACAAATAATCCCTGTCCGTCTACGAATGCCGGGAAACTTGAAGATAATACCACGAACTAACATTCCGTGATAATACCATGGATGTGTATCATGCAAGTTCGCTGAGAATATCCACCGCACATGCGCAGTGCACAGAAGCTGACGACAGGGAGACGGAGAACTTGATGCGTGCAGGACGTACGTGTTTATATGGCTTAATATCTTCTGCCTACAAGACATTATTATACTCAAGATGAATACAGCATCTTTAGTGCTGGAAAATGCTGACCTACTACAGCAGATAGGCCTTCTCTTTTGGGCCAAAACTGGAGACTCAGCTTTGGCAGGACGACTAGCTGCGCTGCCGTGTTGGCTACGAAGTCTATGAGCGCCCAGTGGGGAGAGAGAAATGGAAGCCTTACGCAGTCAGACTATTCTTACTATAGCAAAGTGGATTAAGGACCATCCCAAGGCTTCTAACAAAGAACTCGCCGATGAAATAGAGCAACAAATTGCATTGTTTGCTCGAAAGGTAGAGAATATGTGAGCAGAACAACATGCATGAGCAGTGCAAATAGAAGCTCGAACAAAATGAACAGCGAGAACATAGTTGTGTTTTGGCTATCATGGAAACGGTATCTTAAGGAACCAAGAATTAACCAGAAAAGAAAACTGTTCCCTGCCTGCTACAGGCAGAAGCTGACATTTGACCACATGTGATTGATTTTTTTCCTCACCGTGACTTATCAGAATGCAACAGTTTATTATATAAACTTTTCTCAAAAGGATTCATGGAAAATAAGAGACATCTGCTGGTATAATCAGTGACAATCAACGAACAGCAACAACAGAAGAATGATGCTAACAAATTACCTAATGATAGTTTTCAACCGGCAGTAAAAGTTTTCAAGACTTATGCTACTAAATTAGAAATGCCTTATATTTGGTTAAACTTTGTATTCTGCTTTGTCAATGATTGTTGATTAATGTTTATACATTTCATGATATAAATTGGAATTATTTAAATTTATAGCTGAGTCCAAATTGTTTTTTTTTCCTTTTACACCTCAAGGAGCATAGGGCCGCAGTGAGACAGAATTGGAATGAAAGATGAGATCACCATTTATTTTTGCTAACTCAGACTTTGAAATGTTTCTTGTTTGTTACATTGAAAAACACTATCCTTACTTATGCCACATAGATATAAACATTGACAGTATTATATATTGTAACTTCGTTTTTTATCTCTTGTACCCTAGATCAATTTGTCGTAGGTAGATGAAGGTACTTTAATCTTCTCCATGTATATTTTCACACCTTTTCCTTATTTTCTGCCTATTTGCTACTTCCCTGCTTGTCTTCCTTTTGCATAACAGTGATACTCTCAGTTCTTGTTACTTGTTTCTTCTTTTCGCTTTCTGTATGTCTTTGTCATCAGTACTGTTGCTTATCCTTCAAAATATTGCATATGTTGTTTGTTCTTCTGTCCCTCCTAGTTGCCAATGTCTTGTTTTTGTTCTTAAGCACTAAGAGCATGCTCCTTAGGAGTGTGAGTATCGCTATACAAATTTTGCATTTATTATTATGTATACACAACTACAAGTGAAAGGCCCTATGGGATCTAAATATTAAATAAGGAAATACAAATGCTTAAACAATTTTACCATTGAAGAAGGCACACATTTTAGAAGACAGAGACACTAAGGTTAAAAAGGAACAGATCATCTACCGATCACATATCATTTATAAAATTACAGGTTTAACTATTTGCAATATTGTTTGGTATGTACCATTGATGTTTACAAATATATTGCAACAAAATGCTCAGTTTTGATGAGAAGAAGTCACTCATTTTTGTAAACTTTCAGATTTGTTAATCACAAAATAAATGACATATTGTTAGTTTTTGTTTAAATCATGTTTTTGTGTGCACATATATTTTTCAATTATTTATGAAGTGTATTGTGGCAAGCAATATGTATAGTACTATAGTGCCATATATGAACATATTCTTTATAGTCCCACTATACTGTATAACTGTTTGAATACCCGTGTGTGAGAAACCATAGCATGTTTCTCATTCTTGGTTACCATCTTGTTGAGAAATACTTTATAGATTCTTTCGAAGAAATGTTTACACATACTATTGAGGATTTGGTATGTTTGTTATTTAGGATGCAGATCTCACACAAGAATCTTTTCTTGCAGATGTTCATTTGTCTTAAAAAATTTTTTTTTTATTGTGGTGTAAAAATAAAATGATGGTATTCAAAGGGTACTACTTCATGTTATTGTAACTGAATGTGCTTTTTCAGACTTTTAAAGTAGATTCAATCTTTATCTACTTGTAGATAATATATTACACCTTTATAACAGTAGACCACTGTCCTTTCCACCTTAAACTGAGAAAATTCTTCTGCTGACAGTTTTTAATACACAGTTTAAACACTAAACTGATCACTCTTGATTCTTAAATAATGGCAACACGTCATAGTCTTGCACTTTTTGTTAATACACCACAGCTCATGTGTCGGTTTAATCTTTAAAACTACTAAAGGAAATTCCCATCCCTAAGAAAACTAAAGCACCATAATTCCATAGAATAAAGAGAAATCCTTGTGTTGTTTTTGCAAACTTTAATTTGAAGCACATGTTCAGAAAACGACCTAAATGATGAGAGTAAACAGAAAGCTGTCTCCTACTTTCTGAAGTCAAAATTTGTATCCACACAATACACAAGCATGGACAGAAAAGATGTACAAATGTTTAAGACAGTAATAAACACTGATCCAAATGAGCATTTATGCTGGAACCTGGTACCTGTCCTTGACACACTGGACAAGTTCACACAAGAAGAGTCGAGATTATTAGAAGTGCTGTAAGCTCGGTATCAGCTAACTTGCTATTATGGGATATGTTCACGTTCATGTCTTGCCAGAGCATCACTTTCTGCAGCTCTTTTATTTCTTGATGTTGCATTTTATCCCCTTATCAGGAAACGATTCTGAAGTTTTCTGTTTTCACTTTTTCAAAAAGTATTTAAACTCCTTGAATTAACTGCTAGAGTTTCAGTTGCAGAAAGGAGAGAACTTAATTTGTTTCGAGCCACAGGCACATTGTGATTGATGTCATCATCAGACTGCGTAAACATCAAATCTTTTTCTCTTTTGTCCAGGCCCCTTCACTGTTCTTTGTCTTTGTATAGTAACTCTCAGGAGTTGGCCAACTGTCTTCTTCACAACTGGAAACATGAAAAGATACATCAGTGAGAGATCCCTCTGAACTACTTGTATTATGCCTCTCCATCATCTGATCAGATGTCACATGATGAAAATTTTGTTGAAGAGATGGTAGTGTTACTACTCATTGAGTTCCTTGCCATCTCTAAAATTCATTTTTGCCGTGCTGATGAAAGCCAGTTCATCCCAACTGTCCTCTGCCTAGCACATGACCTACCGTGTCTGACTGCACTTTGGCCTTCTGAGATGCACCATTCAGCATCCGTACAGAGGCCACTCCCTTCAGTAACAGAAAACCGATTCCTGCTTCTATTTGCTTCTTGGTCTACAAAATGACCAAGTCTAACATCTAAAACCACTGTTGTTTGAGAAGATATTTCATCATTTGGTGACATGTTTCCCATATGTCCACAGTATGAGTAGTATTGAAGAACTTCTGCAGGTTTTTGAAAGTAGATGATTTCATGCTTTCAGACTCTTTTTTTGATTCATTTTCTGTGGGCAAAAGAAACAAGAGGAAACCACTTTGATGAAATCTCTGTTAGGAATGACAGCTTCTAAATTTTCTTTGGAAGTCACTGTCGATGAATGGTATGCTAACCAGGCTGGTCTTTGGCATTAACATTACTTTTGTGTTTGTCTTCTGCCGTTGCCAAAATATTTTGCGGATATCACCATGTTGAACAGGAAGACTTTGCGGTGCTGTCAAATAGCAAGCAAAGATTTATTGTCAGTTATAAAACATTGCTCTTATTTAAAGGACGTTATTTAAAAGTATTTCAGTTCACAAAATTAGATTTTGAGCTATACATAGCAAAACTGCTTACTGGACCTTACCAGTCTATAATGCAATAAATATTTGATCATTTTTTTTTTGACAACTAATGGTTTAAAATGCACGAATACTGTCAGACATTCAATGTTGTGCATGGAAAAGCACATCTATGTCCTAAAATGACAACTTGGTTTTGACATTTTAGCTGCTTTGGTGAACAGCTGAATGCTTGATGCTATGTGTCTTGCAAAATGTGAGGGACTAATAGCTCAGATTTTTAAACAAACTAAACCTAGAAATATTTCACAAAAGAAAATAAAGATTGCTTTTCATGAAGACTACTACTCATTGTATCAGGACATTTTCTACAATCTTTTTCTATCTTCCTGTCTATAAGCATTTATATTCGTTTTTTACACTTTTTTTATGTCTTTTGTCATCAGCACTGTTGTTTATCCTTCTGTCGTTCATGTGTTATTGCTTGTTCTTCCATCCATCATGTTGGCATGTTGCCCATGTCTTATTCTTGTTTTAAAGCATTTAGAGTATGTTCCTTATGAGTGTGAGCATGCACTATATAATTTTGCATTATATGATTTTCATTGACAATAATTTAGCATGAAAAAGAGAGACCATACCTGAACTAATTTATATTTTATTTTACACTTACCTTTTTTATTTTTCACACTTTCTATTTCTTCCTTGTCCTCCTTCCTCTTATTTTTCTTATCAAAGCCTTCCGGCTCTTTGACCTTGGTGTAGGTTCCACCACACGACCTGGCATGATCACCCCACCAGTAGTCCTTTGGTGAGGGAGCTCGATTCATGGCTCTTTTTACGAAACCAAAGTATGGAGGACGACTCTTGCACGGTCCGTTGCATTGCCACCAGTGCTGTCTGTAGCTGTCAACCTCAGCATGAAAGTCGTGATAGATCTGCACGAATCAAACATGATTTTTTAAAAGTGTTCATTTCAGTCAAATTTATTTTAATGTCATTATCCACGGAACATAAAAAATGTATGTATGTAAAGCCATTAGTGAAGTTTTTGCAAAGAAGACTATATAACATAAATACTTAAGTATTAAAATAATGATTTTAGAACCATCATATCACAGATCAATGCACTAGAGCCACTAAGATAGCCATGACTACCGTGATATTTGCACCAGATGCCTTGTTTATCCTGTGCATGTGGTTCTTGAAACTGGGACCGTGTTCCTCTCGATCCTACAAAGATGAAAGTAATAACTTTGACAAAACAGATACAGTATTAATAAGAAGTCATTTTAAACAATTCTCAAAGCATTAGCTATGATCCTGTGTCACAAGCATCAGCTATGATCCTTGAAAACAGCAACCTGAAATCCATTGATCACTGTTCATTCATTCAAGTCGGTCGACACTCCATATTAAGTTCTGTAAAATTTCAACAACAAAATCTTAATGAACACACAGAGCACAATCCCACGTTCATGTAATCACTCTGCAGCGTTTCAGAACAAGCATTTAAGACTCACCCTATCATTGTCTGCTACAAACAGAAAGGCATGTATCATTTCATGCTGAAACAAACAGGAAGGCATTATCATTTCATTCTAAAACAGCAACAAAATAACAAAAACAAGCACTTTCTTCATAAGCCCTTCTTAACCAAGCAAATGGAAGCACAAATGGAAAGACATTGTTTTAGAGAGTTATTAACTAACCCAAAGTTAATGACATTAATAATTATGGCTTAAACCTCTATAGTGATTCTTAAAATAAATTCTGGAGATATGTGTTTAGGGCTAATAAAAACATTTTCTATTGTGTTAAACCTGAAATCTCAAAATAACTTCTGGCAGAGCCAATACTCTTTCATGACAGAATTAAACTTGGCAACAAAGTTATCAATGTGAAAAACTGGCTTCGAAAAGGCTTATACTGTATATCACATTTTTTATAGTGAAGCTGGTCGTCTTTTGTCTCAAAAATAACTAATGAGAAAATATGATGTTAGAAAAGAAAATAATTACATATATTGGTTTAGTTAGAACAACTGAAAATATACCCAATCAACAGCCATTACAATTAACAACAACATAGCATTGAAAACACCAAAGCCACTTAAGGTATTATATTCTGTGAAGAAAGTATCCAAATGCTTTTATATTCTGACTTGGACTAGGAAAAGGCCTAAATAATGTAGAAAATTGGAAAATAAATTGAATATCACGGAAAACTGTCAAGGAAAACTATTGTTAGTAAGGTAAAAATATAACCGATGTAAAGTTAAATTGGTTTCTGAATAGAATTGTACATAGAATCTTGGGCACTATTACTCTATATAGCTGTATGGGGATGGAGAATAATAACTTATGTACTTTTTGTAAAAATGAAAAAAAAAAACTGAAAGTTTATTCTCACATTGCAAAATAGTAAAGTCCTATTGGAACAATTTGGAAAAGATGTTTTCTGAGAGATGTCAAAATGGATGCAGTTTTAAAACAAATGAATGCATTGTGTTATTGGGGTTTGATAAGCGTTTTTAAAACAGACACTGAAATTATTATACCTAGGGCAAAACTTTTCATATACAAATGTAAAGTGGTGAAATATTACCAACTCTAAAAGCATATGTTAAACATCTAAGTGAAAGATATGAGACAGCTTTAATGTGGTTTCAGTATGAAATTGTATACATTTAAAAATCAGTGGGTTAACTACATATCTTTTCTATCAATATAAGAACCTTTAAATATTCAGGATTTATTCACCTTGACCCTGTATTTAAAATTGTGTTTCCCTTAAATCTCCTCAGCCTGGAAACCCTATACCTACTTGAATATGCGATTGGCTATGTTTTCTTTCATCTATTTAACATTGATATATACTAAACTAAAAGATATATAGGTGTGGTATACATATGATTTAACTGACATTATATGTATATCAATTATTATGTCATCTGTATGTTTGAACTATACAAAGTGCCTGAAATGGGGGTGGAGGGAATGAAGGATTTTTGTTTTCTTATTTTGGGGGGTGTGGGTGTTGTATGCTGCCATATGTTGAAAGCTATCTCTGTTTGTGTAAGTTGCAGCTATAGGGTTGAGGACAAACTACAGCCTGTTTCTGTGGTCAGCTGGTTTTTTCTGCGTTTGGTGGGAGGTTAATTAAAGATTTTGTACATATTGCCAGGGATATGTTCTTTCTGTGTATGTGTTGTTTTTGTTTATGTAAATCATTTTGTGTGATAGTATTTTATGTTTTGTATATGCATAATATAATAAACAAAAAAAGAAAGAAAAACAAGCATCTTCTTCTTAAGGCCCTTCTTAACCAAGCAAATATCAAAAGTTTGGCAAAGCTGCTTGTGAAGTTACAGGAAAGCAAAGGCTTTGAGGTAAACATTGTGGACATTGTATTGTGGTCAAAGAACTGCAGCAATCAGGCCTTGAATCAACGCACTGACAAGAGGGTTACCAGTCTGAGATGGAGTCAGCAATCTCAAGTATTACAGCTAAATCTTTTTAGCTAGACAGTGGTGTCCCTTTACTAAGTCCAGTCAGTTGACTGCATATGTCAGTTTTCTAAAAGAGGCGCATTCTATTATCTGGGTCTAAAGTCAGAATTTGCAGCCTAATGCTCCTTGCGGAGTAACAAGGACTAAACTTAAGTCTGAATTACAGAGCCGTGTAATTTCTAGACTTTTAACAACTACCCACCAATCTTCCCCCAACACACATATACATATATGTCCAACAGATTGAGGCTCAAATGTAGAACAGCATCACTTTTTATGACACAGGTGTATAGAGAGAGGGGTTTGAACTTCTTGCATTTTGAATCTTTGACTATGCATTCATGTGAGCATTCACACAATCAATGAGTGAAAGGTGTGCAGATTAACCAATAACAATTCCAGTAGCCTGTGAGAGCAGCAGACCCACATATACTACCTTCATACAAGGCACTGACATCTGAATGCTCATTTCAATCAGATATGCATTGTATATTCAGCCCAGTGTGAGTGCAGTTATGTAAAAGACTCCAAAACACATCCCGGCTATCCTGGCCATAGTCACAAAGCAAAGTGTCAGGAGCTATGGTTGAATGGGATGGAAACAACCTTCACTACATGGTCAGCATTGTGACATCCCTCAGCATGCTGAAGAATAACCGATAATCAGCAAGATGCCAACCTTAAAACTGCAGCAAATGACTTGAGCTTCAAACAAATACTACTTTTTTTTTTTTACTTCATAAAGCACAAGCCAGGATAAATAAGATTCTTTGGTTGAATCAACTCATTTGGTGGTCAAATCAGCAAGTGCTTGAATCTGTAAAAGGCCTAATTGATTGCTGCCCATATAAACAGCATCTAAAATGCAATGAAGCTGTTACCAGCAACGTTTCCACTAAGTCTTTCCTTGGTCGAAGTTTGAGCAGTGGAACACTCAGACGAATGGAACATAATCCACCACGTCCTTCATAGGAACAGACACCAGCACACCTAAATACATGTTAGAAACATACAGAACAATATATGTACCGCTTAGTACCTGCTGGAAGCCGTTTATGTGTTGTCAAAACAAACAATTAAAAAAGCTAATAACTGTAATTATTTATATGCTAAAATAAAATGTGATGCATCGTATATTTTTTTCCTGTAATGTCACTGCAGATGGGCGTGCTTAATCAAAGGATCATTCAATAACCATCTTATAACACGAAAATTAACACAAGCTGAATTTTTTGGAAAATGAATGCTAGAATATTTAACTGTCAGTTATTTTATTTTATAATCAGATAACTATAAAAAAGATTAAACTAAACAGTTAACTCACGAGGTCATCCGTGGACTCCATTTAACTTCAACTCCGACTAGCCTGCCCCAGAAATAATGATCGTTGAATTCCAAAAAAAGAGCACGAACATCAGGGTTGGGGTCTAGCAACTCCCAACTTTCGTCAATGACCGACAGAGGTCTTTGCACGGTTGGATTTCCAAAGCTAGAAGTGATAATCTTTTTTGTTGGAGATAATCTCTGATCATACACGTCTTCTGTCTCTTTCTGAAGTGTTAGCGCGAAAAGAAAGTCAGAGCTCTCCATATTTTGCTACCATGCAGACGCACTAATTCTCTGTTTGCCCATAGACGTTATAACGTCTCTGGTTTACCCGCCCTGTTTAGGGGGGGGGTTATGATTAAGGTCATTTCCGGTTTTCTTTTCGCGTTTCGCATTAAAAACGAAAGTGCATGGAGTTTTACTTTCTTAATAAATATTTAACACTATTTTACGCTAAAGAAAAGCAATTCTATCTGTTTCTTTTGTGCTTTTTTCTATAATTGATGAAATTGTGGTTATGTCACGCAAATGTTCTGTTATTAGAGGAATGACCTTTACCCCAGTCGATGATCTCGCTTTGGAAACCGGAAGTGTACAATGGTGATCGACATACCTTAGGAAAATGACATTATAATACCTTACAACCTCTTTCTTAGTATTGTCGCAGCGTGAAGTTCAGACAGATGACGTCTATATGACGGTAATGAAGTATTTTGTGAAATTATGCCTTCTATGTGAAAGTTTACCTATATGTAAAGGTTAAGGTGTGTTTGGCGATGTGCTAGCGATCGAGCTTCAGTTGATGAGTAGGCTAGGCAACGGGGCAGACGAACATGCTATCTCCTTCGCTTGTCTTCCAGTCCATGTCATATGACCGGCACTTTCTGCTTTAGCTATGCAATCTATTCCAAGCATGCAGAAATAAATAAAGCAATATGTAGTGTGCCAAAAATGTCACTTACAAATTAATACAGAGATGAAAACTATAATAGAAACGGTCGGAAGGACTAATTATATACATTACTCGAATAATTTCAGTGATTTTATTCAAATTAACATTTCAAGTTGCCGGGTAGGTACACATAAAGGTATGCATAAAGACTGCATAATGTACTTAGAAATAAACAGTTAAGTTTACCAGGAAGCAGTACTGAAAGGATTAATTAAGAGAATTTTTTTGCCAGCATATTGTTGATATTGAAATAAAAATGAGGAAGATGGCCCTCAGTCCCATTGAACTAGAAGGGTTGGCTATGCAGTGTATATGACAATGTGCAGAGAATCCCGAATTATCTACAGCCAATTGCATTCATTTTTCTTTTACAGCATATTTAAACAACCCTTGTGATTTTATGGTTTTGGCCTCTAATACAGCCCAGTTTACTTTACCAGTCTCAGAGGCTTTAAGACATGCACTGGGCAAAAGACAGACATCATCATTACTGATCAATGTCAGAGAGGCTATGCTGCAGTTTTACACTGGAGGCTATTGATTTTCTTCTGCTTTTGTATCAACAGTGGCCTGTCTTTGGCACCAATGCTGCAGTTTTCTAGGATCATATTGACACAGCAGCAGCAACATTTATGCAGGTTAGAGCGTTTGAAAATTGTTTCGTGAAAATAATGATATTGCTGATATGTGTGATGGCCATAAATGTAATCGATAAAATAGTGATTAAAAAGAGATGAATATTTTAGCAGTTGAGCCCTCAGTGAATCATACTGACTCATATTGCGTATGTTGAAAATCCATAAGGCCAGGCTCTTGAAGTACTATTAGATTAGTATCTTCACAATTCAGTCTTTATTTTTCTTGCTAATTCTTCAAAAGTATTTCAATCATTTTTAAGAGATTTATGTTTCTTGCAGTTTGACTCGTGAAAACAATAGCAGTCCAAAATCATGAGCTGACAAAATTAAAAACAAGTGTAAATATGTGTTCATGAGGTCAGACATTAAAATTGTGAAAGGGACACGAATGTTTACACAAAAGTAATGACATTTCAAAATGACATTTTCAATAATAGATTATTTTGACAGCAGTTTGTAGACTAAGATTTATTATCACATTTTGCTATGTTCAAGAATGATCCAGCTGATATTTAAATATTGTTGTGTTTAAGTACAAAAATGAAACTGTAAAATCTTAGGGTAAATTCCTCAGTAGCAAGTATAGATGAAGGACATATCATGTAATATTTTGACTGATTTTTTGTTGTTGATCTGTTGATAAGTTATGACATAGTTCATTAAGGATATAGAGAGAGAGCTATATAGTTCTAAAACATGGTTCACAGCTTTTTGTAATATAAATATGTGATTCATTTATTGCCTAAAAAACATTAGCACAAGTTTATTTTAGAACTAAAAAAATGGTTGGTGCTGCCTAATGACATATCACTGCACTGTCATTTATCATCCCAGACTTAAATAACTTCTAACTCCCCAGACACTTCAATCCCCAGACACTTCATCATCATCGTGAACATTATTTTAATTTGTGATGAATTGTTGATTTAAACTGCATTCTGTCACAAGTGTCTGGGGTAAGTGACTGTTTTCCGTCCATAAAATTCAAAGGGATTTTAGACTCACAGTTTAAATTACTTAAGGGGTGGAATATTGATTAGTTGCACATTATATATATATAATAGAAATGTTAATGTTGTCATGATATGGTCCTTTTAGAAACTGCTTTCATTGCCTGTGCCACAGTATCACCTAGTTAAAGTTTTCTTGATTTGTATTTCTTATGTGATTTCATTTCATTTATGTGTGGGAGATTAGATACCCAAAGGGTTAAAGCTTTAACTTCCAAACCTGGAAGCTTAGCAGTTTGATACCCCTGTGATGCAGCAAATCTGCCTCAATCAACCCAGCTGTCAGGGAATTAATACCTCAATCAACCCAGCTGTCAGCCTTTAATAACTCTCTCCATAAAGGTTGAGGAAGGTAGGGCAGTCAGATGGGCACCACCCTCTCAGCATCTAGCCCTGAGGAAAGTGAGGTCTCTAACATCTCCAGCAACCAAAAAGTTATGGGATGACCATGACCTTTTAATGTGTGATAGAAAGCACTGGGTTATTATATCAGTATACACAGTGTGAACAGGGCTGGATTCATTAACCTTGTATGCATATGTACACGTGCACTGTTGCAGGTGTGAACACACAGGCACACACATATTTGTTCAGCATTGAGGAATAATAAAACAAGGTAGAACGTTAAAGCAAATTTTGCTAAGGCTGCACTTGTCAAACAGGTTAACTCTCATAATCACTAAAGAGCATAATTGGATTGGCATAAAGAGAACCACCTGCTGCATTTCTTTCAATAATCATTTATTTCATGGGGGTTTCCCACTGAAGAGTGCAACATAGATTAACTATATTTAAACAGCTATATAAATGTTCTATAAATGCTAGGTTATTCTATTATTGCAGATTTTGTATATTATTCTTTGTTGATGTATTTGTATGCATTTTAGGGTGAGATTGCATGTGTGTGTGCACATGTGCATGTATGCATGTGTTTACTCAAGCATCCTTCTCTGCACATGAGCATATAAGAGGTAATATTGATCAGCTTAACTCATTTACAGATGCTTTCAAAAATGAACATGGGTTTGTAGAGCTCCAAGTTTGATGCATGATTTGCAGTCTGGCTGGCACACAGCCTGAAGTAAATGCATAGTCCATGTAGGTGCATCACTCACTCTTTGGCAGCTAAACTGAGATACAGCACAAGGACAGAGCAGCACTTCAGAGTTTATTCCAAAGTTTTATCCCATGTTTTTTTCCTGGTATATTTTTTCCTGCAATGATTCAATACAATACAATACAACTTTATTAATCCGCAAGGCAATTACAGGTATGATGACACGCCAGCACACTAGAGGGAAGATTATGTAGGAGATGAAAGGGAATAGATTCTGGCGACATACACACACACATGTGCACACACACCCACTCATATAGTAACACACAGCAACAGGAGGTTCAGTGGCACCCCACACAAGGTCACCTCAGGCTGACACATCATCACAGCTAGTGGAATTTAAAAAGTGGATGGCACGCGGAATGAACGAGTTACGGTAACGGTTCGTTCGACTTACCGGTACAGCGTATCTGCGACCAGACCGCAGGAGTGAGAACTCACTCGCCAACACATGACCAGGAATAGTGAGGATACGAGATGCCGTCCTAAGGATTTGCTGTTTATTGAAGAGGGCTAAATCCGTCTGCTTGGTCCCGGTGATTTTGGAACAGATCTTAACAAGGGAGACAAGGCTGCTCCTGTTCCCTATGGAGAGGTTGTGAAACCAAGATGTGAAAGAAAAGGTGATGAGACTCTCAATGAAGGACTGATAGAACTGAGTGAGACTGACTGGGCTGACAGAGAAAGACCGAAGCTTCCATAGCAGGTATAAGCGTTGCTGGCTCCGCCTGAGGATCATGTCAGTGTTCACATCCCATTTAAGTTTATCATCAAAGGTAGTACCTAAATATTTATAAGTATTGACTATCTCAATGGCATCACCATGGATAGTGCTATTAACCACAACAGGTCTGTTCAGCCTAAAGTCAAATATCATTTCCTTTGTCTTTGAGACATTCAAGTCAAGAAAATGTTCATTACACCAGCGTACAAAAGCAGGAAGAGCGCACTGTGAACGTGTTCATGCTCATACAAGAGAGACAACAAGGCAGTGTCATCAGCAAATTTTATAAGAAAGCTTCTATCAACAGTGGTTCTACAGCTATTAGTATATAGTATGAACAATAGTGGGGACAAGCAGCAGCCTTGAGGGGAGCCTGTACAGGTAACAGTAATGTCGGAGAGAGTACCATTAACGAAAACTCTCCTTTGTATTATCAATAATTTTACTTTCTTCACTCCCTAAACACTCTCCATTTTAAATGCTGGTTAAATCTTTGGTGAAAATGAATCACCCCAGTCATCACTGATCATTTGTAAAAATAATCAGGGGTTTGGTTATATATTTGATGTATATCTTTAATGGAGCACATATGGAGATGTTTTTTGCTTGTCAATTGGTTCATGAAGCATTTTAATCAAATCAAATCTAATTTTATTGTCTGACCGAGGCAGTCTAAGACAAATTTTTCTTTTGCTTACAGTCACAACCGCTCATACAAACATAATATGAGTATATATAGATATACACAACACAACGGGCAGACATATCCATACATACACACATGCCTACACCTTCTCTCACATACTCGTGAAACCTCGTAAGGAGAATGCCTGGTAATATCATAGACCTATTAGTCATTGTGTCTTTTATTTAGAATGGTGATGGATGCTGACATGAAGGACCTCCGAGGGCAACAGCTGAAATTTGGGATGGAGAGGGTGTGTTGATGTCAGCTCTTTAAAACTTAAAACATCCACCCACCTCTCCCTGCATTACCTCTGGATGTCATTTAGTCACCACTGCCCCTCTTGCTTCACCTGGTTTTTCATGATCTCTACTCAGTCACTTCCCTTCCTCATGTACGGAAGAACTGAGCAGCTGTTCCCGGGGGAAAATTATTATGACTTGCCCTTTAGATAAAAGCATCAAACAGTTCCGCCCCTAAATCTTTGCTTTTTTCTGAAGATTTGTCTGTAAATAAATGGTTAAAGGGGTTCATCACATGCAATTGATCAACAGATTGGTACCCATGTTACTGGAACTGATGTTAATACAGAACACCTAAACAGTGCTTCTTGGTCATCACCTCAGCTCTGTATATTTTCACCTGTGTTTATGCCAGTTGCACAACAACAGACCACTGCCTTCATTGATCTCAACTGAGTGATGTCACGCTATACCCATACTGCCAAGCTAGGCTGACTTGTTCCCATGTAAGGTGACCATCATCAACCATTGTGCTTTTGTGCAGAATGGCACCTTGTCCAGCCAACCTATGATGGGTTAAACAACTTCAGATTTGCTGGCGCAGAGGGTGGGTAACCACACCCTTCTTCCGGCAACGGCATATACATCACCATGACAACAGAGGATTTGTTGCAGCCCAACCAGTTGGTGAAAGACAGATGGAAAATAGTAAGCGATGTTATGACAGAAGTGATGAACTACAATTAGCTGTGCAATTTTAAACTATTTGATATATCTATTGACCTGTTTGATAAGAAAAAACTGCTTTAAGAAACCTTATGTTTGATATTGAAAAGTATATATGTGTAAAACAGTAATTTTTGAAGACCATAAAAGCAACATATTTTAAAATATGTAGATACATAAAATCTTGTAAACAGTTATTTTTATTCAGCAAAACCAGTCTTTTTTTTTTTTTAATTCTTTTTTTTTTCTCCTATCCGCTTACGCTGGTCAAAAACTTTTTTCTACAAAAGTCATGTTACTGAAATAAAATTAGTCATTTCACATCAATTTGTATGTGCTTAACATGAATATGACAATCAGAATGCATAATTGGCTCTTGTGTTTTTTTTTTTGTTTTTTTTTTTTTTGTTAATTTGTTTGGTTTTTTGTAATCTGCAGTAATTATTGTGTACATCACGAAATGCATGCTAATAGTAATTGACCTCTGGTTA
The DNA here is from genome assembly GCF_003073045.1 of Pomacea canaliculata. Classification (NCBI taxonomy): domain Eukaryota; kingdom Metazoa; phylum Mollusca; class Gastropoda; order Architaenioglossa; family Ampullariidae; genus Pomacea; species Pomacea canaliculata. Next base: position 413,310 of record NC_037597.1, read on the forward strand.
ACACGTGTAAACAGTCAAGTCATAGACTATGTCAGATTTCTTTGCCTGTCTCTTGTACAGTTGTTCGAGAGTATCTCTGGGGACTGTCCAACAGTAATTAGCATGGTAGTAGACAATTTTTCCTTTCATCTTTTTCCATTGTTGTGATATGTTGTTGAAAACATCATCCATGTTCATTGGACGGCCCAATGGCGCAAGATTAGCGCCTATCACCAATACAGTGAAAGTTGGCTGTCCTGGGTTCAGCTCTCATCTCAGGAACACTGTCTTTCTCTGCATGTGCCATTTTTTTACAGGGCTGGATGCTTTCTGTGATATAGCCTTTCTTGCTGGCTTGGCATAAAACACCAATCGACCCCTACACCTCGCCACATTCATCACTAACCATACCACAGTTATTGGGAAAGAAATCCAGATGGGAGTGAAGTGTATTTAAGAGACATATTGCAGCCAAATTTATGATATTTCATCAGCATGTCTTCTACTAGCATTCCAGAAATAGGTCATTTCACCCTGCAACAAGTTGTTAGTCATCTTTCCTGAATCTGATGACCCACAAAAACTCTTTCTTTAATCTTTGCCTCACTGAGTTGAGGGAATTTTTTGTGCAGGTATCGGAAAGCTGGTGAAGTCCAGTCCATGGCATTCACGAAGTCCTTCATCAAACCTAGTTTGATGTGAAAAGGTGGTAGTAGGATTTTGTCAGCCTTGACCAGAGCTGGGTGCTGGATATTCTCTCCTGCTGCTACATTTTGTCTGCAAGTCCATTATTTCCTTAAGTAGTGCAGTTCCCTTGCTTGGCTATTCCACTCACATAAAAACGTGTGTATTTTGTTTATCCCTGCTGCAGTCCCATTAAAAGGACAACTATCTTCAAATCACCATAGAGGTGTCAGCTGTACTTGCTATACTCACGTCTCTTTCATGCAGACAGCATGCACTACTGGAATAGATGGAAGACAGTTTCCATTGTGCAAAAACACAGCCTTAAGACTCAGTTTCAAAGAGTCTACAAATAGTCTCCATTCTTGTGGGTCATGAGTGATTTCTAAGGCATTCATGAGGCCATCAATATCGGAACAGAATACCACATTACCTTCCTTTCTGAAGAAAGACTCCAACTGCTGGTGGTGCTTTCAATATGAAATAATTGTGACATCTTTTTCTAGAAGATTCCTTTATTGGAGTCTTGAACCTAGCAATTCTGCCTTGTTCTTGGATATGTCTAAATCTTGAACCAGGTCATTTAGTTCTTCCTGTGTTATTCTGTGTTGCGGTTGATGATGCACTACAGTGAAAATCTGGGTCACTACATGCTGATTGAGAATAGGTCAGCTCACTCTTGTCCTCATTAGCTGAATCAAGAGAATATTCTGTTGGAAATTCTTGAATAGGAACTTCCTCACCATGTGGAACTGGTCTCATTGCAGACGGAATGTTGGGGTAGACTATTGTTGACTTCTTTTGCTTCGTTATCCTACCAGTTAGAGGAGGAACCAGGCAGAAGTGACAGTCTTTTGTGTGCCTGCTTGGCTGTCTCCACACCACGAGGACTGCAAACAGCATTTAACAGGTCTTTTACCATTCAACCACTGTGAAAGTTGTGTTGCACATATAACGCAGCATATACACGGGCCCCAAGGCTTTTCTTGGTGCCAATTTTGCATCCGAAGCAAAGATGATTGGCCTTCTTCACTTGAGAAGTGATACTTTTCTTCTGGTTGGCAAATGTCACTTCCCCTCAAATACAGCAAACATTTTCCACAGTATTAATGCACTTTGGAGGCATTAGTTTTGTGTATCATAACTAAACGGATAAAATAACAGCAGTTTTATATAATGGTACTTTAAACAGTATCCCTTGAAGTCTGAAATATTTTAAATGCTCAGCCTTTCTGATTGGGTTATCTGTAGTACACTGCTGATGTCAGCTTACTTCAGCAGCCGCCTGAATACTGCACTACATCAGAAAATCATACAATAAACTCTGGATGATGTGTGCATGATGGTATTCTGCAATGTCATGCGATATTACATCATTCTAGGCTTATTTAGGATGTTGTTACAGTCCTACTGGATAAATTTATATGGTGAAAGATAGAAAATGAATGATATCAAATATCTTCATAACGAGCGCCAATTAAAGTTGTTCATGGTCATATTTATGCTCAGCCCACCAAGATGCTACAGATTAGGATATTTTTTAAGTCGGGAATAATTTTTCTGGGTATGTAAGGATGAAGTGTCAATCTGGGGATTAACTGTGCTGGAGTTGCTTGAGGGGGAGTGGGGTGTGTACAGCTAGTCTAACCAAGTCCACTTTCACGTCTTTGAACATGTCTTTATCTACCTATAGCTTTATTACACTAAATTTTAGGGATTTATTTAATGTTGACATAGAAAGGTCATCTTCTGCTGCCAGTTATTGTATCTCATTATTTCTCTCTGTGTGTGTGTGTGCCATTGTACAGGTGAAGAAAATTGGGGGTGGTGGTTTTGGGGAGATTTACGAAGCCTTAGATCTGGTGACCCGAGAGTCAGTTGCACTGAAACTGGAGTCAGCCAAGCAAGCCAAACAGGTGCTAAAAATGGAGGTGGCAGTCCTAAAAAAATTGCAGGGTGAGTGTTTGTAATGATTGGGACTATGATGGGTCACCTGCAACATGTTTGTCTGGCCCATTAAATGTACAAACACATATTTCAGGTAGGGTTTGATAGCACATCAGTACTAGCAGCCAAAGGAGAGTAAGCTAAAAGATATTCAAGAGAAAATATAATGAGACCTAGTTTGAATTCCTATATGAACATATGCCTGATTAATATTTGCCTAGGATTATTAATCTTTGATATACAATAAATGTTATTTTTATTTACTGATGGTTGGGGAAAACAAAATATTTGAGCTTGTGAGAAAAGATTTTCAAAACTGTCATTTATGAATAGTATTATAAAATCATGCTAACTGTTTTAGTAATCCTTAAAATTTATAATACAGTGGATAATTTTTAAGAAAAGAGATATTTGGCATTGGAATGTCTTCTACCAGCTTGAAAATTTGCAACTTCAGCCCCAAAAGAAAAGCTATAAACTTTTCTGGGTTTCAGGGAAGGATCATGTGTGTCGTTTCATTGGCTGTGGCCGAAATGAGCGATACAACTATGTAGTGATGTCACTTCAAGGAAAGAACTTGGCAGAACTGAGAAGAAGCCAGGCTCGTGGTTGTTTCTCCCTCAGTACTACCTTGCGTGTTGGTGCTCAAATCATGAAGGCCATCGAGTCCATCCATGAAGTGGGCTTTCTCCACAGAGATATTAAGCCTGTAAGATTCTTGCATTTAAAGAGCAAGCACATTAGAAACCGAAAACACAAAACTTTTCTGAAACAGCCCAGTTTTTCCTGTTTGCCTTGTGACCTACACTGCAAACTTTCCCCAAGCGCTTTGGCTCTTGTGTTCAGCCTGCTTGCCGTTTAGAACCTGTTCTAAAATTTCATGTCAGTTTTCAGTTTTTCGACATGGCTTCCATGGCTTCTCTCCAGCTTGACAGAACATTAAACCATTCACTTCAGTGGATTGTTTATAAACAGATAATGAATTATGGCTGCCATGAAAATATTTTTCTCGCAAAAGGACTTTTTTGAAGAAACAAGCTTCATGTCCATTCGGCAGACAGTATCTGGTCGCTTGATTTGGAAATTCGAAGAAAGCAACCAGCGTCACTTCAAAACTCCAACGTAGATTTTTTAAACAGATGCATTGTTTATCTAAACTACAGTATGTTGGTATAAAATATTTCCTGTGTCCAAGGCAATATCTGCTTTTCTTACATCATTGTAAAACAAATACAAAATTAAGAGAAAACCCATGCAGTCATCAGTATAAATCTAAGTATAAGTATTGAAACTGGACGCATATATGATCGACGCCTATGTGGTGAAAGCAATAAGTATGTTGACTGTAATTGCAAAGTAGGCAGTTCAATTTCTCAGCTGGTTTCATTATTATTTCAAAAGATTTTTTAAATATATGCCAGTAATCCATTTAACTGGGCAGCCTTGGGTATGTTGTCATCGACCGTAAAGATTCACCATGATTCAACTGTAATTTGCAATGGCAATCGGAATGGCGCGGGCCGTATTTGGTTTAATCCATGCAGACGACAGTCTCATAAGGTACAACTGCTGAAGTGATGGGTATTATCTTTCAATAGTTTTATTGCTAGAATAGTGCAGTCAGTACTAGAATCACACTATAAATTCAATCACTCTTTAGCCTGCAAATACAACCATAGCAGAAGATAAATCGAAAACCCGCACTATGGAGATCAGTTATAAATTATTTAGCCATGTACTGATTGTTGAGATATCGTGCAATAGCATACATGAATGCTGTATAGCAGTGAGGGTTCAAGATTAAATTTCCTCAAATTTTTTTGTGTGGTGGACAAGAACTAAAATGTACAGAATATGGGTGTAAATGGGAGCTGGTGGATTGGTGATGAGCTGCACTCTGCATGAATATAAAATGAAGTGTGTGTTCTGTCACATTGCAGTGAGTATTCAATTTGTTGAGGTTGTTTTGTGTTTGTGTTTTTTTTTTGTTTTCAGTCCAATTTTGCTATGGGCAAGGGAAACAATGCACGCAGGGTGTTCATGTTAGATTTTGGCCTTGCACGGCAGTATACCACAGCTACAGGGGAGGTCAGACCACCTCGCACTGCTGCTGGCTTTCGAGGAACTGTTCGTTATGCATCCATTAATGCACACAAAAATAAGGTAAACTTTCCTTCTGATGACTGCCCTACAGGGTCATTTGTTGACATCATTAATATAGCGATTTAATAATAATTTAATGATAATAACAGAATTTGTAGAGTGCATTTCCCTGTATGTGAAGACAAGCTTAATGTGCTGCATATGAAAGACTATAAATGAACTGACGGTAAACCTTGCAGTGAAGAAAGACAAGCAACGTGACAGCTGTAACAGAAGTAGACATGAAGAAACTTTAGAAAATTTGTTTAATCGTAATTTTTAAAACTCTTTCATTAAAATGTCGAACATATGTTAAGCTACTGTTTACAGAATCATTTGTAGATGTGCCAAGTACTAAACTTCCTCATCACTTTTGTTAACCAATCTTTAAAAAAAAAAACATTTAAGAGGTTTTAGTAATGGCAGTAAAACCTCCCTATTAAGACTTGCTAAAATCTTCCAAAAATTAGATCATAACTGAGCAAGGTCTTAGTAGGGAAATCAACCAGTCTGCTTGCATTCCACAAATTTTGACTTCAAACACCTATAAATTCATGTTCATTTATGTGGAAAATAACGCTCTTAAAGCCATATTATAGTGCTGCTTCCTTTTCTTTTCTTTCTCTTTTTTTTTTTTTTTTTAATCGTTTTCACTTTTGCTTAGTCACACTTATTCCACCATTATTAGTTTGATTGAATATTTATAGGGGAAATAACTTTCCAGGTAAATGCAATCAACCATCAAATGTAAACTGTGGTACATAAAGATGCTCCATTAAAATGCAATAAATGTAATTTATTAAGCACAATTTCTGCAGAAAGTCGCAGTAGAGCACAAACAGGATCATGCCTTCTGCTAAAGGTTGTTAATAAAGCACAATGGACTGATGTGCACTGGTAAAAAAAATGCAACAGCAGTAAATGGGGGCCAATCATTTCAGCCTAAAACCATATTGACCTTTGCCTTATTCAAATAGACTTTCGGTACCATAATATTATTCCACTTAAGCCTATATCATCATGACACTGAAAGTCACACCAGCCTGGGTTCAGGCTAACTGAATTCCCAATCTAATAATAATAAATAATAATAAGCACATTTGTATAATGCCTTTCTTCAGCAACAGCAGGACTGAGCACTTTACAGTAACATGAGTGCACTTGTATAACATGTTTCCTGTCAAAAAGACAAGCTCACAGGAAGAGCAAATAACTGTTCCATGAAGAAACAAAACATGAAGATGAAGCGATGATGTAATACAACAGCAAACAGTGTGGCAATAGCCAGTTTCTCTTAGGGAGAAGACCAAGCCAGGTGGAGAATGACATGAAGAATACAACGTAGAAAAAAATCATCTTCACATCGGACTATGGATCTAAACACAATCATTTGTTGTTTAATCGTTTCACCAAGGCATTTAACTAAAGAAATTGAAGCAGAACTGAACTATGACATTGTGTAGACAAGTATTTTCAAAGCACTATCTGGATACATGACAATTGTAGAAGTGAACAGTACAAACCTTGAAGCTAAAGAATAAATAATTACGAAGACTGTTTTAAAAATTGATTAAAGAGAAAATAGCATGTATGTGCTGTTGTGAGTAGCAAAATATGTCCATACAAAATTTTTGGGTGGTATCTAAGAGGAGGTTGCAATACAGAAGAGGTTTTACTGTAGGTTGTTGAAGGAGGTAGCGGTAGTAGTGAAACAGGTGATGATATGGCTATGATTTAATGTAGAATATCTTAGAATGACCTGAGTTTTAAAAAATGACAAGAAAATGTCTAATTTCTCTAGGAAATGGGTCGGCATGATGACCTATGGTCCCTTTTCTACATGCTTGTGGAGTTTATGGCTGGCCAGCTCCCTTGGCGTAAGGTGAAGGACAAAGAGCAAGTGGGTGCCATGAAAGAAAAATATGATCATCTTCAGCTGCTAAAGAACATGCCTGTGGAATTCCGTTCATTCCTGGAACACCTTCAGACACTGGACTACATGACTAGTCCTGACTACGCCTTTCTTCATAATCTCTTTGAGCAGTGTATGCGACGCAAAAATATTCGCGAAGTTGACCCATATGACTGGGAGAAGATTTATGCAGACACATCCATCACAACCACCAACACGTCACAGTTGGTTGCCATCAAGCAGAGTGGGGGCCCAGGGTGAGCCTGTCCGATATTTCACTATTACCCACTTTCTTCTGGAAACAGCAGTAGATGCTATTTTTCATGTAGTATTTTTAAGTTCAGTAAATTAAAGGGAGGGGGGTTATAATTTTTCTTACAAATTGAAAAAAAATTGTTTAAATGATTTGCTAATCGAAGTCTGATGATGATGATGATTGTTTCTGCAGACCTCAGCATGTGGGCCCAAGCACACCAGGCCATGGAGCTACAGAAGTCATGGATGAAAACTTGAGCCAGGAGGAGGGTGAAGAACCACTGAAGAAACCCTCCACTGATGCCCTCATCATTCCTGTGGACACAGTGCCCCGTGATGTGGACAACCGGCTACTGGAGGAGCATGGGTTGGAGGTGGTCCTGCCAAAAGACATCATCCTAGAAAAGAACCATGTGGGCAAGTACGAAGCAGAACAAAGAGGCAAAGATTCCATTTTTGACCCCAAGGGTAACTTCCTGTCACCCACCCCCCAGCTGCTGCCCCTGGATAACCGTGTTGCTGAGGATGTCCACCAGAGACCACCAGTGGGTGGTCCTGCAGCTTCTGCAATTTTAGTAATAGATCCCAAATTGTTGGTGGAACAAGGTGCTGGGGAGCAAGGGATGGATGTTAGGGGTTTACTCAGCATTCCAGACCCAAGCAAGCCAGGTGTTTACAAAACTGTTGTCACTGTTGGTCCAGGTGGGCAGATAAAGCCAGTGGATGAGAATGGCAAATCTCGAGCAGGTGTGAAAAAAGAGATGTCAAATGGCAGCGAACCTCATGTACCATCTGCAATCCCAAGACTAATCCCTCAGGCAACAGATCAGCGAGGACACTTGCCTCCTGCACAACGTGCAGTGGATGGGAGGATGAGAAATGTAAACGAAGTGGTCAGAGGAGCAGTTCCGGTGACAGACAGGCACCAGGGGGTCAAGCAAGAGCTTTTAGGAAGGGAAGAGGAAGATGCAGATGATGAGGATGAGGAAGGCAATGGAGGTGCTCAGGATGGTTATTTCCAAGCCAGCCGTGCTGCTGTAACCTTTGCCATGGTGCAGACAGATGTTAAAACACCTGAAGCAGAAGATGAGGATGGTGGCGATGAGAATGCTACTCGTGCTGCCCCCTTCACCATGGCTAGCCAGTGGCAAGGTATCTCTGCTCTTGGCTCAAGTGGCGATGAAGACAGCGAGAATGATGTAGATGAAGAAGGTATTCGGGTTGCACCGGAAACAAAGCAGCGACTCACTAAGTCTCGCTCCCACCAGCTGACCATGAACACTTTGGCAGATGAAGATGATCATAACTTGGACAGCATTGTTCGCAGCTCATTAGTGCTTCATGATGAAAATAATCAACCAGAACTGCTGCAGAGGTCACAGACCTTTGATGATGATGATCTCAGCCTCCTGGCACGGCAGGCCACAGATGAGGTTATCACTGGCATAGCGAGGGGTGAGACCAAAGTTGCCCATCCTGTGGTCAGACAGACTTATAATGTGACGGGTGCCCCTAGGCTTATATATGAATCTCATGTTTCAAAAAGCAAGCCAGAGTGCAAGATAGCTAGTTCTAGTCCCAGGAAGATGCCAGAGAAACTTGCCAAGGACATGGGCAATCGTATTGGGTCCCCACTCAAGCAGACTCCTGGTAGTCCATCAAAACGGTTGTTTAAAGATGACAAGAAAGCAATGTGGGCAGTCTCTAAGCTGGCTGTCCCTGTCAAACCTTCTGTTCAGCAGACTACAAAGAAAGAACGATCTGTTGGTGCAAGTTCCAAAAGCAACATGGAAAGTCCTCCTCGTTCAAAACATGACAGTCTGAAAGGTAGTGAAAATCAGTCAGGGGTAAAACAAGAGACAAAGACTATAGACACTGGTGGTAGAGATGAAGATTTGGGATCAAGTAATTTAGTATCTCATTCTCCATGCAAGCCTGCTATGAAAGACAAAAAAGTTGATAAGACTATGACAGACAGTGCCCGGGAGACACCTGTTGGGAATGGTACAAAGCAAGATACAGCATTAGCTGGAAAGCATGAAGTTTTTAAAACAAAGTCCCCTCCATGTGAGTCAAAAGAAACACAGATGGAAGATGCCCAGCCACTGGAAAGTGCTGGAGTAAGTTCTGATGAGAAACGTGCCACGAAAATTCCTGTTAGAACAGGGGCTGGCAAGCCTAGCCCAGTCCGAAAACGATCAACATCGGCTTCACGCATAGAGCGATCAGCAAAAGACTTGTCTGATATACCCGAATGTGTATCACCCCTTCAGCTAGAGGAGGAATCCCCAGTGCCCAGGCCACCTCCCGGACATCCAAGGACAGCGGTCAGCAGTGCCAGGTGAGATACCACTCAGGTGTGGCCTTTTCTCTTGCTTCCTGCTGCTAAAGCTTGTTTGTCGGGTGTGACTTTGCATAAGAAGATCAGGCATGACACAATGATTAAGGCTATTGAGATAAGTGAACAAATCTTTTTATAATCCTTCAGAAGTTTTGTTTTATCATTAACTACTCTTACTATAGAGGATGAGGGAATGGTTTCATAATAATGTGTGCATGTGATAAAAAAAAAAAAATACTGAAGGCAGTCCTATGTCTTGTCAATTCTTTTTATAAAGAACATCTTTGTGCCTGATCTTCCTAAGCTGTTCACTTTAATCAGCATAAGCTACAGTGCATAGGAGCCAAGCATTCATGCACACTGGCCTTTGAGATCCTGGTGGTGTTGGTTGAAGTGAGTGATGTGCCAAAACATTAGCTGAGACCACCATCGCCACCAACACTACAACCTCATTGTCATTATCAGTCACCATGAGCAGCGGTTGTGGTGGGAAGCCACAGTATACAAAGCAGCCAGTATTGTCATGTTCTTTTGTGTCTGCTATGTACTGACAGCTGTATCCCCCCCTGCTCCTCTCTCCATCTCTCTCTGGCTGCCTCTTTCTGCTTTATACAGGAGTGCCAACATCTGTCCTTGCCCTCCTCTCCTCATTCTCTGTGCTTTATAGGAAAGTTCCATCATTGCAGATTGAGTCCTTGCCACACTGCAGCATCTTTGTTTTTTGCCATCAAAGGTAAAGGTAATCTTAAGTTTGTACGAGAGGTTTTAGAGACTGCACTTATCTTGGAGCCAACTTGTGTAAGGATGGAGTTGCTTTTGTCCTCTCCCTCACTGCCTCATCTTTCCAAACCCTGTAAAAAGTCAGGTACATACTCAGGTACACAGCTGGTTCAAAAAGGGAGAGCATGCTACATCACATGGGCATCAAGGCAGCTAGTGTATATGTGTGTGTGGGTTGATGCACTCATTCTGTAACATCATGGCTATAACTGCTAGGCTGTCTGATCCCCACAAAGGGCAAGTTCTGAACAATACTTATGGATGATCTCTGATGTCATTTAATGTTGCCTAATCCAGCAAGCCTGCATCACTTAACAAATGTGCTTACAAGATTAGTGTAGGGCCCTCTGAGCTGCTTTTGAGTCTTGAATGCTTGTGATCTAGGCAGCCTTTGCTGTGTAACTATCAGACTTCATGCAGTTCAACAGTAGTATATTTGGTTAGGTTAATGTACTCTTCACTTTGACATTTTGTCTGCGTTAAAAACAATTATTTTATGGGTTGAAGGCAACAATACAGAAGTCAATGTGTATTTGTTCAAGCTGTATGTGTTAATGGCGTCTTTTTCAAATAGATGGGTTCCATGCTTGTGTTCCATAGCACAAGGTCACATGTTTGTTCAGATAGGTTCCATGTTTGTCCCATAGTACAAGGTCACACAGTCCAACTCTTGAAGCAGGGACTAAACAGTTGCCCTGTCCATCTAGCATCAAACACCCAGGGCAATAGCAAAGCCTCACATTTTCTTTGGCCACTCCTCATGAGACTTTTGTCTTTAACCTCAAGTCAGTAAAACTATTCATTCAAGAATGCACAAGCAAACACTTTCTAGAACACTTTAAAATCATGATGTACTAGGTGCAGTGCTAGAATGCACAAGGAAATACTAGTGCTTTAAGAGCAGGAGATTTCAGGTCAAAGGCTAGAATGCTGCTAGGCGTATCTTTGCTACTTTACCTGTACTTGAGGCAATATTGTACATTACTAGACATGAAGATAGTCTTATTGCATAGTGTAGGGGGTGGGTGCCATAACCTAGAGGTCAAGCACTCATCATCAAAGTAGGTCATTGGCAGAACACTTGCTTTAACCTATGACTGGACAACCCCTCGCCCCTACCCACCAAGCACCCATAATCTAGATGCAGTAAACCACTTACAATTCCCCTGCCCTGACAGGTAGGCTATTGGACCATTTCATTCATATTGATGATGATGATGATGATGATCATTTATAACGCGCAGGTGTCCATTCATGCGAATGCTCTTTGCGCAGGAAAACAAAATAAATAATTTAAAACAAATCATGTTGTGTGAATCTGTGTGGCCTATGCCCTCGTCCGGGTCTGTTGTTTTGATGTGAGCGAAGACAGTTCCCACACATAGCACCAGACGACATCGCTGAAGCACACAGATCCAGAATCTAATCGAATCTACTGAACATGAAGCAACGTATGTGGTTCATAAATAATAAATTGAAAACGGCACGGTCCACAATCCTGGAACAACGAAAAGTGTCAGTAAAGAAGGCACACAGTCCAGTACAGTCAAAAACTCCAAAAGCAAGATGGCAGAACAAGCAACAGAAGTCATAAGTGGAAGAAGATGTCTATTGTAAGAAATGACGCAGCACAAGCTCTGAAGAAAAATCCACAGCAGAAACAAACGGCGCAATAAACATCACAGATGAGTAGAGAAACCAAAACATCGATGCAGATCCACAGAGGAGACAAAACAACAGAGAGCTGGTCCCCTCCAGCCCGTTAGGCGAAGGGACATCACTCTCTATTAAGCTGTTGTCCAGTTTTTTCAGTGTTTTGCCTCTTCCCAACTTGACTCCTCAAGCCTTTATATTGGCATGGCATTAGTAATGAGACCCCTGTGGGACCCCGGGGTATGCTTGCCTAGCAAGCATTGCAAGAATAGGGTCCCTGCCATCCAGCCAGGCATGTCGTAAGAGGCGACTAAGGTGGACACCTCACCTAGAGGTAAAATAGGTTGTGGTAGGGCTAACAACCCCACCATGTAAAAAAAATCCTGTTACAGAAACTAAAACCAGAGAACTCGTCACAGATGGCGAAGGTAATGAGGCACACCAGGAGACTGGACTAATGACGGACGACAGCCAAACCCGAAAGGGAGCTGGCGCCCCGACAGCGGATTTACTGAAGCCGAGGCAGAAGTTGAGGGTGGGGTGCTGGAACGTCCAGACCTTGTACCAGACTGGCAGGATGCTCCAATTAGTCAAGGAGTTTGACAACTACAACTTGGACATCCTGGGAGTCAGTGAGGTCAGATGGACCGGCACGGGAAAGAGGAGACTAGCGTCAGGACATACCATCTTGTTCTCAGGAAGATCAGACGCTCAGCACTCTGAAGGAGTAGCTCTACTCCTCAACAAGAAAACGGAAAAGGCACTGCTGGAATGGAAGCCTTATGGACCCAGGCTTTTGAGAGCAAGATTCCATTCCAAGTACACCAAGCTGACAGTGCTAGCCTGCTATGCACCAACAAATGACTCTGAGGCAGAAGACAAGGATGCTTTTTACGATCAGCTCAGCAGCCTCAGAAAGCGTTCCAGCCCACGACATGTTGCTCATCATCGGCGATCTCAATGCCAAGGTGGGAAGTGACAACACCTGCAGGGAGCATGTCATGGGCAAACATGGAATCGGAAGCATCAATGACAACGGAGAGAGACTGGCAGACTTTTGTGAAGAAAACAACCTACTGATTGGAGGCACACTCTTCCCACACAAAGACATCCACAAGGCAACATGGACATCACCAGATGGGATCACAAGAACCAGATAGACCATGTCATCATCAACCGAAAATGGAGGAGCTCACTTCAAGATGTTAGAGCCTACAGAGGAGCAGACATTGCCAGTGACCACACTCTTGTGATAGCCACAGTTTCTCTGAAGCTGCGTCGATCACGAGGAAAACAGGCACGTCAGCAGAGAGTGGACTCCGGCAAACTAAAAAATCCAGCCACCGAAAGGGCCTTTGCTATGGAAGTAAAGAACAGGTTCCAGCACTAGGAGACCAACAAGAGATGACCTTAGACGACTTCAATCGAGTCTTACAGGAATCAGGAGAGAAAATACTGGGCTTCCAACGGAAAAAAAGAAGAACAGTGGATCAGAGAAGAGACATGGAAGAAGATAGAAGAGAGAAAGTCAGCCAAACAAAGAATCAACAGCACCAGATCTGAACGCCTGAAGGAACAACACAGACAAAGATATGCAAAACTGAACAAAGAGGTAAAGAGGATGACAAGAACCGACAAAAGATATCACATAGAGAAACTGGCAGATGAAGCAGAAAATGCAGCAAGTAAAAATGACCTGAAGACACTGTACAAGATAAACAAACAGCTAAACAACGGGTTTAAGAACAGTGATGTGCCAGTGAAAGACGTGAACGGTAATGTCGTCGAGGGAGAGGCAGGAAAACTACAGCGCTGGAGGGAGCATTTTGAGTCGGTTCTGAACAGACCAGATCCCCTCAGCTTGCAGACATCCAGCCAGCAGCTATAGACCTTGACATCTGCACAGACCCACCAAGCCTGGAAGAAGTGACAGCAGCAGTCAAGACAATGAAGAGCGGCAAAGCACCAGGGGCAGATGGAATAACAGCAGAGATGTTGAAAGCAGACGTGAATGTGACAGCTCCCAAGCTGACTGAAATCTTCAGGCAAATTTGGGAATCAGGGCAGGTCCCTGTTGCGTGGAAGACAGGGCTCATCTTCAAGTTACCCAAGAAAGGAGATCTTGGAGACTGCAATAATTGGAGGGGCATAACACTTCTTTCCCTCACCAGCAAGGTCTTCAGCAAGATTGTTTTGTCAAGACTGACGGCAACTCTTGAGAAAGACCTCCGACCACAGCAAGCAGGATTTCGCCCTGGGCGATCCTGCTCCGAACACATCTTCATTCTGCGACAGATTCTGGAGCAGAGCAACGAATGGAACACACCGCTGTACATCAATTTCATCGACCTGGAGAAGGCTTTTGACAGCATCCACCGCGAGTCCTTATGGAAGATCCCGAGGCATTAGGGAGTCCCTGCAAACTTGTTCAGGTCGTTGCAATGCTGTACAGCGATTTCAAATCCCAGGTTGTCTGTGACACGGAGCTCACAGACCCCTTCAACGTCAGTACCGGGGTGAAGCAGGGCTGCATTCTGTCGCCGTTCCTCTTCATCCTGGCCATGGACTGGATCATGAAGACTTCCACCGACAGCGAGAGGAGAGGGCTCAGATGGACCATGACTATGACAGCAACAACAGCACTGGAAGACTTGGACTTTGCTGATGACATTGCCCTGCTGTCACACCGCCACCAAGACATGCAGGAAAAACAAAGGCCTTCTCAGAAACAGCTGGAAACCTTGGCTTGAAGGTCAGCACAAAAAAGACTAACAGTATGAGAGTGAACACCAGAGTCCAAGACAGCATCAAACTAAATGGAGAAGAGATTGAGGAAGTTGACAGTTTCACCTATCTTGGGTCCAAAATGTCAAACACTGGGGATGCGGAGGTGGAGATTCGAGCCCGACTGGCGAAAGCCAGTCAGGCCTTTGCCTCACTCAGGAGCACATGGAAGGCAAAAAACATCAGCCAGAAGATCAAGCTGAGAATCTTCAAGTCAAATGTGATCAGCACCCTCCTTTACGGATCAGAATCTTGGAAGATGACCAAAACCATCAGTAACAAGCTTGACGTCTTCCAAAACAGATGCCTCAGGCGCATACTTAACATCTTTTGGCCAAACACCATCACCAACGAAGAACTCCACCGAAGAAGTGAAACCGAGTCCATCACCACGCAGGTTCAACGAAGGCGTTGGCGATGGATTGGACATGTGCTCCGCCAGCAGACAGCAGACCTTTCCAGAGTCGCCCTACGATGGACTCCAGACGGCCGAAGAAAACGAGGCCGCCCAAAGGAAACTTGGAGAAGAACAGTGGAAAGGGAGATGAAAGGAAAAGGCTGGACATGGGGTCACCTAGAGCGTGTTTCAGCCGATCGACATCGGTGGCGGACTCTGGTTGAGGCCTTATGTGCAACCTGATGCACAAAGAGGAATAGATAGATAGATTAGTAATGAGAACCAGAGAAGTTCATGGTCATTGTCATTACTGTGTGGCAGTCCACTGCCTGACAGGAGAATGGCTTGGAGCTGATACTGCAGCAGTAGAACTGGGTTGTCATCATGGGATGAGTCTTAACTTTATTTACAAATAGTGTACATTGTTGTCATAACCATTTCTATTAATTCAGTCAGTGTGTATCAGTTGCTGTTCTTTGTTAAAAATGTAGCATTTCAACTACAAAAGATAACATTTAGTAAAATGTATTTAATAATAAAAGATATGAAAATATCAGAAATTTTTTACCTGAATGTAGCTTGAAATTTTTAACTTATAATCTGATGGGAAAAAAGTTGTATAGAGTGAAATTTTCAAAGTTATTTTTACAGCATAACACTCGATGTTTGATATTTGGATCATTCATTCCAGCAACAACGTTGACATCACTTGAAGTATGTTGACTTTTATCAATGATCAGGAAGAAAACCAGCTGTATAAAGTATGATCCACTATAATCATATAGCATGAGATCCTGATCAGTCTGCTGTCTTGAGTGTCAGCAGTCATACAAAGTATACTGTGGGGAAATGCCTACTTTCTTATACCAAGTGTCCAGTTTATGATCAAAGGAAAATAAATGAGTAAATATTTAAAGTTACTTTCCTTTATGCATATATTTTGTAAGTAAAAAGCTTTTGATATTCATTCCATATAGTGCATAGATTTGAGTTAACTGTTCAAGCATTGTGGTCAAGAAATAGTGATGGTGCTTCTAAGTCAGATAGTGGGATTCAGCGGACAAAGCTCACTTCCAAAACTGGCATCCTCTACAACTGCCAGTGTTACAGAACAAAAAGTGTTATCAGCCATACAAGCATTATTATGCATAGAGTCATTTTGAAGAGTGAAACTCTGGGCAGAACTGTGGATCCATGACACGGAAAAGCACATGCAACACCAAACAGACACATTCCACAATTTTGCAGACTTTATTTTGATCATGTCTTATGTGAAGTTTAGTATAAAGGAAGGTCTAGTCATCAAGGTGGTTATATAATGATGCCCGCATAATGAGCAGTCCTCAGGATGGGAAGAGGTCGAAAGAGTTGCACACAGTCTGAAGGGAGGAAAGTCGCCAGGGATGGATAATGTGCCAGCTGAGCTGCTGAAGCAGAGTGGAGAAGAAACTACAAAGGCCCAATGGAATGGCCCAAAGAATGGACCCAGTCACTAGTCATACACCCTCCCCAAACAAGGAAACAGCGAACAGTGCCAGAACTACAGAACCTTAAGCCTTATCCTTGTGATCCTCCCAACCACAGGTTGTATGGAACCTTATAAAGGGCAGATCAACAACATATAATGCCAGACCTGCTGAGCCAACAGAAGCGATGATTAAACTCAACAGTTAACACACAAAGTGTGTACAAGTATTAACATAATCTTTTTGTAATCAACAGTAACACAAGTATTAACATAACACATAGTATATACAAGTATCAACATAATCTTGATGAATATAGAAAAGCAGTAACTTTTCCATAATGAGACTGAGCGCTGCTTAGTGTCTGGTCATCTCCATCCCCATGTGTGGCTGGAAAAGCTGAGCCCTGACCTTACAAAATGTATTTGGTCCCTCATTTTTTTTCTAATTTTCTCACCAATACTGCCACACCAACATGACCACATTCTTGTCAGTGCATGGGTTGTGCAAGTTTTTCTGCTTCCCTTCCATGAATTAAACTGCCCATAAATTTCACGGAGTTGTTGGCTGTGGGCATATTTAACATGCATAGACAGGGAAGGGGGTCATCTTGATGATAGGAATGAGACTGCTCATCCAAAAGCATAAAGTTTTATGTCATTTACACCTTTAAAACAGCTTGCCTGGTGTCCACTTTTTGTTAATGATGAGTGTCCTGCCTAGGGATCAGTTGCTATATTGCACACTATAACAGTCCATCTTGTTTCTTATGTTTATTCCTATACTCAAAAGTTATCTTAAATATTTCTTAAATATTTCTCAAAAGTTATCTTAAATATTGCCTTCCAGGCAAATTGCGAAGTTAGAACCTTCCTAAACATCGGAAAGCTTTATCATCAGTTGTCGAGCAGTACAGGATCATGTAGACACAGTTGTCGAGCAGTACAGGATCATATAGACACTTACGGTGGTCGAGCAGTACAGGATCATGTAGACACTGATCATGATCAGAATCACAACCTTTGTCCAAACAGACTCATCTTGTTTAAACATCTGCAGATAATTTTTTCTCTGCTCTCCACTTGCTCTTTAGATTTTTTATGCACTGTTTTTTATCTAGCTGCAAGCACAACTTGTATTGATTTGAGACCTAGTTTATGTATTTTAATCATTTTGGTTGTTTGCTGTTCTTGTTCTGTTTGGTTTGTTAGGGTGTTTTCAGGCATGTTGGTTAAATGATGGTAAATGCTGTCATCGTGTAGCCTCCCACCGTCTTAGCACTGCCCATTTGTTTATTTCCAGGCTCCGGCGTTACAAACAGGCCAGCAGCACAAGTCCCCGAGAACCAACAACACCCTAAAGCATGTACTCCATCTTGGCCCTCCACTTGTTTATCGCCTTCACACTCCCCATCCTCACCCCATTGCACTCTTGCTTCATGCTCGCCAAGCCCTATACTTTGCCACTCATTCTTTTGCCTGCTGCTTCCTGGATAATTTGCCCCTGCATTCCCTGGTACAGTAATGTTTTGTTGACTTTTTCCTTTGTTTTATATGTTTTGTGTCTTTGTTTACAGATTCTTGCTCCTTGTGCCTACATTATTTGACTGTTGGACTTGCAGTTTAAGGCTCATTACGTTCATAAATGTTCTTTTGTATTTACCTTTTTTCTCTTTACAGCTTACTTTGAAAAAAATTAAAACTGAGTTTTGAGAATTCTTTACTGGTTTAGATTATCCAATGTAAAGCATTGTGAGGAAATGTATTTGTTTCATTTTGCATTGTTATAAGATTGAGCAGAAATTTCCTATTGTTTCAAGTACTTCTGAAACAGAAATGGCACAAATACAGTAACAAATAATGTAATTCAAGGAGAGCACAGTAGCAAGAGTTAATTTTCATCCCACTTTGGGAGCATCATGAAGTTTTTACAGGTCACTGATAGTGTACGGACAGTGTGATCAACATCTTGTGCAACTGGTGATGTTGAAAACATAATGAAAAGAAATAGGGTGTACTGCAGTCCCAATCTGACTTCTGGGGAAATAGACTTTTTTGTAGAGACTGGTGGAATTGTCAGCTTGCAAAACAGACGGTTAAAAGTCTGTAGAAATTGAAGTTTACAGCTATAGACAGACCTATAGACTTTGACAGTAACAAAGACCTTGCAGAAAACGGAAAAAAAGTCACAAAATCTGTATAGACAGAAAACTGTAGCCATGCAGGTATGAGAGCTACAACCTTACATACTTCGCCACCATACCGCTATATCCACACATCCTCGGTCCACCCATTGTGCCTGCAACAGATACATGGTGTGTGTGTGTTAATGTTTGCATGTGTGTTTCGAAACACCAGCCAGATGAGCACTTTTCCACTCAAGCAGCCCTTCTCCATTTCCAGAATACTTCATACAGCATTTCCTGCAAGATTTTAAGGCTTTCTTAACAGGGCACACTTCCAAAGTCCCACATTTCATTAATGGTGACAGAGCGCTGTCATCTGCTAGCATTTTGACTAAACCTACTCTGTTTCAAACAAAAAATCCCAGCAGAAATAGAACTTCAGTGTCTTTCAAGAAAGTGATGGCATGATAAAAAGAGAGTGATTCACTAGACAAAAGATCTGTATTCAGAGAACGTTGTAAAAAGTTGAGCCTCTGTTCCACAGAAACACACAATCTGCATTCATTACATCTTCAACATTTTATACCTGTTGCCTCTCCTTGACTAAATAGAGGAGAGATTTTTTCCAACGCTGTTTCTGGCAGATCATGATTTGTAACTGGGGTCCTGTGTGTGCTTCAGGTGCAGATATTGTTTCCAATGGTCTATAAAGTTGTTAGTCTCAACAGTGATGAACAAAACAGTGTTGTCTCCATTGCCTTGACAATGTTAAGCCCATCAAATAGAAAAGGTCTGACCAAGAACTGGTATATGAAGTTGCTCATTTGGCAATATTTGCCCAGCTCTTATGATCATGCATAACGTGTCTGTAATGTACTTTTTGTGTGTGAGTATGTGTTGTCGAAGTGAGCGTGTCTGTTATATGTGAGTGTAGGTGCCTGGTTGTTGATGATTTAGTCCGTGGATGATTTATGTAAAGCGCTCTTAGCAAATCTTAGGAAAGGCACTGTAGAAATCCTCATTATTACTATTATGAGCCCCTTAAAAGAAATCTTGGTATTTCAAATACTTCACAGTAATTTTACACTTTCTTTAATGATGAGTATCTCACCTAGGGATCGGTTGCTGTATTGCACACCATAACAGTCCATCTTGTATCTTATGTTCCTATATTCAAAGTAATCTTAAATCTTAAACTACCTGAAGGAATTCCAGGTGACTTTGAAATATCCCAAAGAAGAAGTTTTGGTCCTTTACTTATTCTGCAACATTTATAAGAACAAAGTTATAGCCTTGAATGGACTGGCAGTATTTTTTAGGACTGCACATACAGTTTATGTATAATTAGCAGTCTTAATCCAGTGTACATGTAGCAGAATGGTGTAACATTTCTGCTGGAGATTGACTAGTCTGTGCATGTGTGTTTTCACGTGCTCATGCATGAGCGCAAGCATGCGTTGAAAGCTTGTTCTTCATCAACACTTCATAACCTTGGTAGTTAACAGACAGAAGGTAAAGATGGCTTCATTGAAGATATTGGTTTTTAGAGATAGCACCAAACAAAAAATGTTTGATGATAAACATAACTTGTCTGTCTTATTTGTCCTGTGGAATTATTGTTAAAGTGTACATGGCATTTCATGTCAGGCATCATATGAAGCTTCATAAAGGCAACTTTGATTTGATTATATCTGAACACTATCAGGCAAGCAGCCATAGTCTGTGTTGAAGCTTGTGTCCCTTGTAAGTTGATGTGTTTCGTATCACTTGAATAATTTGTACTTTTTCCAAGAAAGATGCAATAGGTCATGATAAGTTGTCTTTTGATACCATCATTTTACTGGCATTTATAAGTTGGCCTTCTTTTGTTGCAGACCCCAGTCCATGAAAAGACAGGATGATGGATAAGAGTGGTGTATGTGAAGCTAGTTGTGCCATATGAAGAATGAAGCAAGATGTAGATGTAAATCAAAGTTATGCTCAATCAAAGGCATTGTGTAGGCAAGACCTTGTGAGCTGTGTTCACAACTCCTGCATGTTTGCAACCCTTTATGATGACATTTGCTTTCAGTCCTCTCTTGCATTTAAAATATCAAGCTGTGTTTGTGTGATTATCTAAAGATGCTACCCAGTCATGATGCAAATGTTCATGATTATGTTGGGGTCTGTATGTTATGTAGAGAGGAAAAATGGGAAAAGGGTGTATGAATTGTGTAATGAACAGTAATGACAGTAGACTGTATGCAGAGAAATAACTGGTGCATTTAACCTGGAGGAAGCTGGTCTGATTGAGATGTGTTGTGAATGAATGAAAAGCTGGCCTGAGTGAGATGTGTTGTGAATGAAGGAAGCTGGCCTAACTGAGATGTGTTGTGAATGAATGAAAAGCTGGCCTAACTGAGATGTGTTGTGAATGAATGAAAAGCTGGCCTAACTGAGATGTGTTGTGAATGAATGAAAAGCTGGCCTAACTGAGATGTGTTGTGAATGAATGAAAAGCTGGCCTGAGTGAGATGTGTTGTGAATGAAGGAAGCTGGCCTAACTGAGATGTATTCTACACAGATGAGAATGTTCAAGGTGCTTTATTGAGAACAGCACTGAGAGTACTGTCTATTTCTTTTTGGCAAGAACTTGGAAAACAGTACATGTTCTGGTCTTCAAGAATGTTCGTCATCAACAGCTGACAGAATTTCACACTAGCATTTATAATAGCATCAGAGGTTCTTCTTCTGTACTGCACTTGACGTAAGCTGCTTGAAACTCCTAGCTGACGTTGTGATGTGATAGACAGTTCACGGTCTTTCTATGTTTAGTCATTGCTGAAGATCTTGCCCATTTTTTTTATCATAATTTAAACTATTTCTCCACAAATCTCAAGTCTACTTTGCACAGATTGCTCATTCTTGATGATTGTGCAGAATGAATACATTATCCAGTCAGTCGTTTTGCTACTGCAGAATTTTGACAAATGTTTTGCTAGTTTTTGGGGGTTTTAATGTTGGAGAGTGTGCAGGATAGTTTTTTAATTTTTGGTCATCATGACATTTTTACCTTTTGTCATTTTAACATTTAGTTAGTTCCTTATTCAGAAGTTGATTGGTAAAAAAAAAAAACCAACATAAAAATATATGTTGAACAATTCAAACCTAATCAAAATAAATTTTGTAGGTATCTTGCAGGGTACAATGATAAATCATGAGGAAAATGGCTGCTGGGTCTGGACTTTGTTGAAGATCAGTTTTATTTTATTGTGATTGTGATATGTGGCAATTTAAAAAGTGAATTAGAAAAACTTTAACCTTTTTGTATCATTTGTGAATTTGTATTTGGCAAAATTTAAAGAGTGAGTCTGTCGAACAGACAAAGTATAAATGTTTATTTTTAAGCAAGCATCCTCCTCGCTGAAAGACAAACAAAATTACTTGCAGGAGGTTGTGACTCTTGCGTTTAAATTCTTAGATCTTTGTCAATAGCCAATCAGAATCTGTGCTACTGAATGATTTGCTCAAGTTTCATGTTAACTGCATGAACCTACATGCTCAGATACATCAAGCAGATGTTCCACGAGTTCTGGATGCCTATGTTACAATGTTTGACAGCATCTTGAGGCAGAATGCACATTATAAAGCTGCAACAAAAGTTTTGCAAAATGTAGCCGTGCTTGTTATGTCTCTTCCTTTGCTACATGGGCAGTCTGGTGGTGTAGCAAGATAGTGGTTGGCTGTCCTGGGTTCAGAACTCATCTCAGGTGCGCTGTGTTTCTCTGCATGAGGCATCTGTTTACAGGACTGGCTGCCTGTGATGTAGCCTTAGTTGCTGGCTTGGTGTAAAACACTAATTCCATCCTTGGTTACATATAATCTTCAGTTTTTCTTTGCGAGTATTGCAGAGTTTTATGAAAGAGATATCTCTTCAGTTCCTCATCAGATGAGAAATTTGTTATAGTATGTGGTTAGCAGATGTTTTAAACCCAGACATCAGTCTCATAAATAAATCAGAATATAACAAAATGCACAAGAGATATGATTCATTTTCCAAGCTGCACCATAAAGCAAATATAGATGACACAATACACCTAAAAGCATTCCATGCAGATTCACAAATACCTCCAGCTCTAGTTTATGTGACACTACAGCAGAATTAAGAATTAACATTTGATGTAAACAATGCATTTACCTAAGATGTAAGATTGCTGCATAAACCATGATACTTGGTGTGGTGGAAATTAAGGGTACATGAAGAATTCAAAAGTATTCTTTGTTGTTGCCGTTCTATAAATTTTACTTCATATAGCAGTACAAAATTTAGTCATTCAAGCCAGATGCTTTTGTTTGTATGTTGACAAGATAGTCAGCAGGTGCACAAAGCTTAGTCCCCTTGTCACTTGACACCATCTTGTTGCTGACACCAATCTTTCTTCTGCTTGATGACAAAACCTTTTAACCAGTGGTTTGTGGTTACACAGTAGAGTAGGCTGCAATTTGACTTGGCTTGGCCAGGTTTGTTGTGATGATCATGACAACTCATGTTGTGGCCCATGTGCAGAACTGTAGCAATGTTATAGCTTGCTTTAACAAGCCAAATGTTCTCAGCCCAGTAAACCTTTGCCAGTCTTTGGAAACTTAAGGGTGAGCATATGGCAGAGTCTGCTTATTTACTGTCTTGGCTCAGTGTGTCTGAGTGCCCACAAGACATTACATGACATGTCTCTTTTTACCAAGTCATGATGAGTGTATATTCTCTACACCTGTGTTAAATAGTAGTGACAGTGACACAATCCTGTGACAGTTGTTGGCATGCTGTATGTTCCACACCCCTGCTGTCACAACCTCCTGACAGTGGCTAATGTACTGCCAGCACTATCTCCAGGATTCTTTAGAATTTTTGGAGTTGTCTACAATGATTCATCTTTTGGCTTGGAAAGTATGATTTCCCTAGCTGGTGAAGGTAGTTTTGTAAAATATAGTACTACGCAGTTATCCTAATATAGTCCTACATAGTTATCCTGCTATGTATCATTTACCAAGAGCTCAAGATGGGGTTTGGGTGGTTGGGGTGGAGGGAGTGTACAAACATTGGCATTATGTGATCCCACATTCACCATTACAAGGACCTCAGATCCCAGCACTGGGATATCCTCAGTGACAAAGACAACCCACACAGATCTCAGTATTTCCAAGGGGAGAGTCAAAGAGGGGAAGGAAGTCATCACCAGCCATTCTGTTCTTAATCAACCTCCAGAAAGTTTTGAGACCCTCACTATTATAATCCGACTGACCCTTCCAAGTTTACAGACCCACGTCTATACAGATGGAGCAGAAGACAAAAGCAACCCACAAAGGTGGTGACAAGCATCTTGTCATTTACAAATGGAGAATCCACATTTATTTGGAGTTCATAAGGCGTGTCTAGGTCCAACTTCAAAGCAGACATTCTTACAACTTCAAAAGCAGCAGATTTCTCTTCCACCTGTTGGAGAACCCTAGGCATCTCCATGCTGATAGTCAACAAGGCAGCACTTGAGGAATCCTGACCCACTCATCCTGAAACTTGAAGCCTCTCTCTGCAATCTATCAACAGTACAGCACCAGCCACTAGCCATCACTTTCAGCACATATTGGCCTTTCAGGCAATAAGTTTTGCATATTGCCTGGTCGAAGAAGGCAGGCAGTGCCCTCAGCCAGCAGACATTACAACCTGAAGAAAGACCAATGCACACCAGAACAGATAAAGAGGAAACTTGACAATTCTGAATGGTGGATACCAGGCTCAGCCAGACCCCATCCACCAACAACAAAAGCCAACAGATTTCATTTACAGATTTCAACAGGGCACTGTGGTCTGAGTGCTTACAAACAAAAATAGGCATTGTATGTTCAGGCCAGTTTGAGTGTGGCCACTCACAGCAGACTGAGCTGCCTAATCCACAAGGAAAAATGCCAGAAACTGTGGACATTCGCATCCAGCTCTGCTGATCCCTGCCACGCTCCCAGCTTTACATCATCCCTTGGCAAGATATATCTGTTTCCA
This sequence comes from Pomacea canaliculata, assembly GCF_003073045.1. NCBI lineage: Eukaryota > Metazoa > Mollusca > Gastropoda > Architaenioglossa > Ampullariidae > Pomacea > Pomacea canaliculata. The sequence continues at coordinate 437,806 of NC_037597.1, forward strand.
CAGATATCAAAAAAAAAAAAAAAAATGTACTCCCACAAAAACATTTATGTAGATCATTTTCTCCAACAATAAAAGACCTAGCTACTACAAACACTTTAGTCCAGTAACATTCGAAGTGGAATGCTTTCCAGTTAGCATAACGTAAAAGTTTGCTTTTGATAATCAAACTTCTACCATCAGCTACTTTTAAAGATACCAAGGTCAAAGGATTGTTATGACCTTTGGTTTGGCTGTTATGGTTGATTGATTGCTTTGTTGCATGTGTCTATATGGTGAAAGGGTTTGTAGACAATCTAATGTCAGAATGACGTGGGCTTCGGCAGTAAAGGCACTGAGCTGACCAAGACTAGTGGTGGGCTCCCACAAATCTGATGGAGTACCATTCAGTGGAGAGGGGACTCGGTCCTGCTGTGTTTGCTCACAGGTTTTCAACAGTTGGGGGTTTTTTCATCTTGCGTGTACAAGACAGACTAGCTGTTCATGTCCAGACTTCCTTGCTTTCAGATGCTCTGAAATGTTGCCATGTTCTTAGAATATCTGCTTTGAATGTAAAATTTGTACGTTTTCTCATAATTTACAAGTTTCTGTATGGTAGGAGGTGTGAGTGGATGCATCTTTTACATTGCCTTTTCAAGAGAGGGGGGGGGAAAAAACTTATTCCCAGTATGCATATAGCCTCCTAGCTTTCAGTACTTTTTGGATACTTTAAAAATTGTTTATAAACTCAGTGTTTTTCTGCTAATGCTATGCTAATTAGAATTCAGCCTTCCATTGTAAGACGCTCAGTTACTTCACTGTATTGTTGGGTCTATTGCAGGGTGAGCTTCTTGTCATGAGTAGTGGTTACAAGAGCTAGAAGGGACAGACAGCAGTTTTAAAAGCTGGGATGGTTGACTTAAGAAGTTAAAATTTGGGAGGAAAACACTAGAAAACTGGGACTGACAGGAATGTGTGTGATAGCTTGGTAGGAAGGCGGTGGTGGTGGGGCGGGGATTATGAATCTGCAGACCAAGGGATGAGAGAATGATGGAATACTAGGATGCAGTGTAAAACTCCTTTCACGAATTGAAAATCAAATTCTTTTTTAGCACAAACTCACTTAAGAATCGTTTTTGAGAAGATTGTTAAGAGAAGAGATTGAATGTGCAGTGGTCACTAAGCTGGTTTCATGACGTCACTTCACATGTGCTACCTTCACCCATGCCTTTGTGTGATATTATTCAGACAGTTGATGTGGCATGTGTTCATATTTTATATCAAAATTAGACAATAAAAGGCTGATTAGGAAGTTGATTTAAAAGTTGTGTTGCTGTTGACTGTGCTGGTGAATGAAGAAAGTTCAGAATATTGAGATGGAAGTAATATGTATCTTGTAGCAAGCTGGTTATTCTAGGAACAACTCCATTGTTAATGTGCCCAAGGGTGCATGCCAGTTTTTCTTAATGTGTTTGGTTTTTTTTATTCATGTTTGATGTAATTCAAGGCAATTTATCACCCACAGAAACTGGTCTCATTTGTTTTTTTCTTGTCTTGATACAGTGTGCAATCCAGTCAAATGCTTTAAACAAAATATGTTGAGAATGTGTCAATAACTACTTTTTGAACTCTTAAGTTTATGGCAGTCTAAGTCATTTGTAAAATTTGTTGTATTAATTTTTTGTGCAACATTTGTTTGGCAAGGTTTGTGGACGAAATTTAGTTATTCTCTTTTTAAGTCAAATGACTTGTAGCTTGTGATAAAGGACCTCTTGATTTCTGTAATAACATTTTATCGTTTTAACAGCCGTCAATGGCATTGTTAATAAATCGTGTTATTTTGTTGATGGTTGTCTAGGTTGTGACCACATGCTAACTATGGTTATGATGGTTGAGACATTGGCATTCTGCTAGAAATGTTTGCAGAACTCACATCATCCTCACACTGCCCGGACACCTTTGGGGGAGGGAGTTGTTTGTTTGCTTTTTACCTGAGCCACATCCAGCTTGTTTCTCTCGATCTTTGTCTTCATTAATGGGCTCATGTGCTCAGGAAACATGTAAAATGTCAGATGCTAGTGAGCAGCATTCAGTGACATTGACAACACTACATCTACTTGAATGATTTTCATCAGACATCTGCATCATGACAGCAATGATGTGCACGTATGAGCACTAGGGGCCTGTGGTACCTGTATATTGTAAAGCTGCCCGTATTCTAGCTTGTAGCAGGGACACATCAGGGACTTGAATGCACCATTGAAATTCCATGCTGCTCATGAAATTCTTTTATTTTCATCACAACCTAGAAGACCATGATCAAATTCTTGAAATCAGGAAACTCAATCTTCAATCACTACTAGCAGGAGAGATTTTTATTTTAAGAGAGGAGAGTTTGAAGATCATGAGAAGAAATGGGTGGTTTTTTGGTATTGCTGAAAACGGATGTTAAGGCTTAGTTCAACTTGTATTTTTGTATGATTCTTCAGGACAGGTGTTAAGCCAAATTATTCCCAGGAGAAAGCAATTTGACTGAGACTTAACACTGCAACCCCTGGTAGTTCACATGACAGGAACTGTACCTGTATCATGCAGTTAGGTCAGTTGGAATGTGTTCATTGCAGCCTGTTGGCACTCACAGATGCTCTAAATGTGATCCTATGCACTGTTTCTAGCAGCTGTCTAAAGGGAGTTTCTTGGAGGCATAGACTTTCCTTAGAGGATATCTTTCATCTAAATTAACCTCAACCCCCTTCCTAGAATCAAGCTCACTTAGCCCCTTTTTGTAAGAAAATAGCAGTCATGCTGACATTGTTTCACTTATAACCAGTATCAGGCCTGCATACTATGAGAGTGCAGACTGAATGAAGAACTTTACACAAAGCATATACAATTTTTCAGGGATCTGGAGATTTCTCATTGTAGAAACTCACAAAACCAGATTTATCACATGATCACATTTATCAGCTGGAATTGGTCATATTTATGTTGCTGCAGGTGTATTTTAGCCAACATGCATGCTTGTCAAAATGCTCATATTCTTTTACCATGTTTGAATGTGTGGAATCAGGAGGCATTTTGCATAAACATTGAACTTGATCTGCATGCAGATCTGTTTACCTGCTTGTGGATGGAGGTTCCTAGTGAATGTGTACAGTGAACATGAGCTACAGTTTGACAAATAAAGTCCTTTAGCTATATTGCTAGGTGCAAGTGAATGTTGCATTGCATTAAAGGTCTTTTTGTTAAAGGGTTTTTATTTGTTTAGTGTTTTCAGTGGGCTATAAGAGGTTCTCCTAAGAATGCTGATGTCAAGAGGCCTTGGATATGTGTTGCAGATCACTGGGTTTGTATTTAACTACGCTTTCTGGGGCTAAAGTGGTCTTAAAGATAGCTTTTGATGAGCTTACAATGTACTATTCAGCACTTCTTACTGGCATGTTGGAAGTAGTTTTTAAAATAGTAATCATTATGTATGGTGCTTGTGCAGCAGAAGGCAGGAGGCCTGCAAACCAAATTCTATGGCAAAAATGTTGAGCTACCACAGCATTGATACCTGCACACTGTCATGGTGATGTCAAATGTGAAACCTGCACATACCTTTGTTACAGATCAGACACCTGCACAGACCCTTGTGAAAATGTTGCATCTTAAGTCTGGACAGACTTTCATGACAAAACTTAAGCCTGGACTGTCATGATAATATTGAACTCCTCGACAGACTTTTGTGGTCAGTAGGAATGTTGAAGACATTTGTGGTTAACCTTCATTCTGAAATGTCTTTAAACAATTCTCGTTGCATCTACATGGGAGGGAGTAAAGAAACAGGCTTTGGAGAGAAACTTTAAAGAATCCATTACATGCTTTCGGGTGTTCTTTGCAAAAACCCATCCTATACTTATTTCTTTTTAATGTTGCATCTGGTTTTCCCCCAGCCTTTTCTGCCAGTAGCAGTGGCATTATCTTGCAATTGAGTCAACCTTATTTTAGTCGAATCACGTCTTTGAGAAGCTGTTTCCTTGTCTTTGCTATAGACCAATCTCACAGTTAACCAGTGCTTTTCTTACATTTGAGAACATTGTTTTTCACACAGAGCAAGTGTTACATGCTACACAGACTTGATAGTCTTCTTTAGTACTAGTTTCATTGCTGAGACTTGAAAAAGTGATTAGAGCTTGTGGAAACTAAAAGATTGAGGGTTGAGTTTTAAAATATTAAAATAATTAGAAAAAAGATACACCTTTCAATACAATATACTCAATATTTCTCAAAAGTAGTGACATCCCAGACTTTCAAACTTGTAGTGATACAGCTTTCCAAGTTTTATTTAGTGATATATCTATGTTTATTACTTGTCTTGACAATTTCTCCATTTTACCTTCTCCTTTGGTAAATTAAGTGAAATTTACCAGGCAGAAGATGCACAACATGTGAATAAAGCACTTTTTTTGCGACTAAGATGTCTCAACCTTTTAGAGTACCAAGTACTGAGTTTTCAGTGCCAAAACAGCTCACTTGTTAAAAGCTGTGATGGTTTTTTTATTAGCTGCTAAATGTTAGTGGCTGGCCACTCATAGTTTTGTTGGGCACCAGTGTCTGGCACACACTGCCGTGCATGCCTTAGATCTCGTCTAGCGCTGCTTTTGTTGCTGCTGCATCATCTCCCCCATTTTCAGGAGAAGTTTATCAATGGCTCATCTAGCACAGCTTTTTGTTGTGTACTTGTTTACTGGTATATATGGATGATGTCAATGTGCCCAGGTGTGCTGATTTCACTTTGCCCACAAAAGTTGGGCTGCGAGTATGACTGTTATTGTTATGGATCGTATTTGTGTGCTGTTCTCAAAAATGTTTTCAATACACAACACTGTGAACAGTCTTCTGTGTGTTGTACACATGGTGATGCTTACTGTTGAATGCAGAGGTTTGTGTGATTTGGATGCCTGTGTGTTGTGCTGGAAGAGGTTTGTGTGTGATTTGGATGCCTGTGTGTGGTCATGAGGAGGCACGAGTCCCATGGTTTGCTGCTATGCTATTGATCTCTGTATGTCAATGATATAAAAAGACAGGAATGCAGAGCTAATGTTACGATACCTGTTCGTCCAAAGCCCAAACCTAGAACTAATCTAATTGTACAATTTTGAACTGATAAAATCAATTTAAATTCATCTATTGTGTATTTAGTTTGCATGATTATGGACATCTGATGTACATATCCAATTTAAAATTAAACATTATTTTTGTGGAATAATCAAGCCCTTAACTGTGTATCTGCCATATATTGATGCCATTTAAAATAATTAGCATGTTGGAAGACCTAAGTGTAAAAGTTATGGCATACAACCTATCAAAAATAATCTCACCCCCACTGGAAGGGCTCATTGGCCAAATATTTGAAGACTCTGATTATTGTAGTTGTTCACCAGTAGAGTCTACAATTACAAATAGAACAGCAAGTTATCCTCATATGTCATTTAGCATCACCAGTTAGGCAGCCATCTAGAGTTCACACATAAGCACACGCACGCAGACCCAGTTTGTAGCAGCATCAAAGACTCCAGTGAAAGATAACTGCAGTTTATTTATGAAATAACACATGAGTATCACTAGCGTCTCATTTAATGGGAAAACAGTTTTTCTGGTGAATCACCTCACCAATTGCTATGGTTACCAACACATCTGCTGCAAGACAAGAGCCAAGACTACAGACTCTAAAGGAACAGGTGGTGGAAGGTAGGTAGGGAAAGAGAGGGCACATTTGCTTGCTACTACAACCAGAAATGACACAAATATTCCCACTCATTTCCACCAGTTATTTTTTTTTTAAAGTGCACAGTACAGCGACAGAAAAGAACACGAAAGCAGCCTGGGAAAACGGGTTGCTTACAATTCAAACTGGCGACCAAGCATATGACAGTCCCCGTGACTGGACAGTGGTGGACATTCAAGCAGATCAGAAATAATGAAAACTATTTCCCAACACACTTTCCTCTTTATTAAAGTACACAGCAGACCTGCAGGGATGACAAATGAATGGAACAAAGGTAGTTCAACACAAAAGAAGTTACACCCACCATCACTTGCCTTTTATTTTGTGTTTTGTTCCTTTTTTTATACTTTTAGTTATTGCAGCCCTCTTCACATCTGGGTGGTGATTGACACTGGGTCTTGTCTTCTTTTTAGGGTATGATGGGAAGAGGAAATATAAAATCCTAACATGAATCAGAACACCTTCTCCTCAGCGACAACTTATACAGAATACAACATGCACTGCTACATAAAAAGACCCAAACTGAAGCACATATGCATGTTCTACCCACAAACACCACTTGCTTGAGATATATAAGGAAAGAGTGGTGGCAAGGCCAAGTGTATGGTAGGTAATGGCACTCGCTGCTCACAGGAACTAATAAGCATTACCAGCTCTCATGATACAAGGAAACCCGACTTTGCAGATCTGTGTAACTGGTGTCACTCAGGCAGTATGCAATAACAAGTACTCGTACTCAGAGCTGCTCCACCCAAATGTACTTTCAGATTGCACTTCCATCCCCCATGCTGTCCGACTACCAAACCTGATTTTCTGTATCTCATAATGAGTTTTTGTTATCATGAAAAGGGGAGATTAAGCACAAGAACATGAAGACCACCACAGTGAAGATTGCAATAGATTTGATAAAAACTTGATCATACAATTCACCAGTTCACGTTCATTCTTGTTCCTTTGCCTCAAGACTAGCAACAGAAAAGAGGTGCATACATGCATGTAATATCTCCCAGACACATTTGCATGCACATACGTGTGAGGATAGAGGTGCATATATGCATGCAATCACTCCCAGATGCATGTGCATGCACATATGCATGAGGACAGGTTCATGCATGCAATCTCTCCCAGACAAATACACATGAGAGAAGAAAGCATGCTAGTCATCTGGTCAACCACTGCCTGAAGCCTACAAGAATTAACAAACCCTTCCCTTCAAACTTGTGATGACCATTAGAACACCAACAGCAGTCATCCCTATAGCAGAAAAACTAAAAATGAAAAAAAGTTCGCAAGAATGAAGCAGCATGCCCAAGTGGCATGGGACTCCATTGTTCCAACTAATTTCTCAAGCTTAATTTGAGTAACAAAACTGCTTGCTGGGGAAAAAAAAACAAGTATCTTAAACATTCAGACTCTAGGTTGCTTGGTAGCATTCCAAAGGTTTATAAATATATAATCATTCCATCCAATAGTATCCACACAACACACTGATCATACTGTATGTCTTAACATGAATGTCTTTCTTTTACAAATACAAGGTACTGAATTCTTTATGCCTGAGGATATTTTTATGTCAGTAATGCTTGAGGTTAACAAGAGCTGACAGAAAACTGCCAAGAACTGTGACAAATGACCTCTGCATTAATGGAGCCCATTCAAATGTGTCTGACCACTGGTGCCAAGCCTGAATCTTGTAGCTGAGATCAAAAATCAAAATATGACATAAATTGCTTGCCACACTGTAAGGACTGTTTCTGTCTGCCAGTTCCACCTGTCACTACCTCAGTCATCTCTTCTCTCTCTAAACCTCATATCCTTTATGCTGAATGTAACCATCAAAATATTCTTTACATTGAATGTAGCGTTAAAAAGCTAAAGATAAGTACCGTACATACCTTAAAAAAATGAATGATTCTCATATAAGCATATTCTTGAAGATTTTTGTATGCCATAAAATACTGTCTCACCTTGACTTTTTGAAGTTTCTCTTTTCATACTGGCAACTAAGTCTACCTAAACAATGTTACAGTATATTAATCTTGGTTCCACTGGTCTACCCACACAAATGGAACAAAAATTCATGCTTATTGCAAAAACAATAATGCCTAAAATACATACACATTACATTTACTATCCACTTTTAACCCAATCAAAAACATCACAAAAAAGGGTGGGAAAAAACTGGTCAACATCTTTGTTCAAGACACAATTTGTATTTGTCCATTGTAGTTTGAATGAACTACAGCTGTCTGATACCCCCTCCTCATTATCCTGCTAGACTAACATTTCTAACACTCTATTTATACATCCATTTATAAACTATTTTTGGTTACTAGTTATCTCAAGCAGTCTTCCCATTTGGCAGAAAAGTCACATGATCATCACACTAGATATTGACAGTTGTTGGTTTAGGAAATCTATAAGCCATGACAACTTATACAGCCAGCAAGAAATCAAATATGGACTAAGCACGCTGCCTATTACAAGATGGAGGTCAAGCTGATGATACGATGGCATATTCCAGAAGATATCAAAACAAAGACATACAAGCAATCAGTATTGACAGATCGGAAACAAGAGAGGCTCATAGTTCTATCAAGAGACACAATTATTGAACAAGAACTGTAAGTACTGTACTGTACTGCCTTTTATCATTTCCTTACCCCCACCCACCAGACAAGAAATGTCCTGTGCATATACATTTTACAAATATCAGCAAACACCACAACAAAAAACTGCCCACAGCACTTTTGAAAACATCCTTAACATCTCCTAACAATCTCAACTTGCCAGATGTTTATGCTTCAAAATAATTTTTCACACCATTTTCCGAACTCATTTAAGTACACAGTAACATGGTATCCTACAGCTTAAAAAGAAAACTATGTTGCATTCATACCAAAATCTTGTCTGCATCACTGTCAAGTTTGCTAAGCTGCATTCATACCAAATCTTGTCTGCATCAGTTTTCGCCTTCTCTTTAAGTAAAAAGAGATGGTCTATACTATTTCTTTAATGAAACTGGACTTTTTCATTTGAAATGCTATTTTCATATGGCTACATTGGAAAAGTAACAAACTGTTGTAATTTACTCAGTATTTAAAATGGGTTTCAAGAATTATTATCGTAAATATCGCTTTGCCACTCTTTATTATGACCACCAAACAAGATGCTTGTTCCTAGTGAGTGACTTGAAATAATTTTCAAAGTGGAGAGAGCTATGTCATCTGTTAAATGCTTTCACATCTTCAATGAGACACATTAATGCTCTAAGAGAACTGGCCTTTTGTTTGCGCTCAGATCGTTCCCATTCATGCTGTGACAATCTGTTTGCCTAGCAGCCTACTTCACAAATGTGTGTCCTGTGTCTTTGTCAAGATTTTCATTAAGACAGCATGAGTTCCACAGAGACAGTGCCACACCTGAGTGTAATAATGACGTTCATGAAATAAAATCCCACAAGATTCCAGCAACAGGTTCATGGCATGAATGATACACAAGTTGACAGCACAATGATGAATGTCTGCTTCACATGACATTTGCTGCTGGCCGCCTCTCAGAACCACCCACTTTGATAAATGTAGAAGAGCAGAAACAAATGGAGTCTGGATAAAGGTGAAAGAAATTAAGTGAAATGCACATACACATTTGTACACACATGCATACAAACATGCATGCACGCACTTCTGCATGGTTGTAATATATAAGGACCAAGAGAAACATATATAAATATATACAAATAAATGTACCAACACTCAGTAGACTGTTAAAATGGCCACAGCACCTTTCCAGAACCAAACAGGAAGCCAAACAAAAACAAAAAAAAAAAAAACAGTCATTTAGCAATCAGCCAGCACAACTACTACTGGAGGTTGTTCGTCGAGATGGCAGCACAAGACCAAAACAAATTGAAGTGCAGACTGGCAGGACAAAATGCAGCAAAGCATCACACACCAACTTGCCTGTACTGCCATGACACACAATAACAGAACATGCAGACCAACGTCACACGTGTTAGTATCACATGGGGGTGCCAGAGATACCGAGCCTGCCTGCATGCCATCCGACTTCCTCTTCCGTCTCCAGCACTCACACGGGCATCAAAGCTTATAGTCCACATTCACACATGCCAACTTATTATTATTATTGTTATTATTATTATCATTAAATTAGTTCATAACTCTGATACTTGTCTGACTCGTTCAGTGGAGAGACTGAAACAAGGGGAGTGAATGCACTTCTGTACAAGGCAATATGATACATTGTAAAGTAGTGGATGATGGGAAGGCTCTCAACAAAACAAGAGCATAGGCAGGTGATGATGAGGTCATGATGGGTGTGCACAAGAGTTGGGGAGGACAGCAAGCCAGCTACATGACAAAGGCTGGTGATGGGCCTATGGGATGAGGTGAGGTGGTTTAAGCGTATGACAGTCAACATAGAGAAGACATGCTTAGATTTTAACACACAGCAACTTCTTCCTCAAATGAGGACAGCGAACTGAACAAGCCTTCCTCACAAGGCTTCCTGGACATGCATGTACATATATTACAGCATGCACAAGCCAGTCATGCTGTTGTGCATATGTGTGCACAATTGTATGTATGCAGGTTGCACAGCAAAGCAATTCTGTAGGACTCAAGACAAATGGATACATCGAAATAAAACAAAAACAAAAACACGCTCTTTTCTTTAGTATACATAGCCTAGATGCCAGAGCTTTTTGATAGTGTGCAGAAATTTTCCCCCTTTCCCTCCCACAAAAAAAAAAAATTATTACAATAGAGAATCATCTGTAAGGATATAACTTCACTTGCTGTTTCCAGTAAACTCTGATGGGACTGAATCCCATTTTACAAAGATCTTTGAAAGAAAAATCACTTAAAATTGCAGACCCACTTACCCACCAACATTAGCAGAATATGTTACTGCACACAAAGTAAATGTACTATGCTTTGGTCTCCCTTCTTCAGCAACAATTTTAGACTTTAGTTAGCTGAGGTTTTATCCTCACAGTGCTGAAGTCAGACAAAACAAAATTTAGCAGCACACAACAGACAACAACTATAATGACAAAATATTTCTGAAAGGTTTTTTTTCCTTTTTTTGTAAAGAATGCCATACCCAAGAAAGTATTTTTTACAACCAAGAACAATGTTGCTAGGCTGATGAAAAATTACAGCAAATACTTGCGCTCCCACCCGAAAAACATGTGAAGCAACAGACATGCCAGATTTTTTTTCTACTTCTTTTAACATCTCTCAGGAAGAAAGGAAAGATTTCTTTGTACACAATGCAATAACTCTTTTCCTTAAAAATGGTCCGTAAAGCCCATGATGACCATCCACACATCTCAGTCAAGGTTCATCATCAAACTCAAAATCCATACTGAGGCTAACCATTTCAAAATTTCACCTTTAAAGGTGCTTCTGAGAAAAAAAACCCAGCATACTCTATAAAAATTACACTATGAAACAGAACAATCATGATTTCTCTACATATACCGTTCTTAAAAAAATTAAACCAACTTCGATGTAAACTAGAAATTTTAAAAGGTTTCAGATTTTACATCACCTGTCCCACAGACTTTCAAGCCTCTGACAATCCGGAACAATAAACACGTTGACAATAAAACATCACCAAGAGAGTTGAATGATAATGCTTTCTTGAAACTGTTTCTTGGACTCTGACTCTGGAACAAAGCCCTAGCTGTAAGCGAGTTCATGCAGTGCGTTATGTTTGGCACACAACCTGTGCAATACATTGTTTGACACATAACCTGTGCACAGGGGATCTTGCTGATGACAATGCCACTTTTTATGCACACATTCACCTCTGCAAACAAGCTCAATGTATGTGCAATAGGCAGGCACACACATTCTCTCTCTATTGTCCACATAAACAAACATGGGTGAGGTACAAAGGGGATCCATATAAAACATGCAATATAGATAATGATTGTGTGGCTTGCTGGGGCATCTGCCTCTGGCATGGCACTGCTTCTTTTGAATGACGCACCAAACTAACGTGGTTAGTTAATAGAGTTAGTTGCAGAACAAAAATATTCTGACACACAACAAATGCACATGGGAAATCTGACTCAATCCCAGCGGGAGAAACAGACATTAAAGTGAATAAATCAACTGTCAGATAGGATGGGGCTGTTTCAGATTTTGTTTGATCCCAAACAAGGAGGACCAAAGTAAAGACAAGTTCAGGGATGGGGAGTAGTTGACTGTTGATGAGAAAACAGGCAATGAAATGATACAATGTGTGCGCGCAACAGAGCAAATGCTTGAATGCAAAACAGCAAAGAAGTCAAGAGTCTGACAGCTAGCCATCAACTCAACGTGGGTCGACTTTTGACCTCCATGGGGAGCAGGCTGGCAGACGAGTCCAGGGGCTAAGGTGCTGGATGTTAAGAGCTGTTGACAATTTTATTCTTGCTGTTCAGCTCTAAACGGTCCAGCCGTTTCCAGAGCTCTTCTCTATCCTTCTCTTTTTTCTTCTCTCTGCAGGAAGAAAGAAAACAGGAAAATGCAAGTAAAAGGAAAAGTGTACTAAATGCACACACAAAATACTCACATGCTTTCTCAGTCTCACAAGAGACAGTGTGTGTGTGTGCACATGCCTGTATGCCCATTTACATATGCACATATATGTACATATATACATTTGGGATCATTTACATTTGCACACACATGCATGTCCCGATCTAAATGTGCTTCTGCACCCATGTATGGTAAAACCCACTTTTGTCTCTCAGCTTTGTAATTGGACGTCAGCTCGTCAAAGAGTCTGCTGTTCATCTCCATAAATGTCTTGAGGACGTTGTATACCAGTGCTACAATCGTCTGGTTCCAGTGTTCCTTTGAGATGCGGTACAAGGCAGGAAACATGATGGGCAACACAACGCTGGAATTCTCCTCAATCAGGTTCATGATATACTCATTATTCCAGAAATAGAGAGCTCTTTCAGCCACCTGTTATAACAGATCAACTTTCAGGACTTATAGCTGTGTCTATAGTTTCTTAAAGTTGCAAGAGATCAACTTTCAGGACTTATACCTGTGTCTCTGTGGTAACAAATCAGCTTTCATGACTTACAGCTGGGTCTACAGTTTTTTAAAGCACACTTGAACACTGTACATACATACATCCGGATACTGCAAGGCACAGAGTAAAAGGAACAAAGCATGTATTAAAGGCATGTTGTAAATGGGTGTTTACACACCTGGAAATGAGGGCTAGACACACATCGTGCTATGGTCTTAAACAGAGGTTCCATGATCTTCTGAAACTGGCTGGGCTCTATCACATCCAGTATTTCTTCAATTTCACCCAGGAACATCACCTGACAAGACATTCATCTGACCCTTCACAATGTGGACCATCGCAGACAACTGTTTTTATCTATAAACTCCTCACAGTTCATATAAACATACTTTGTCAAAAACAAAACACATGCCCAGTTGGGAGATAAGCAGGAAACTCTGAAGGCTACTGTTGACAGTTAAGACTGGGAAAGAACATTTAGGATCAGCATTACTTGTTAAAGAAACACATTTCTCAAAATTAAAAAAAAAAAAATCCTGCTATTTGCATAAGTGAGACAAATAACCATCAAGTTCCTGTCATCTGCACGTCAGGCAGTTTAGAAGAAAGATCTGCATCAATCCCCAACATTTAACTTCCAAAATGCTCACTTACTTTCAAATCTACCAGGGTTTTTTTTTAAGCTCAATTCCCCTTGTTTAAAAAAAAAAGTTAAAGCTTAAAACAGGAAAATAGCAAACAAAAAAACACAAAATGGCTGCTTACCTCTTTCTGACTGCAGGTCTTTGGCCAAAATTTCAGTAATCCCTTAATTACCTAAACCATGCAAAAAAAAAAAAAAACATTAATTTTTTTTCTGTGTGTGTATATATATATCATGTCTACAATGCTGCTATAGAACTGACTGGTGCATTACACTTCCTCTGCAATTTCTGAACAACTCTTCATATTTTAGTCTTAGCTTTTGTTTCTGGTCAAAGAAATGTTCAGCTGAAGCTATCATGAAGACTATAATTAGAGATTTAAACAGGCCAAAATGTTTTAAAACTATAAAGATAATCCTTGTATATTTACCATTAATTCTTGCTAATTTAAACTCTTAGTGTTAGTAATTCTATCTTGAATACATCAAGGAGTTTTTGAAAACATCAATTATGTCTGACAACAGCTCCAAGCCTTGCTTTTAATTAGTTGTTTTAGCATCATCTTTTATTTAACCAAATGGCAGTTTGCCATCGAGCTCACTTCTGCCTATCTTTATTGCATGTCCACCAGACTTCTTTCTAATCCCAATGTTTATAAAGTTGCATCAAAATCAAGACCAAGACCCAAAACCATCAGGTCATATTTTTTCCACTTTAAATTTTCAGTGACACCCAAACCAAAAGACGCTAAGCTGCATGAATGCAAACATACAAGATTTTGCCTATTACTTTCTGGTGCTTCTCAATTCATTTCGATGACATTTACAGAGTACAAACACAGCAGAACAGTCTGCCCCAAAAAACTCTCTTTGCTTTATATCACTCACATCCTCAGTTAGTGCAGCATCCTTCTCCAGAAACTGAACAACACAGTAAGCCAGCTGAAAGTAAGGAAATTAAGTCTGAGAAAGAAGCTGACATGACATCTACTGGGAGTAATAACACAATATTTACACAAATTTTACTACAAGCTTCCCACATTTCATAAAATGTACTGTATGTTCTCTGCAATGTCTATCAAATATTGCTGTAGATTATTACACTGGAGTTTGTCACTATCAGGTTCTCACTGTATAAAGCAATAATAATAATAATTTTTAAGTTGTGTCAGGTTCAAGTTAGAAGCTTCTCACTGCCAGTGATGTATCAAGCAAATAAAATTTGTTTGAAGCTTTGTGGTCTACTGGTGGCTAGAGTTAAAGAACACAACATCTCTAGACTCATCACATAACTTTAAGTCTCATTTTGAACAAAGTCCATCCTACACAACTTCTATCGTATAATTAGGTGTGTGGTGAGCTAGAATATAGATCTCAATTTGATTACAACATGGCTCTAGGTACACAAAAGGCCCTGTATTTCTTCCCTTGCTCACGACAGCGGTAAGCCCATTTATAATGTGCGGTCCATCTCCCACACTTAGGACTGACTAAAACAACTTGCTTGGTGGATGCCATGACCTGCGTGTAAAGACTAGATGTTAGTCGTGCCTCTTCCAGTCTCAGCACACTTCTCTGACCTACCTGTGCATGGTAAAGGCTGAGGCTACGAGCCTTATGCAGTGGGATCAAAACTTTCATTAGGAAAACTTTGTGTTCAGCTTTGAGAGGCAGGGCAAAGCCATTGATGATGCTCCCCAGAATCTCCAGCAGCTCCCCAACGCCATTGAAGGATTCGGTCTCATAGATAAACCTGCCAGCATGAGTGGGACAAGCTACATATGTAGGTTACATTCAATGAACCTTTTATACAAGATAAAAAAAAAAAAAAGACCTAGAGTCCTGTAAAATTCCCCTCTGCTCCATTGGGGGTCATTAGGAACAAGAAGAAGAGTCCTGTAAATGCATTTTGTAAGTGTAAAGAATGTTTAAGTTTTCATATGGTCCGCCCAAAACATATAACTACCTTAAAATTGATCTCCACCCATTCTGAAATATTTCAAAATATGAATCTGGCTATAATAGTTAAAATATTGTCCTCATGGATGGAAAAAAAAGCAAAAAAAACCTCTCTAGGAAGAGTATTACAAAGCAGTGAAAATGGTGCAACCTGAAGGATAGAAGCTGAAGTAATATTTGAGAAAGACTTTTGAAGGTGAATGTGTGCAGAGGAAAAAGTACCTGAGGAATATGTTATTGATTTGTTTCCGGATAAAGGCTCTCAGTCCTAGGAACTTGCCATATATTCTGTGCAGCACAGTTTTCAGAAAATCACGTTCCCGAGGATCTTCACTGTCAAACAACTCCAGCAGCTGCCAAAAGGCAGAATACAACAAAATATGCTTATGTCTTGTCAACAAAAATACTTACAAAAAATACTTTCACCACCAGATAAAAAAAACAAATCAAATGGTAACAGTAATATGTGAACATCACAAATCAGTAAAATATTATTACTCATGTAGCTTTCAAAGACAATTAAGTATAAAGTTGCTGAAGTGAAGAATCCTACTCCCAAAGCTCACCTTTGGGAATGGACACGTAGACAAGCAATCTATATTAACATATTAAATGCATAAAATAAAGGTCATCAAGATTAGTAGTTAACTTGAAGCACTCTGCCTTGTTGTGGCCCTATGCTCCTCAAGGATTAACAAGGACTAAACTAAGCTAGTACTCCGTCAAGGACCTATTCCCCAAAGGTTATCTTTTGCTACAGTACTTTTTGAATCCAATACATCACCTACCTGAAGGACAAATTTTTGATCTATGTACTTTTTTGCCAAACTTGGCTGGAAGTCTGGAGATTCTAAGAACCGCAGAAAGAATTCATAGACAATCTGCAACAAAAAAACAAAAAAAAAAACAACTCAGGTATTTATAATCTGACAAGCAATATTTAATAGGACAAACATTTTAACAATAGTAAAAACAGCAATAACTAAATTTGTAGAGCATGTTTCCCACGTCGATATAAGCTCAATGTGCTGTACATAAAAGAATACAAATGAACCACCAATCAACCATACACAAAATACTAGCGTCAGCAATCATGAACTAAGTCAACAGATTAAGATGATGAACTCAGGAGTGAGTGGAATGGTATGCTTATTATACAAAACATTTCTTACAGATATTTGAGATCAGACTTGAAAGCTTTAAATATAGTCACAGTTCAAAGAGAATATTATAGAGAATTTCAAATAGCAGGGCCTGAAAAGAAGTATCTGTCAACTTTCTTCCATATGAGGCATGGCACACATAGGAGGGCAACACAAGAAAACACACACAGAAAATGACAAAGGTTGTAAGGCAGTGGTGCCCAACCTTTTCTTGCCTGAGGTTTGCATTTGCCAAGGATATAAAATCATGGCAGTTTTGCCAGAATCATGCCGACGTTAAAAATTAAATTATGCAGCGATATACCAAAATGTAAGATTTGGTTAGGAAGAAATCATAAGCCTTTGATGGCGTCAGGGTGATGTCACCCTTGTCCCATTAAAATGAGAAAGCTGCATCAGGCATCTTCGCGGGCTGTAGGCTGGGCACACCTGTGGTAAGGCATCAGCAGCTGAGACAGGATTGTTGGGCAAGACTGTGAAGAC
Organism: Pomacea canaliculata; assembly: GCF_003073045.1. Classification (NCBI taxonomy): domain Eukaryota; kingdom Metazoa; phylum Mollusca; class Gastropoda; order Architaenioglossa; family Ampullariidae; genus Pomacea; species Pomacea canaliculata. The sequence continues at coordinate 454,856 of NC_037597.1, forward strand.
AAATATAGCAAAGTGTGGCCATCTTGTAACCAACGAAAGCTTGGAGAGGCAGCCATTGAAGCTTGTGGAGAATGATAGTGAGGTCACCTAGACGGGACAATGTCAGCTTGCGGAGAAGGGTAGTGTGGTCACCTAGGCCAAATATCAGCAACATTATTCTGAGCCCTCTGAAGCTTGTCCAACTAGGAAGATCAATGAGTAGAGTTGCAGTAATCCAGCCAAGACAATACAATGGTAAACATGAGCTTTTTCGTTGCAGAAACTGACAAAAAGGTATGGATGTGACTGATCCTCCAAAGCCCAACAAAGATGGACTTACAGACTGCAATGATGTGAGATTCAAAAGATGTGTTGATGTGATCAAGATTCTGGATGGTCTGGGAACAAGAGATGTTTACCACAGAGAAAGTAAGCAGCCGAGGATGGCACACATTTCAGTTTCTATACGAAGAGCCTACTGAAAGGACCTCAGTTTTGTCATCATTCATTTTTATTAATGAACATCCAGGCTTTCAGTCTGTTGTGTGGTGTGTGGTGGCTGTGGACCTGATGAAGCTGAGAAGAGAGGCTAGAAACTGTCGGTATGTTTTATCAACATACATGTGATACCATCAGTGATAGAGCAGGTAAAGAGAAGAATAGGCCTAGTCCCAGCATACAAGCTGTCACAGACCAACTGCAAATTAGAGACATCAGGCCCAGACTACAGTAGCTCCTCAGACAGAGAAAGATCGCAGATGGAGAAGACCTTGTCGTCACACACAATCAATCGACCAGTACCATGATGATACTTGTGTATTATTATTATTTATTATTATTGCCCGTTATGCCGGTCGGCACGTAGGGCAGTGACAAAGGTCCTCCACTTTTGCTTGTCCTGGGCTAGACTCCCCACAGTACCCCAGCTGAGGTTTAGGGTCTTCATGTCTGCCTCCACAGTTCGGCGCCAGGTGATCTTGGGCCGACCTCGCTTGCGTTTTCCTTCTGGCGTCCAGTGTAAGGCAGTTTTTATGATGGAGTTGCTCCCGCCTCGGAGGACGTGACCAATCCAGCGCCATCGCTTCTTCAACAGGATGGTGGCCATACTCTCCTGCCCACACTGGGCAAGTAGTTCTTCGTTGGAGATTGTCCTTGGCCAGAAGATGCCCAGGATTCTTCGCAGGCTTTTGGTGTGGAAGACTGACAGTTTGTTGAGGTTGCTGTCAGTCATTCGCCAGCACTCCGAGCCATACAGTAGAGTGGACATGACCAGACTCTGGTAAAGTCTCAGCTTGGTATTGATGCTGTACTGTGTCGACTTCCAGATGTTTCGTAGGCTACAAAAGATGCCCCTGCCTTTGCTCAGTCTGCTCTGGATGTCACGGCCTGCTCCTCCATCTTGCGTGACCACGCTGCCCAAGTAGGTGAAGCTTTCAACCATCGGCAGGTCTTCTCCCTCTATGCTGATCGGTGTTGGATTGGTGGTGTTCAGGGTCATCACTTCTGTCTTTGTCCGGCTGATGTGCAGTCCGACCTGCTGCGCAAAAGTGTGCAGGCGAATCGTCTTCTCCTGCATGTGCCGGTGGGTGTGTGACAGCAGGGCCAGGTCGTCGGCAAAGTCTAGGTCTTCTAAGTTCGTGGAGAGTGTCCATCGTATGCCCCTTGGTTCATCTTCCGTTGTATGGCACATTACCCAGTCAATGACAAGGTTAAAGAGCAGGGAAGACATCACGCAGCCCTGTCTCACTCCGGTCCCGACCTCAAAGTAGATGTCACTGTTTCCAACACAGCATGAAAAGTTCGCATAGAAGCTTTTGATCAATAGTACAATTTCCATTGGTATTCCGTATGCTCTCAGGATGCGCCAAAGGCTCTCTCTATGGATGCTGTCAAAAGCCTTCTGGAAATCTACGAAGTTAATATAGAGCTGCCTCTGCCACTCTGTGCACTGTTCAATGATGTTGCGTAGTGCGAATATCTGGTCGGTGCATCCTCTTCTTCTACGAAAACCAGCCTGTTCTTCTCTAAGTTGTGTGTCCACTGCCTCTGAGATTCGTTGGATGATGATCTTTGTCATGATCTTGCTCGGGATGGACAGGAGAGTTATTCCTCGCCAGTTGTTGCAGTCGCTAAGGGATCCTTTCTTTGGGATTTTGACGATCACTCTTCTGGTCCAGTCATCTGGGACTTGCTTCCCTTCCCATACCGCGGTAAATAGGGGTTGCAGGATATTGGCTGCCAGTTCTGGGTCTGCCTTGAATAATTCAGCATTCAGATTGTCCTGACCTGGTGCCTGTCTATTCTTCAAGGACTTAATGATGATTTCCTGCTTCTCTGGTGGGGCGATGTTAACGTCTAGGTCCTACTTGTGTGTTGGCTGTTAAATCCAGATTATCTTGTACATACTGTCAAGGGCTGTTACAAGTGTGTAATAGATCAGAAAAATAATCTACAAAAAAAAATATTTAAGTAAGATAAGATCCCCACCCTCTTTTCTAAACATGAAGCAGCTTTTAAGTTTATGTCATACTTATAATTTAAGTTTATTTACATCATTCTTCATACTTCAAATTTTTCTGTTCTTTTTGCTTTCCTCACCTGTAGATGTGGCCATGAAGCCTCTAAAGTTGGATCGTCTTCTTCTGGATCAAAGTCAGGATTGTCATTTGGAGGAAGAGTTCGAAATATGTTACATGCTATCTGTAAACATAATTTGTTTTTTTCAAAAGTTGCAAGAAGATAAGACAAACATAGACTCCTAGTGTCTTAATACAGGCTAGAAACTATCTACCTGCCTACATTATTTCTACAAATGTACAGATTTATGGATGTGCATTCAAGTGCTTATGTTTTGTACATGCATTGTTCTGTGTGAAAGAGATGTTCACAGGGTGTGTTTTACAAATTACATTCATATGTTAATACAATTGCCTATGTTTTCTACATGTGTTGTTCTGTGTGAGAGAGAGGAAGGGGGAAGCATGCGAGAGATGTCGACAGAGAGAATGTGTTGTACATATATGTGTACATTCACAGTTGTCACTATACACACATACACTTATAAATTCATAGACAAATGGACAAGAAAAGAAAGAGGTAAATAGAAAAAGAACAAGGCATCATAATTTTTCTTTACTCACTGCCATACCATACAACAGCAAGACATCACAACTATAAAAGTGTGACAATAAGGTCTCATCTAGTAAAACTAGTATGCAGTGCTTTATTTATGGTTAGCACCTTCACAAGCTATCAACACAACAACAGCCATGCTGCAACATTCAGCTTGTCTAAAACGTTTTCTTAACAGGGGAAGTGGATAGCCAAAGTAGTTAAAACACTGGTGTCCAAATCCAGAGGCCAGTTCAACCCATGTGGCACAGCAAACCTCCCCCAGTATGCCTAGCTGTTAAATGTGTTACCTGACTCTTCAGAGAATTGGGAAAGGTAAGGCAGCAAGAGAGAGGAGATGGGCAGCGCCCTCATAAAAAAAGCTGGCTGAAAGAAAAGTGCAATCTCTCACACCTCCCTCCCCAGCAACTGAGAAGTTGGGGGAACTGCTTTTTTTTAACAAAAACTTTCTTGATGAGAAACATACTGTTAAATATGCAACTTTATTTTGCAATTTTTTAAAATGACTGTCATGTCAAAATTTGCTATGGTCACATCTTCAACAATGTGTTCAGTTACTTGGGAAGAGGATCAACTAGTGGTTAAGGGCATTCAAAACCAAGGTGCTTACTAGCCAGTTTGATACCCATGTGATGGAGCATACTCCCCCACCCACACATCCAACTGATCCTTTGAGGGTTGGGGAAGTTAAGGCAGCTAGGTAGAGAAGATGGGCACAAACAAATGACCCTCACTCCCCAATGATCATATGGGATGTCCTGGATGACCTTCAGCCCCGTAAAATGATTCCTCATAAGAAAGCTATGTTAAGAGATCTTGGCTGTGACAGATTTCATGCTACACGGAAAAACATTACTTCTCTGACTTTCCCTGATATTTCCATCATAAATTTCTACTTTTCCAAACTGCTCCAATGTACATAATGCAAGACTGTTTCTCAATTCATTATGCTCTCTTGTAATGTAGTGAAACATTTTGTTTAGCAAAAAACATTTAGTTCACAAAATGCACATTAACTAATGGCCAAAAGTAGGAGCCTATTTAGCTTGATCACAAGGGGCAAATGCTGTCACAATTTCTTGTCAATTCTGCGAAGAAAATTTACAAGAAAAATAAATTCCGCAATAAAGATTTTATCCTACATCATCTAATTTTTCATGCAGACTTGTTTTTGACAATATGTTTTGTTTATGTACAAATAACCAAGGACACTACATCAGGTGGGCCAACATCTCTAATAATAATAATGTGAACATATAACATGCAGCATCACAAACAAAATAGATGACACTCTGTGCAGACCAATAATGATAAATGAAAGATAACAGCCAGCGGACAATGAGGTACATATAGACACACTGAACAGCATAACGATGAGGTACAAGAGTAGAACCCAAAGCAATGGATGAAGGTATGAAGGGATATAAACAGTGTAAGTGTAATGTGGGAACAGGTCATTTGCAATGCGTCTGCACTGGCCTAAGGCATCCCTGGTTTTTTTCCTTTAGAAAGTGCACCATAGGTCTATGAACATCATTATTTTTTATATGACAGGCATTTTCTGTGTGATTTCTGACTACCCTGCACGCAAAGGTTAATGCAAAGGTTTATTATTTTTTCTGCATACCAAAACCAATCAAGACTGGGGAAAAGCTCTTAGGAGATATGTAAACTATTGTGATCTATTGTGTGACAGAGACAATAGATACAGAAAATTAAGGTATGTTTGGGATAAATTCCATTTTTTAATGCTTCCTTTTCCAGCGAACACATTATTTCGACCAAGCATGCACTTCTTGAGGAACTCACTGTCTGCAAACGCCCTGTTCTCTTTTACAATATTATCTGCCACAATAAAACTTGTTTTTGTTACCACCTGATGAGCAAAACTATTTTGTTGCTTTTTTAGCTGTTCAACCAATTGCTGAATTTTCTGCCCTTGAATCTTCGGAAAGTTTAATGCAATACGCTGGATGTTTTGTGCTAAAATGGCGTTTCAGATTGATCTCTCTGAAAACTGTGATCCATTCTCAGCAAATTAAACATACAGCTTTATCTCCAACATCTGTGGAAAAAAATCGTGCTGTCACTTGTTGAATTTTCTATATTTACTATACACCTTTCTTTTTTTTCCTGTCACCCATCATGTTGAACTGCTACAGTCCTAACTTGCTGCACTGAAACTGCAACCTTTAGGGCTAGCAAACACTGAACGACTGAACTCATGATTAGGATCCGACTGTTTGCCGGAAGGGAAGACCTAAACATGCTAAGCCAACAACATATCTGATCACTAGCAATGACACATTGGCATCCCAACACCGGTAAAAGGTGGTTAGAATATGTTGAAACAAAACGAGTAGTCATGGTGCAAAGAAATTTGCCACCAGCCTTTTCTTTAAAGGCAGCTGCCACCAGCAATGCTCTCTCATGACTACATCAGACACATTGTTGTGTACTTTGTCTGTGATTGTCTGTTATGTGTTGCCGTACAACAATACAAGTCATATTTGATAAATTAAATGAATCTAGGTTTTCTACTAAAAAAACAAACTTGTGCACTTCATATTTTGGCAGACGGGCCAGGGCAAAGACATCCACTGGCCGTACTTAGTTGTACTTGTCGTACTTAGGGTATTTTCTCAGTATGGACCTACAAATCACATCTATTTCTTACTGATCTTAGCACAGATCAGAAAGTCTGTGCTTGGCTATCAATCTCTTCATACCCAGTGTAGCTCAGACAGTGACACAGCATTGTTCTGAGGTTCCTTAAAACCACAGTGGGCAGAAAAGTCACTGTGCAATCATAGAGTCTTTAAATTATATAGCACTTTTCCAACAATTTGCTCACAGCGATTTACGGAAATGATATACAGAAGTAAACTGAATGACCAACAATCATGCACCCATATTCACAAATAACAAACATGATCACTTTTACAGCAGAAATATCCGCTCACACACGAAGAAAATACAGACACCTTAGGCCTGCTCAAGGTCAGGACAGGTGTACAGTAAAGTCACTGTTCTAAAAAGATGCATCTTAAGTTTACACTTGAGGGTGGTAAGAAAATCAGAATGACAAAGGCTGATGGGTCATCTATTTCAAGTTGATGGGGCTTGACAGGAGAAAGACCTCTGTCCATTCATCATTTGTCTTAAGTTATAATTATATCAATTTAAAGCAATGTCAGTGAACAAAACAATTCTTTCTCCTCTCTGCATTATTAATCACTAGATGCTCAACCCATTGTAGCGATATCATTACCAATCTTATCATAACTTTGGAGAATCCATAGGAGAAATTTTGCCAGGTCGAGTTACTTTGCCTCTTCTGAGACAAGGATCCTTTCTAGTACTAGTACGTTCATTGATTTCAGTGAAGCAAAAATGGCAAAGAGATGCATTTGGGATGTTTTCAACACCAATTCTACGTACCCTGAAAGACTTGAAAACGAACAAATGAAGTTCATACTATTTTCAAAACCATATCGTGACAAAGAGAAATGTCTCAGATGGATACAACTTTGTGATCAACCACATGGGCAGCTTAGCATAGAGCTTCTGGTCAACAACTATAATTTTTACATCTGCACCAAAGCAAATCAAATAATTAAACGCCAGTATGTAAAAAAATATAATGATAAAAATGTCAAGCCAAAAAACAAGCAGTATTTGACATCTAAATTTTGTTGTAAAGTGGTGAATGACAGCTACTACTATGAAGGCAAGTGTTCACTGTTTGTTGGTATTACATCATAGTTTAGGCTAGTACTGAATGTGGTGTTTAGCAAATAATGTAAAGCTGTGATTCGTGACTATATTATTATTAATAAATTGTTTTCTGTTCTCATTTAACTAGTAAAAATTCCTCATTTACCCTTCTTTGCCATCATAATGGGCATAATTGCAGTGGCAATTAAAAAAAAAAGCTGCACACCCTTTGGTGAAGTCAAAATGAGATGTTAAAGGGATTAAAATGATCACCAAAGTCGCGTGGCAGAAAAGTGAGGTAAGCTTGACATGTAGCCATGTTTGTCTCAGACTGGGCCACATGTATCACGCATGGTCAATGGGCAGAGCAAGAGGCGGGGTTATTAGCGATTAATATTTCACAATTTCAGGCCACAAACCTCTAACCTACTGTGCTTTGCATGCAGCTGTAGTTATTATGTGACCCTGGTCACTCCCTGTTAATACCAGTCAGAAATGTACTGTAAATCCCCAGTCTCCAGTGAGCTCAGATCATTTTCACCTTTGTCAGCAACTCTGTGCACCTTCTGCATGTGTGTTGTGCACCGTGTTATGTACATCCACACACTTGCACAATAAACTAGTTATGTACATATGAGAACCCCGAGGTATCAGATTAAAAGCATGTCAAATGTAACAATCACAGGTGAAAGAATAAAAATAACTCCAGCACATACATGCAGATAACTCACCATGCGCACAATGTCAGGGTAGACTGGTTCAGTCAGAACATTGCGAGTAGCAGTGATATAGTCCACCAGCTCGTTCAGGCAGGCTCTCTTGATCTCCTTGCTCTTGAGGTCTGTCACAGGATCCATGAAGTCGAAGACCACGCAGCATTGTTGAAGCTTTTTGATGAACAGCTCCTGCTGTTCTGCTGGAGGTGTATCTGTCAAACGTCACCAACAGACAATGGGTTAGTACTGTTTGTCATTAATGTCAACAGCTTACTTCTGTGGTACCATGTCCTTCAGCATTATTATGTCACGCAGCCATGCACACAATAGATGCTTATGTTAAGGTACAGTAACAAAACAACTCTGCTCTAAGTTCATTTAGATACAGACAGAGTGAAAGCATGATGTACGGATGATGATGCAGTAAAATCATATCTTTTACATATCAAGTCCTATTCTAAAAATAAAGAATACTTTTATTAAATCCCATCTTTGACCAACCCTTCTGAAAAGAAAGATGCTTATGCCACATCATATGTCACATTATGGATGTTGTCTATGTCATCTTCACCAAATCTTTTCTTGTGTAACCTAACCTCCACTGCATGGTCTCTATGACAGCCATGACTATCCTTTAACACAAATTCCTTTCAAGTTTAGTATCCTGACTGTGAGCAGCTATTTTAGTAAGACACTTGACAGGGGATTTAAGGGCATCATAAGTGTTGTTTCCTACTTTTTCGACATAATTGCAAAGTCAGCCAGTCTCCACAACACAGTCTGTAAGTCAGAGCCAGTTTCTGATAATAATATGATCCCACACAAAAATGTAACATGAATTTTTTTTTAAGTTCCTTTCATTTTTCATCACTCTTTTACCATAGGCAGTTTCGCTAGTTGCAGACACAAAGGGCACAATTATCAGCAGTGACTCTGGTAGTTCCTCAGCTTCTTATTCACCTCAGCCTGTTTCTAGGAATCGTGAAAGAAATGGTCTTAAAAAAGGCTAAGGCAGATTTCATTTGCCCACTTGATATTTTTATGTGTCCTGAGGAACAATAGTTCAAAACCTGAAGATGACATATTCCTGTCTGCTGAAGGGTATGAGGTAGACCTAAGCTAAGTTCTAGAAGGATTCTGAACACCCACATGTGGCAAAATACAACTTGCTATTTCAATATCTAGCACATGGCAAAGATAGGGGTAAGGTGAATTTTGACAGCACTAGTCCCTGGAGCAAAAGTGAAAAAAGAAAATCTTATTGCTCTTTCAGCACTATTATTCATCTGTAAGTGTAAGGTGTTGCTGCTTGTTTTCTTTTTTTTCAAAGTTAAAATTTTAGAAACTGAATAACATTGATCAACATAATGAAATCCTTTTCCTCTTTTACAGTAGATGAGTGTACTCAATAATCTCCCTAAAATTTCTTTTCTTAAAAAAAAAAAAAAGGTTAATATCCTCATTTGATGACTTCACTGGCGACTAGAAACAAACCTAAAAAATGTATAATTGCGTAATTGCGCACAGGATAGTTTTTCACATCTCTTCCCAAGTGTGCATCTCTTCTAAATAAATAGGATCCATAACATTAATTAAAACATTAAATGAAATAAATATTACAAATACTGTAATGTTGGCAACAGTTAACAGTACACTATTCAAATATTTTCTTAGATCTTGGAATAATGCATTATATAACACACCTCTTCCATAAACATTACTCCTAACAACCTTTCCCACAATGCTAGTTCTTTTTCACACCCTTCCCTGCTTATCATTATCATATTCTCAGTTCTTGTTCCTTGGTTCCTCTTTGCATTTTCTGTAATTGTTTTTATTTACCATTAGTATTGTTATTTATTCTTGTGTTGTTTATATATTATTTATTTGTTTTCCTGTCCCTTGTATGCTGTCCATGTCTCATTCTTGTTTTTAGGCGTTAAGAGCATGCTTCATAGGAGTGTGAGTTTGCGCTTTACAAATTTTGCATTTATTATTATTCCCATTCACCAGTAGCTAGAGTGAGTTCAACTGCAACCAGTAATCATTCAACTGAAAATGTGGAATTTTACTTTGTTCCACCTATGAGCAGTATGTGCTGGCAAAAAAGATGTCTAACAGAACTGTCCAAAACAACTTTAACAAAATTATTATACTAATCTTGTCTAATTCCTGGTTTGAGTTCATAGCTTAAAAAAGAATGTTTAATACTACATGCAATTTGGCATGGGTTCTGTATGGAACTTTTACAAAGGAAAAGATGGAGTAGACAAAACAAAAAATGAAGAGCGTCATAATGTCAGCATTAAGTGAAATATCTGAAACATGGATTTTTGCTAAGCTCACCACAACATTTCTATAACGATAACTAGATTATCATAAAATTAAAAAATCTTGATTAAGACTTTCAGAAGCATCTGAAATCATAAATGCAAACCTTAACTATACATTGAATATCTTTGATCAAATAACTATAAACAAAATTATGTTGTCAACAACTATTTACTGTACAGTAACTCAACTTGGGTGACAATTTTTAATTTTTCCAGCCAGGCCAACCATCAATGACTTAATCAATGTTGACAACTATTATGATTAGGACTTTGTTACAGTCATAAAAAATTGATCTGATTCCTTTAGAAATGAGAGCACCCATAAAAGAATTGATCTCAAAAGCTAATTCCAATGTGCAGGTTTTCCATGTACATTGATTCTTCACTGTCCAATCCACAAAGAAATGGCAACTTGTTTCTCTTAAAAAATTTTAAATATATAAATACCTTATAAATAAAAAGGGTATTAATATAAATACCTATAAATAAAAAGGTATAACTTCCATACAATAACTTTTAATATCTGAACTTGACAGAAACTTAATAAGTGGGTATCAACAAATCAGAAATCTGCTTAAGGTCTCTGTCTAAAATGTTTATCTCCTCTGTACTTCTATCACTGAACACAGAATTGATGTTAATCCATCAAGTATTATTTTCACTTTCAGGTCAGTATTCCCAGCACTCTAAATATTTCTCTCCTTCTTTAGTGCATATAGTTTATCTGTAAATAGCTGCGACTGTGTTTTTAGAAATAAAGGCTAATGGGGAGTCCAAAGCTATTCTCTTGGGGCCGAGGGGGGGCCGATTGACAAAATCAATAAAGATGGTGTCTGCTACAGCTGCATTTTCTTGAGTGAATACTGTGCCAGAACTTGTACACCTTCCATTTCCATTCCCTGCAATATTCCTCAAGACATGAAAATGTCGAGACGTCAATCCGTTGATGCAACAGTAGATCTGCTACACCGTTCGGACTGCTGTGCCAGAGATGGTGCCAAAGCGCTGGCATCACCAAACTGACTCAAATCATCCAAGAAGCGAGCTCGCCCGCCAACGAATCATAGCTCTACCACTAAAAATAAAAATTTAACTGTGAAAATACTAGATGAAGGCACAGGGATGCAAGGCGTGGTGAGGAAATCGTTGATGGTATGGTACCCGACTGGTACCCTTCGGCTGAAATGAAGAGATTACAGAAACAGACTATAAGACAGCCATACTGCCTAAACTATGGAGAATTCTTAAAATAACTCACCGGCCCGAGAAGTGTGCCAAGAAACGTCATATCTAACTACCCCAAATCAGTCTGCACACGTACAACATCAGTTAACTCGCGAATATCTGCGGCTTTCTTACCTTTCAAGTGAGGTAGCGCTTGTAATTCCGGCGCATTTTTAGTCCGATAATGTGATGACCCCTGAGATCGTTTTTGTTTCTTCGATTTTATCGAAGCCTTACTCGTAAAAGGGTCAATGCGGTCAACAACTTTAGCCGACATTATGTCATCCAGGGGAAAGCATGCGGGTGGAACCGCTTGAAATCACAAGAACTCAATTCACATGTGCGCAAACACTTTAGAACACGGCTTCTGCAGAACCTCCATTGACAAATCCGTGGATACACTTGACAGCAAACTTTACTACCGGCATACGCAGACTGGCCGGCGTCTCTACTCCATTCACCCCAAGTACCGTATCCCTTTAACTTAAGCATACACTATAAGCTGCACAAGTTTCTTCCTGAAAGTGAAATAATCACCACATAAGTTTTAAACCAAATTACTGCAGTGTGTTGCCATTCGTCTAATGGCTCCTCAGATCTCGTCCGTGCCAGGTGCTCCGAGACTTCAGCGAGAAGGCCTGGTGCCGTGACCTTCACCCCGGGGTCAGCATGCTGTGTTTACGGTCGCCCGCGTAGCAACTGTTCGCGTACGTGTTTGTGTAGCGGTCACACTGTGTAGCAACTGTTAGTGTACGTGTTGGCGTAGCGGTCACACTGTGTAGCAACTGTTAGTGTACGTGTTGGTGTAACGGTCACACGTACTGCATGTGCAGCAACTGTTTGTGTACGTGTTTGTGTAGCGGTCACACTGTGTAGCAATTAACTGTTAGTGTACGTGTTTGTGTAGCGGTCACACGTACTGTGTAGCAACTGTTAGTGTACGTGTTTGTGTAGCGGTCACACTGTGTAGCAACTGTTAGTGTACGTGTTGGCGTAGCGGTCACACTGTGTAGCAACTGTTATAGTGTACGTGTTTGTGTAGCGGTCACACTGTGTAGCAACTGTTAGTGTACGTGTTGGCGTAGCGGTCACACTGTGTAGCAACTGTTATAGTGTACGTGTTTGTGTAGCGGTCACACTGTGTAGCAACTGTTAGTGTACGTGTTGGCGTAGTCACACTGTGTAGCAACTGTTAGTGTACGTGTTGTGTAACGGTCACACGTACTGCATGTGCAGCAACTGTTTGTGTACGTGTTTGTGTAGCGGTCACACGTACTGTGTAGCAACTGTTAGTGTACGTGTTTGTGTAGCGGTCACACGTTGCGCATGTGCAGCAACTGTCAGTGTACGTGTTTGTGTAGCGGTCACACTGTGTAGCAACTGTTAGTGTACGTGTTTGTGTAGCGGTCACACTGTGTAGCAACTGTTAGCGTACGTGTTTGTGTAGCGGTCACACTGTGTAGCAACTGTTAGTGTACGTGTTGGTGTAACGGTCACACGTACTGCATGTGCAGCAACTGTTTGTGTACGTGTTTGTGTAGCGGTCACACTGTGTAGCAATTAACTGTTAGTGTACGTGTTTGTGTAGCGGTCACACGTACTGTGTAGCAACTGTTAGTGTACGTGTTTGTGTAGCGGTCACACTGTGTAGCAACTGTTAGTGTACGTGTTGCGTAGCGGTCACACTGTGTAGCAACTGTTATAGTGTACGTGTTTGTGTAGCGGTCACACTGTGTAGCAACTGTTAGTGTACGTGTTGGCGTAGCGGTCACACTGTGTAGCAACTGTTATAGTGTACGTGTTTGTGTAGCGGTCACACTGTGTAGCAACTGTTAGTGTACGTGTTGGCGTAGCGGTCACACTGTGTAGCAACTGTTAGTGTACGTGTTGGTGTAACGGTCACACGTACTGCATGTGCAGCAACTGTTTGTGTACGTGTTTGTGTAGCGGTCACACGTACTGTGTAGCAACTGTTAGTGTACGTGTTTGTGTAGCGGTCACACGTTGCGCATGTGCAGCAACTGTCAGTGTACGTGTTTGTGTAGCGGTCACACTGTGTAGCAACTGTTAGTGTACGTGTTTGTGTAGCGGTCACACTGTGTAGCAACTGTTAGCGTACGTGTTTGTGTAGCGGTCACACTGTGTAGCAACTGTTAGTGTACGTGTTTGTGTAGCGGTCACACGTTGCGCATGTGCAGCAACTGTCAGTGTACGTGTTTGTGTAGCGGTCACACTGTGTAGCAACGGCCAGTGTACAGGTGTAACGGTCACCCCGCGTATATAACAACCGTCAGTGTGCTGGTGTTTACGTCACTTCACGTGGCAACTGTCAGTGCGCCGTCAGTGACACCACGGACCCGTCACGCTGACAGTGTGTATGTACATGTGGAGCGCTGCTGTGTCGCCCAATGCCGTAAACGTATTTACGTACGTGATCTGTGCATGTCGCCAAAACGACGTATGGTCAACGACTTTTTAGTTTTGGTGAAGTAAAGCAGTGAAACTCCCAATTATATCCGCCAGTTACCTACCACAGAGTCTTTTCAAAAGTGCATTAAAAACGTGTTTTCTGTGATCACAGCTCCTTCACCTACAATCCAATTAATGCCCCCCTCTCTCTCTCTCCTTGATTGTAGTAGCTTGTCCTGCAAAATCTCTTTTTGATTACGTTTTATCTAACTTTCCGCGTTACTGTGCATATCCTCCTCCCCGTATTCCTTTGTAGTTCATCCTCATTGTTGTCCATCTTTCCCTCTAGTACTAAAAACAGTTAATTGACCTATAGCTTTTTGTCAAGCGCCAAGCCTGATTCTCCGCTTTATAAACTGCTCATTATTATGTTTTAAAATAGTACACAAGCAGCTAGCCACATATGTCACAGATAACTCCTATGGACTTAATTATTTCCGATATTGGTAGTGTCACTTAAAATGATGAGTTACTAATGTACTTAGCAAAGTATGTAGCTGAAGCAAATGATATACGAGTAAAAGGACTGCTTTACAGAGTAATGTACTTCCAGTGTTCAAGTATAACTATATGATGGTCATATATAAAGTTTTAATGCCTGATGGTTACAGACATCTTTTATGAAAATGTACATGTAGATTGTTGTTCAGCATGCAGTTTTGCATTATCGAAATGCTTGTATCTCCCCCGTGTCATAATGACCATGAGTCATTGACATTAAAGATGTTATATTAGGTTATGTTGGTAGTGGATGTTTATATCACTCGTACTGTTTAGAGTATGTTTTTGGAGAACATCTTGCGAGAAACCCTTCGACCTGACCACCACATATGTCCCTCTCTATCGGTGGCAGGCCTATGCAACAACCTGCGCTTTGGAGACATTCATCAGGCAGCAACGACAAACTGAAAGACATTACCAATAGTACGAATGCATACGGAATCAGTACAAACAAAAGTCAAAGTAATGCACAAGACAAAACAAAAGTAGACACCTGCATGAACGGAGAGCAACTAGAAAAATTGAACCGCTTCAGGGTAAGAGAATCACCTTTTCTAAAGAATGCAGCTGCATGGCAGAAATCCGCATTAGGACTACAGCAGTAGCTATATGTATATATAATTCTACCCCTTTTCAAATACTCCTCACTCTTGGTGTCATCTCTGGCACCACACTGGCATGGTTTGATTCCTGACTGACGGGTCTCAGAGTGTTATTGGTGATCAGCTGTCTCGTCCTGTTCCATCTTTATGCGATATTCCGCAAGGCTGTGTCCATAGACCCATTCTGTTTCTTGCTTACACAAAACCACTGTCATCCTGCATTCAGCATCATTGTTGTCAGTGACAGTGTCACAGACCATGCACTGATTGCATCTTACTTCAGCGCATCAAATGATTGTATCACGGGGTGGAGCGTGGCCTGGTATCATTGTATACGCCTTAACAGGAAAACTAAACCTTTTCACTCAAACAAACAAACAAACAAACAAAACGTGACATTCGCTGCGCTTTCCACGGTTAGTCGTACGCCTTTTTCGGCAACTGAGAGATGTGACTGGTGTGTTCAATGGACACTACTCTGAGATGAACTCAGGGCATGACTAAATAAGACTGTTGTAGGCTGCTGGAAGTTGCTGTCACTCTCGGTCTCTATTCATTGTACATATGATTTAAGAAATTGAATGTTACAACAAAACAAATTGTAGATAACTGATAAAAAAAGTTCTTTTGAAACGACAAAAATATACTTGATTATCCCAAACCATCTATGTTAATGAATCCAACTTTCCCTTTGCGTCCTCTGTCGTTAATCTGGGCTTCCTCCTCACTACTGATAAGACATTCTTTCGCATTCATGGTCTTCATGTGGCCCAGTTAAATTATTTACAGGTGAGCTGAAGAAGAGAAGGCCGACGATGATTTCGACAGTAGAGTTATCAGCGTCAGTGAGGGTCACGTGCCATTATCAATGTTTAGATTCTTTGCACGATGTATACCTTGGAGAAGTTTTACAAGCTTTGGCTGTTTGAGGTTGACAAACTGTTAAAAAAAAAGAATTTATCAAAATGACTATTCAATCTGTTACAACAACTAGAATAGACACAATCATTACAGCAGGTGTCACTCATTTCCTAAATAAATTACATTATATCAGTGGTTCTTAACCTTAATTGTTTGAGGTACCGAACCCACAAGTTTCATATGCACATTCACCGAATCCTTCTTTAGTGTCATCACGAATTGCGGGTGTGTCTTGACCTCCGCCGAACCCCTGAGACCGACTTACCGAACCCCTAGGGTTCGATCCCCCGGTTAAGAACCACTGCATTATATGGATTAGATTGCATAAGGTAACTGGTGACTGAGTTTATACAGTGCCTGCAGCGTTCAGTGAGTAAATATTTAGCGGTATATCCATGCAGTGATTATATATACCCAACAGTAACAACATTTATTACATTACAGCAGTGAAATCACTTAATAAGTCAGCGTGAGAACATTCACTCAGTAGAATACCGAATGAATCCACAGTAAAAACATTTATACAGCATGAGTACACTCAAAAGCAAGACTTGTCCTGCATGAAAACAGACTTTTGAACAGCAAGAGCATTTTGTAGACACCCAACATTAAACAGAGCACGAAGGTGAGGTACGATTTGCTGCCTGTACTGCTGTACATGTAGGAAACCTGTAAACTGTGTTTGAGAAAAGACTAGAGGACTAGGAGACGATGTACGTGTGCGCCACATCTGACATTTACTTTACACTTGCTAACAATGGCTGCTGACCTACGGGTATCACGTGACTAATTTGTATAGAGAAATGTTTCTTCTGTATCCATACAACGATCAACGAATGTGTCATTACACTGGATGGTAACAGCTGAACTCGGTGGTCGAATCGACTGAGGGCTGTGGGCGAATCAGCTTGGTCGACTATTGTTATCTGACAAACACCATTTACTTACAGTCTTACACCATGTGGCAGGCATAGGAAAACCATCCCAACTCAATGCCCAAATGTTCTCAGCTGTGTGTGGTGTTCTGGTGGTCACGTGCAAACGTTACTATCTCAATATTAAATTGTCGTACCATGTCTTAAGTGATCAAGCCCTACCACACCCAAAAGTCCTAATTTATGGTAAAGAGTGCAAAGATCTCAGCAACTGAGAATTCTGACCATGGAGAAAGGGGTTGAACGATCGCCAATAAAGCATCTCTCTCTCTCTTCTTACTACTCCAGCATTTAGTGTGTGTGTCCCACCTGCAGCATTCGGTGTCACACACACACACCGCTCAAACACTTGGCATTTCCCTCTACACCGCTGTATTTGGCGTTTAAAAAAGTGTTGACAGGGACGATGACAACCGAAACCCCTCAGTACACCTGCAAATGTTTTCTGGTCCAGCTCTCCAACAAGCTGTAGGCTTGTATTAGTGATGGGTAACAGAGAACAGTTTGCAAATATAAGGCTGCGATGGTGAATATTTCTTCGCTTCCCTCTCCGCACACGACACACCGTGGGCACACTTTCAGTTTCTGACAGGATAATGACATATAAGTAGGTAGCAGCAATGCGAGAGTCACGTGATTTGGGGGAGACAGCCGCGTCATGGACCTTATTCGCTCGGACCTTATTCAAAACGAGGCCTCATGTGCAGAAGGAAGCACGAGAGCTGCACAACGAGAGTAAACTCGCGCAGGCACTGTGTGCCATTCTGTACAAATGATGAAATATGATATGGCGGTCAGACTCATTTCTTTCGTTTGTACGTGATAAACTTTGAATGCTTTGAACTTACAAAAATTGTGGAGACAATGACACAGGCTTTCAACTACAATCATCTCCTTCCGTCCCCTCCAACATGAACAACAACTGCGTGAGCAAGGAAAGTTTTCCAGTTTCTTGGGTGAGTTAGCATGCCTCCACCGTGCAACATGCCGTAGCTCAGTCCTTTAGTTACAGACTAACAACTGAGAAATAGAAAACAAAATATACCCTCAAAAAAATTCTCTCTCTCGTGCCACTGTGTCCGTAGTGCTGGACATATGCAATTGGGTGAATGATGGATCCCTAATGGGCCAATGAAAGGACATAGGTGTGAACAGGAACAAAACCTTGGAACAACTCGACAGTAACAAGTGTTATTTCTGCAACCTTAAACAATTGGATGTGGTAGGATGAAAATCATTGTTTTTATGATGACCCCAGAGAGATCTATAAAGTTATAAAGCCATGGAAGCGAAGAATGTTGTTGTCCAAGGTATCAAAAGCAGCCAGCAAATTATACTCCTGCGCTCACTTGTGACCACATCGACCAGGTCCTTGACCACCAGGATAGGAACGTCCTCAGACGCTGGCCGTAAACATGTCCACCACCGCCACTCCTGAGTTTGTTTTAGCTGTAAGTCCTGTATGTGCCCTCGTGCCCACTCGTCAGTGACCGTCGTTACCTCACTGCCGGTGTCGAGCAACGCCATCACTCAACTGCCATAAATGACAACCTCCGCCGTCGGACACTTTCCAGTCAGGCCAGCTACACTTTATTTCCCTGTCATCCTGTTACGGAAAACGGGGGCAGTCACTTTCCCTGACCGGTCGGGCTGCAGTCCTCCGAGATGGTGTCAATCGCCGCCACTTCGACGCTCTGCGCCGCCTTCTACCTCGCCTGCTTAAATTCTGGAGCTTCGCGGCGTATTCGTCGACCACCTCATCACGTTGCTGTGGCACTGATGTCGACATCTTTCCGTTCGCCGTACGCCTCCACTAGGACACCCAAGATCTTTCTCGGCGTATCTCTTGCGTCATGCGGAAGCATCAACACTCGACGTCTGGCAGGTCCCTTTCCCAGCGAGCTCAAGATGTAACCACGAGCCGCATTCTGACACATCGGGTTTATGGCGAGAGCTAACTCGACCTCTGTTTCAATCTCGTCGACACTCGTTGGTCCACCGGCAAACTACTGAAAGCGGACTAACTAGTATGCTCGTAGAGCCTCTGCCCACCCAACGGATAGCATCATGGTCCTCTCTATGTACTAATCTGTTCTGTCGTGGGCTTCTGCCCGTGATGAACAAATGTTTCTTTTGTTCAGCAGTGCTTTAGGCCCTTGGTCACCCAAGGTTTGTTGTTAGGATAAACATACACTGCCTTGATGGACTGGTGCAATCAACACTATTTTACTCCTCACTTTTACTCCTAACTGTGTGTTAAATGTCTGTATGGGTATGTGAGCAAAGACAAATTTCTGTCCTCCTGGGCAGACAATAAAGTCTGTTTTGATTTGATTTTGATTTGATTTTGATACTTTCTGCATCCTCAGACACATCAATAATTTCACTCTTTATCTGCTTCATCATCACTTTAAAGTTTGTTCACAGAAATGGAAGAAATTTATATACTCTGACAACACATTCTCTCCCAATTTTACCCTGCATTCATTATGATGACAAAAAATTTAACTCATTTTCAAATGTCATTTTAGCAAAACATAGATTGTACACAAAGCACTCCTTCAAACCACATCACTCTTACAGAACTCTTGTGGAAAAAAACAGACATGGACAAAAAAAATCTGAACAATTGTAAGAGTCAGGAATTTTGCTGTATTTCCAATCCTGGAGAAAGTATTAAAAACTATCACACTAGCATTTTTAACAATGGGTACATATGGAAACAATCACTCGTAACATAACAGAACTGGTGAGACAACCACCCCAAATGGCAAAACAGCTTATAGTGAAATGATCAACACTACTTCATGACACCTGTAATAGCAAGTCTTCAAAAAAAAAAAAAAAAAAAAAAATATGGATATACTTAATATCACTGCCATAAAATTATTGGGAATTTTGGCTGTAAGAATTTCAAACTGGTATCTGAAAACAATCAAAAGACCTTTCTGTGTGCTTAGAAAACTTTGGATAGTAAAATCTGAACAGCGTAAGTTTTCTTGTGAAGAGTATGAATCTGTGTCTATTAAACTATGTTTACAGCCTCTGTTAATTGAAACGAGCATTGTGGTCTTCAAAACATGTTACAAAAACAATGACTATAGGCTTCAGTGATGACAAAACGGAAAAGGTTCATGGGAGTTTACTCCAAATCATCTTCCTCTAGTGATGCTGACTGATCTCCTCCTCCAGCTGCGGCGCTGCTCATCATGAGACGCTGTGCAAACATTTAAGTTGCAAATGTTATCAAATCAGGCCACCAAAATGAGCATATCTCATAAGATTTCAATACTTCACACCTCATCAAATACTCATGATTTATACATGTATAAAAATATAAGTTATTTTTTTTTTACAAAATAAGCTTTTAAAGCACATTCTGTGGAAAAAAAATATTAAACTTTTTTCCCCATTATTCTAGTAAAAAAAAAGTACAATGGAACTAATCATTACTGAAAACAGTGTATGAGGTCAGAGCATGCTCTCAGGATTTTTTTCTAATATATGTGTCTGCATGGAACAGAGTAGATAAAGAAAGACAAATTTGTGACCACATGGTGAGAAGACGGGAAGAATCTAAATGTAGCATCTTGTTAGGTTCCCTGACACAAGAAGTATCTTGCTGGGATGAGAGGATGGGACCTCTTTTGTTTTACAGGAAGAAATTGCAATGGTAGTTCCATCAAAGCATGAAGTAATATGAAAGCCATGCCTTCTTTGACATAATTTTTAAGACATATAGATGGTTAGCCAAAAGCACACAAGATAATCCCAAATAAAGAATACCTATGGATCAGAAAAACAGAACATGAAAAAAGCCTGGTTGCTTTGCTGATCAACAAGAGCATCAGATTGACTGTCAGATCAATAGCAAATGTAGGTTCTTTCTTGTCAGCAATTTGTTTGTGGAAACATTCATGAAACACAAACCATCTCTTTACAGCAGTTCAAACAAACTGACATTGTTGACAGTTAAGCATCATAATGACTACCTAACATACCTGTCCTGCTGAAGGCAGTCTCTGGATAAGGAGCTGGAATACCTGAGGAGGCAGTGTCTGCTGCAGCACCTGAAGCAGCTGCTGAGGCTGTCCACATACAGCAACAGCATTGCTCAGGTGTTCCACTCCATTCTCGATGTCACCTGAACACAAAAACAGAGATAGTTTTATACCTTCTTGTTTGTATGGATACTAAATTTGGTAGCACCATCAGCTAGGCTGATATACTCTGCTAAATATCTCAACTAAGTCGTTATGCAAATGCCTACTAAAGTCTATAATGCTCATGCAATATCTGATCTTTAATGTTTTGAAATATGTTTGCGACACACATTGTTGAGAAAGTCCTTTTCTTGCAGTTACATACCAACCAGACCTTATTGATAACACATCTTTTTCCTTTCTTCTACTCAAGAACCAACAAAATATTTTAACATTAAAATAGAAAACTAAAAGTGTCACAAATCGTTCTTGCCACAAGCTTAGCTAGCAATCAGGCTAGTGTTCAGATCATCTGCTGATTTACTTTAAAAAGCCAATGCTTTTGCATATTAACACTTTTCTTTTTTGCAAATATAACAAATACCCACTCTGTTTTGTTACTTTTCTTCTTTTCTTATGTAAACACCTCCAGTACTTCACTGAAATTTTAATGAACTTTGCTACCTTAAACTTTCTGGCAATGATAACTTCCAAGGTTCAAAGGACCACCTGAACATACCTGCTGCCAAGAGTTCCTCTCCCTGCTGCACTTCCTGAAGGAAGAAGCGCTGCATAGCCTCTGGGCTTGACAGGTCTGGCAGCTGCGAACAGGATCAGCAATTATTTAATTGCCATCCACTTGACACATAGTATTCTATATAATATGGTATAACCTACACACAAATTAGTGTGTCACATTGCCCACAGAATAATCTATACATGTTCTTACCAATGTTTTAATAAAAGTAGTCAATGTTTTACACATCATACACACATAACTTTTAGGGAACCTAAAACATTTCAGCTTTACACCAGTAAAGATGAGCAACTCAAGATGATGATGCTCACCTCTACTGGTCATCAAAAAATTATATAATCACACTTTCTGGGATGGGGAGGGAAATAGGACTGGTGCTGTACCCTAAAAAAACAATATCACGGCAAGACAACCAGCCCTGTAAACAGATGACATATGCAGAGCAGAACAGCCTGCCTGAGATAACTGAACCCAGGACAGCACACCTTACTGGTGACAGGTACTATTGCACCACTGGGCCACCCAGAATATAGGGGGTCTGACCAAAAAGAGCCATATGGACTATTTTAACACCAAAAGTGGTACTATTGTAGCCATTTACACTATTTTAACATCAGTAGCGGTATCATTCTTCCTGTAGTGAAGACTGGCGCAAGACATGGCGGAATATTATCACCAACAATCTTCCTGATGGTCATAGACTGGATTATGTGCAAGACAACCAAAGACAACAACACCGGTATCCAGTGGACATTCACCAAACAGCTAGAGGACCTGGACTTTGCAGATGACATTATTCTCCTATCTCATTGGCAACAACATGCACAAACTCAACTAAGTAAGCTAGCAGAGGAAGCTGAGAAGACTGGCTTAAAGGTCAAGAAAGAAGACCAAAGTGATGAGAATCAACAGCAAGCAGGATCTCTCAATCCAACTTCTAGGAGAGAACATCCTGGAAACAAATCACTTCGTGTATCTAATAATAATAATATGACCTAGAATAAGATGGCCTGAAAAGATCTCCAACAGCTGCCTGTGGAAAAAAACCAGCCAGAATGCCACTAGCCAAGACATCACAAAGCGCAAATGGTGCTGGATAGGACACACCCTGAGCAAACCAGCTGACACCATGGCCAGGCAGGCACTTGACTGGAATCCTCAGGGGAAGAAGAGAGTTTGGAGACCGAAGCAGACTTGGAAAAGAACAGTAGAAAGTGAGGCAAAGGACATCGGAACCACATGGGCCCAACTGAAAGGGGCTGCCCAAAACCGGGTCTGCTAGTGAGGTGTTGTTGCGGCCATATACTCCTCAAGGAAGCAACAATGAATAAACTGAACTAGTGGTATCATTGTATGTTTTTGAGTCTTGCAGGGGTTGAGGAATTGATGAATTGGCATTTTACATGGAGCCAGCAACTAAGGCTAGATCACAGCAAAGGTAGCCAGTCCTGTAAACAGATGTCACATGCAGAGAAAGAACTGAGTCTTGTTGATTAAAACATTTGTGGGGAAAGACCTCCCTACTCAGCATTACTTATTTTGGCTTAAGAATATTTCCTTTTGATCAGTTCTTTTTGAAATATTTCTACTACTGGCCTATTTCAGGGAGCATAGAGCACTTCTTATAAAATCTTCAGTGACTGGTTTTTCACAAAGAGGGTGGAGCACTTTCTTTGAAAAACATAACCAGGGCTTCTGCTTACGCAAAAAATTGCGTACAGTACGCATTAAAAGTTCGGAGGACACCTTCAATTTTCGTTCATGGGGTCCCCTTCAAATTTGGGCAAAGAACAGGGACCCCTTAAAAATCTGAAGAGAATTTAGCCTTAGCAGAAGCCCTGCATAACTGACAATTATTTAAAAAACATTTTCTAGCCATTTCTCCAATGAGCTAGGTTTGTGGTTTAACTTTTGACAGAGGCAATACAATTTAATGAACTATGTTATTCTTCTTAAATGTTTATGTAATAGGACAGCATATAATATTTTCACTTCATGCTCAGAGTATTCCACTAGCAAATTACTAAAAAAATCAATGTAGGTTTATTTATACAGCTATTTTTTACATTTTTTAGAAGTGAGTTTTGTAAGCACATTTACTCAATTAAAATGTCACTAAATTGTGCTTATAACTGCCTTGATGGAAAAGAGGGGGGAGGGTGATTCACACCAAGTCAGCTCTGTAAACAGATACCACATGCAGAGAAAGAACAGTGTGCCCGAGACAAGATCTGAACCCTGGACAGTCAATTCTCACTGAACTGGTGACTGGCGCGAACTGTTGCGCCACCAGACCATGCTGGAGACCACGATCGAGACATGTCACAGAGTTGTTAAAAAAAAGCTATTTATGTTGATACACATAAACCTAAAATGAAGGCACCGTGCCACACAACTTAAAGATAATTTATCACAGGCCAAACTTCCTTTAAGGAAAGAACAAAATTAAAAAATATTTTGTGTAATTTTGTTGTTGTTGTTGCTTAAAGCAGGTAGATCAAAGAACTACAGTCCTAAAAATTGAGCACAAAAAATAGGTTTCAAAGAATGAACTTCAAAAAATTTCTTTTTGCAGCAGTAAAATCATATAGTCTTCAAAATGGAAAAACACTCATAATGCCATCACGTAAAGATACTGAATCAATCCATTTAAAACTTTAAATTATCTTACCACGTTTGATAATGTTCAATGATCGGGCTGTCCAATGCAGCAAGTTAGCTCATTGACCTATAACTATTAAATTGTGTTTATTGAAGTTCTTTCATTGTTACTGTACCTGAGTTTTCGACTGGGCTTGTTTTTGCTGCCTCAACTTTTTCCTTTCTGCAAATACGCAAAGAATAAATTTCTTAGGTTTATCCACGCACTTACATGGTATGTGATAAACTCAAAGAGCTGCATGCATACTATAACGTGCAATGTGACCCTTAGAATGACCTGTTCATCTGATGAAATGAACATCGACCATCGAGATGAAACTCTTTCAGAACTGATTATACAGCACCATTCAATGTAAGAAATCTGTAATTTTCATAACCTGGTCATAATAAAAGAATGGCACTAAAAACACCTAGCACAAAGATGCGAATTACTTCATATTTTCGGATAGATCATTAGAGGTGGACATCGACTCATAATTGTCATTTTCTCAGAGACAGTTGATTTAACTATACTTACTTTCTCGTAATTTCTGCTTAAAATCGGGATCACTTCTCCTTTTCTGATCAAAATAAATGCAATAGCCTATGAAACAAAGGCCTGCGCCTGCGGCAGCGATTCCTAACGTCGTTCTTGACATCATCTCAATACCACGCTGCAGGTAGAAGTTATATGGCAAGCCAAAACGGAGCAGGTAGTGACGTAAACGCATGCGCACACTGATGGGATAGGGTGTGGGCCAGCGTCGTCAAGAGAGAATGTACACAGGCTTGATGATGATGATCGATGTCGATTTGTAATGCGCAGATATCCATTCCGAAGAATGCTCATTGCGCACAAAAAACAAAAGAACAAAAAATAAAGTGAACAAATATATAAAACACCAGGAAAGTAAAAAATAGAGACAGAAGTGATTCTTTTTTGAAAGAAACAGATGGGTCTTCAGCCTTTTTCGAAACGTGGTTGCTTCAGGCTTCTATGATTTGACTGTGAGTATGCAGCCGCAGAATTCTCATGTCCCAGAAGTCATCCCTATCCCACTGCTGGATTGTTACTCCAAAAATAAGAAGTCATATCCTACTATACATGTAAATAATAATTATGTGAGAATTTATAGAGTGCGATATCTCGGCCCAATGCAAACTCGTTGTGCTGAACAAGATCACGAAATAGAAAGATGAACAGTGATGATGATGTCTGTTTGTAATGCGCAGGTATCCATTCAGAAGAATGCTCATTGCGCAGCAAAAAACAAAAAAGTGCGAAGACTCGCTGCACTCCGGCAGTAAAGGGTGGTCACTATACAGATTTTAATGTTAACGAATCCAGGGAATAAGGGTTAGTGGCATCAGGAGAATAATAATAAACGCAAAATTTAAATAGTGCATACTCACATTCCTAAGGAGCATGCTCTCAGTCTCAGCGATGAAAAACTAGACATGGGTAAACGTGTGAGGGACAGAAGTACTATCAACAACATTTGAACTACAGATCGAAGAATTTACTGATCATGATCGATAGATTACAAAAAATACAGAAAACGCAGTTAACATGCAAGGACTGAGATTATCGGGTTGTTTTTTGCAAAAGGAAAATGAGTAGGGAAGTAGGAAAAAGCGGATAAGAGGGGAATTAGGGTGTGAAAAAGGCTAGCATTGTGTGGACTGTTGCATGTTATGAGAGATGTGTTTTAAGTGCATACAGTGAATATTGAAAAATCTTCAGAATATTAAGAAATGTTTTGAAACTGCAAAATGGTGATCGTCGCTTCAGTTTATTCACTGCAACTCCAGGTTGGTGCCGAAGTGAGTGAAGTACCGCGGAATGGAATCTAGCCAATAGTTTCAAACATGCAGTTCCCACTTCAAAATAACATTATACACAATCCAGCTGCAAAAGTGAACAAGGAAGAAACTGTAGCAAAAGTACATATAAATACGGTCCAACACTTTTATCCAAATCAATGCATTACCACAACACAGAAACACAAATCAAAGAGAGGCGATACAGATACACAGAAAATAGACCTCTCCAACTGCTTTTATTTTCTGCACTCGACAACTGCACAAACCCTACATTAACTCATTTTTTTGACATAACAGTGCAAATCTTGGCACAAACATGGGTTATGGACGCCACATCACTTCTGAAGGTTCATTAACATTTTTATTTAACATTTGTATTGTACAGCATCCCAGTCAAAACAGATTGCATTCTCTGTATTGACCAATAAATAATAAAGAGAAAATACAATTTAAAAAACAACCAAGTAATGATGACACTTTAATGCATAAAACAAGCATAATCGTGTAATAAATAAATTAATAAAATCAAGCTTAACTCCGGGCTTCTGCTAAGGTTAAATTCTTTGGGGTCCCAGGGACCCCTTCTTCAGATTTCTAAGGGGTCCCAGGTTAGCTCTAAGGGGTCCCATGAGAAAAGCTGGAAAAAATTACCCCCAGCAAATCACCATACTTTGTTCAACTGCCTTTCGGGCACACAAAGCACTGTAATGTCTAGTCAGAAATGGCGAGATTTCTGTGCCATGAAGAGTGAGCAAGCATCTGTGATGAGCTTATGCTCACTGTACCTGGGGTGCTCCCTTTCTTTCCGTTTCTGACACGATGATTTTAACCACGCTGTCAACGACATCTTGCAAATAGGTTAGTGGAATTCTTCCCGGTAAGGGGAAAAAACTCAGTGCAAGGGAAGTAACTCTCACCTTGTAGCAGACACCAATAGACTGGGCTACGACGTCAGACACTACACTTACCCAATTTTGTATCTGTTCTTCCCCCAAATTTGAAGGGGTCCCTTGGGACCCCATTGACGAAAATTGAAGGGGTTCTCCAAACTTTTAATGCGTACTGTACGCAATTTTTTGCGTAAGCAGAAGCCCTGCTTAACTAATTAAAAATACCATTTAAAAAGAAATTCCTATGATGCATAGTACTTGGCATAGGAAGAAAAAAAAAAACAAAAAACTAATTTGCTTGGCGTTTCACATGTAAGGGTTAAAGTTTTCTTTGATTTCAAGGTGTGTATCATGGCGTCCAGAACAACATATGTTAATGCATGGTAAGCTCCCCTAAATGTTGTTCCCAGATCATCTACTCAAAGCACTTTTACTCCACACTTTATACTTACAGAAGCAGACAGCTGAGTGATTAAAGGAGTCCCAAACCGACTTGCTGGTATATTGCAGACATTAATTTCACTTGCCTTTACTTCTTCTATTCCAGATCAGTCTATAAAACCAGTACCTCATAAGTTTGGAACGTCCTGCACAAGAAACTTTTTTTGGTAAAGCTCCGATGATTTTTTCTATTCACTATGCTGATGCTGCCCAGGTCATATCAGTCTAGTTGTCTGTCAGTCTTAAAGACTCAAACATCCTTAACCTTTCATAAGCTTTGTAAAGTGTAACCCACAGCATTAGGCTTGACGTTTGTGCACATATATGTGTGTGTGAAGAAAATGACATTCTACTATTGCCATGGAATCTGACAAAATTGATAATCTTTATATAAGAACCAATGATTTAATGGAGAAAATAATCCACCAACACCACCTTTAAGAATAAGGAAAATAATATTGAAAAAGGAATGAAAAGCATAAATGCTATCAATAAATAAAATAAACTTGAAACAGAAACTCCAAAATCTCAAACACCACTTTAAAATGACAGCATTTTGTGGTATTTAGTTTCTGGACAAAAATCTATAAACATCACAAATAATACTTTGTTGATGATCATTGGATCACTATAATACAAATAATTTACAAACACATAATCATAGCAAAGAAATTACTGGTAAGCATTGAAAGTGCTTACTGCTCTTCTCAACTTCAATGTTTTCAGATCCAGCAATGTGTGTGCTTCAGAGCTGCAGATCTAAAGATAACTATTCTAACTGTAGAAATCACGAGACTGTTAAAACGTCTACTTTCTTCTTATAAGGCTGCCGGCTAGCATTGTTTAGATCAGGGGTGGGCAATTAATTTTCCCAAGGGGCCGGATGAGAAACTGGAATGGTTCTAGAGGGCCGGATGAGAAACTGGGATGGTTCTAGAGGGCCGGACTAATATAGTTAACTCAGTTTTACCCAATACTGTATATATAGTATATTTACTGGTGGGCGGCCAGCGGGCGGGCCGGTCAGAGACAGGAGGCGGGCCGGATCCGGCCCGCGGGCAGGCGTTTGCCCAGGTCTGGTTTAGATAAAAAAATATTTTGTAATAAACAATATTGCTTAAACAAATGAAACAACTTCGCCCTTCACTACTTTGATACACCCTGTGGTTTCTCCATCGATGCAAACAACACACACACACACACAAAAACAGAAAAACACCCATCAGAGTTGTGAAATTTACTCACATTCTTAATATGTAGTTTTGAATTTTATCAAGTGAATAGTGGCTTAAGAATTATTTATCCTTTCAAAAGAATTATTAGCTGATACAAAAATCACTTTCATAGTCTTGATAAATTACCATATGTTTGTGTTGCAAGACTCGACAGCATTCCACATTTTTCCTCTGGTCATCCACTGTATTACCAGTATCATATACATTGCAGAGAAAAAATGGGAAGAATGAAAAAAAAAAAAAGCAAAATGACTACCGACCTGTTACATTTCTTCACATAGTAAAATTG
Organism: Pomacea canaliculata; assembly: GCF_003073045.1. NCBI lineage: Eukaryota > Metazoa > Mollusca > Gastropoda > Architaenioglossa > Ampullariidae > Pomacea > Pomacea canaliculata. The sequence continues at coordinate 483,444 of NC_037597.1, forward strand.
TTGGAATGAGAGCAGAGAAAATATGCAGACTAAATCAGAAAAATCTAGTTGTGCAGATATTTATGAAAATTACAACTTCTGGGAGAGAGATAACAACAATTCCCCTTCTGGAAGCAAGCTTAATGTGCTGTGCTCACAGAAATATAAACAGGATGAGAGCGGATCGCACAATACATGCTTAAACAAGTGTAAAGCTACATAGTGGCAGAGCAGAGTTGAGGACTATCTGTGAGTTAATTCTGACACATATTTTTGAAAGATGTGTTTTAACACCAGAATTAAACACTTTGAATGCAGTCACAGTTGCAAGAGAAAGGGTCAGAGAATTTGAAACATTGAAGCCAGGGAAGGAGAAGAGTCAATGAGACCATAATACCATCAGATTCAAAACTGGAATAGCTGTGTTGATATTTCTTATTCCTATTATATCAAATAGAGGAATAAAACTAAAAAGAACAGTCCTCCCTGCATATCTGTCATCAATTTGTTCTATATAATTTAGATTGTGACAAAAAAAAAAAAGCGAATGGGGATGTCTGTTATGGTCTTTCTGAGATACCAAGACTAGCAAAAAGTGATGAGTTTATAAAAAGTACAAATTGACAATGTACCATAAGATTGAAAAATACAAATTACAATATTGTTCTCTTAACCTTAATTCACAAGAAATATTTCATTGTAAACAGAGAAAAACAATATTTAGATTGTAGAAACCTTTTCTTGTGAAACCTTATTTGCCAAATTAAAAAAAAAGAAGCAAGATATGCAATCACAGTAGACATGTAGTCTCTCACATGAGAAAACAGTGAGAATGAACATTATAGCAACTGATGAGACAAAATAAGTGTTCCTGACACATGGTATTTCTGGATAAACACAATATGAAATCTGGCAAAATAAAATGCCACAAAAACAGGCCTACAAAAAAAGTAGACCTACGTCGTGCAATGTTTTTGCCACTGACAGTTATTATCCATAGCCAACAATTTCACATAATTAGCAGCAAGTGCTATGCTGGGATGTTTTCTGTTGCCGCTACCACAGCATATGGAGTGATTCCAGAGATGTGCAACAGGAAGTGGAACAACATCATAAGATGGCCTGGGAGGTAAATGACACTGGCATACAAAATCAAGGTGAGGATAAGCACAATAACAGAATTAAAGATAAAGCGCTCTTTTGGTTCCATCATGTAGATCGTAGAGATTAGAGTGTAGTGGAAATAGTAGTAGCGAACACATTCTGTAATCTTGCTCAGCAGTGACAGCACCATGTTCCCAACTCTTTTTATCTGCACACAATAATATAACATTTCTGTTTCAGTAGGAAGTATGCATATAGTTATCTCAGTTTTTATACATTAAAATAGCATCAGTATCAGCAATTTTAATAATGGTAGGTTTTATATGGTGCATTTCCTTAAACGGATGCACTTCACAAGAGATCGGGGGTAGTTCAGAATGAGGCTGTGGGATTGACATCACTTTCAAGAAGAAAATATATTGACTCACATGCACAGTTAAATTTGACAGGAACACAAAGGAAGAAAGATACAGAAGTATCGTAGGAAAAAAACAGTCAGGATAGACTAATTACAGTAGGTATTTCTGAAAGAGATAGACTTTAAATCCAGCACATAGCATATAGCATCCCCACTGTTCAGCAAACTGAGGCAGAACATTCCAAATGCTGGGACCAGAGAATAAGCAATAGCCAAACATTTCCAGTGTAAAACATGGGACAATGAGGAAACCAGCATGGGCAAAGTGAACTGACTGGACAGGCTGATAGGGTGACAAGTTGAAATAGACTGGGGTTAGACCATAAAATTCATGATAGTAGAGCATGGTTATCTTGAATTCAATGCAAGCCTGAACTGGCAGCTAAAGGAAATTGTGCAGAGGTGGTGTGACATGATCAGCCTTCTGATCGTGCAATACAATGCAAACAGCATTGTTCTGAGCTTTTCAGAACTTACAGAGCAAGCAGCCAGAGAGATCAAAGAATGGAGAGTTACAATAGTCAAACCTAAACAATCCAAATAATGACGAAAGCTGCTTGGTGGAAGCAGAAAGGAGATGTCTGATGCAGCTGACCCTGTGCAATTCAGAGAGATGGCTTTGCAGACTGAATTAACATGATTGTCAAAAGACAAATCAAATCAAACTTTATTGTCTGTCTGCGGAAGTCCGAGACAGAAAGTTTTCTTTTGCTCACAATCACTACATATATACAAACATATACATATATACAGCATAATGACATTGCCCTGTTGTCACACTGCCACCAAGACATGCAGGAAAAAACAAATGCCTTCTCAGAAACAGCTGGAAACCTTGGCTTGAAGATTACAGCAAAGAAAACGAAAAGTATGAGAGTGAACGCCAGAGTCCAAGACAGCATCAAATTAAATGGAGAAGAGATTGAGGAAGTTGACAGTTTCACCTATCTTGGGTCCAAAATGTCAAATACCGGGGATGCAGAGGTGGAGATTCGAGCCCGACTGGCGAAAGCCTCACTCAGGAGCACATGGAAGGCAAAAAACATCAGTCAGAAAATCAAGCTGAGAATCTTCAAGTCAACTGTGATCAGCACCCTCCTTTACGGATCAGAATCATGGAAGATGACCAAAACCATCAGTAACAGACTTGACGTCTTCGAAAACAGATGCCTCAGGCACATACTTAACATCTTTTGGCCAAATACCATCACCAACGAAGAACTGAAACCGACTCCATCACCACGCAGGTTCAACAAAGACGTTGGCAATGGATTGGACATGTGCTCCGCCATCAGACAGCAGACCTCTCCACAGTCGCCTACAGTGGACTCCAAACGGCCGAAGAAAACGAGGCCGCCCAAAGGAAACTTGGAGAAGAACAGTGGAAAGGGAGATGAAAGGAAAGGGCTGGAGCGGGTTTCAGCCAATGGACATCGGTGGCGGACTCTGGTTGAGGCCTTATGTGCAACCTGATGCATGAAGAGGAATAGATAGACAGCATAATGGGAAGACATACATACCCATAAACAATATTTAACAAACATGCATATCTACACCTTCTCACACATACACATGAACCTCCTAAGAAGGATGCCAGGTAATAAAAGATAGGTCTACAAGTCCTAGTGCCTTTTATTTAGGGTGGTTATGGCTGCTGGCATGAAGGACCTCTTGTAGGCTATTCTCGCACACGTGGCACTTTGTAGCACCTGCCGGAGGGCAACAGCTGAGACTTGGGATGGAGAGGGTGAAATGGTGTTATAGGCCATCTTTCAGACTGCAAGAAGGTACCGGTCAGAAAGTGGCAGCTGTGTTGTACCAATAATTTTATTTGCCTGATGAATGACTCTGGCCAGCCTTGCCTTGTCTTTGACAAGGAGGTGTAGTCAAATCAGTCCTCCAGTTCCCCCACACAGGCCAGGTACTGTGATAGGGACTGCTCATCTTTGAGGCATGCCACGAGAGCCATGTCAAGTTTACAAGTTAGAGAACAGCATTGTTAACAGTAAAGACAATGACATTTCAAACAATTACTTCAAAATACCCGAAAGACTGGGAAAGAGTAATGGTGGATTAAAAGAGCGTGAGTGATGTGGATGAAGGAAGATTTTCAAGCACATGTTCAGAGGATGTTAGGATGACTTGTTTTTTCCTCGCTAAGCTTTGTTTGTCAACATCCAGTTCATGACAGAATTATGTAGAGTTGGCAAGCAGGGCCAGATGTCAGGAGCTGTCATAGGCATACAAGTGGTACTGCAAACCAGAATGGCAGATCACAGGACCAAGTGGCTGGACATAGGCAGCAAACTAGAGAGGCTCAAAGACTGAACCCTGAGGCACTCCATATTGTACGGCAGCAGGTTTTAATGCAAAGCCATGGACACTTACAGATTGGGTATGAGGAGGCAGACAGGGATAGAACCAACCAACTGATCATTAGTATGTTGTTGATGTGCAAGTAAGTTTATATCTACGGTTGATTTTAATGGAATTCAAAGTTTTCCTTGTCCACTTCTGTCCAGATACACAAAGACTATCTTTTTATAGGCTTTGTGTCCATAGAACAAGCCAAAGATAGAGAAATAAACAAAAATAGAGAAGAAAAAGTACAGAAAAAGAAAAACCACCTGGCGGCTCATAGTAAACAGGATGGCTGCAAAGAGAGAGACACACACACTGACAGGAAATATGAAAGAGAAGACTGCAGCCAGAGTGAAATATAGACAGAGGAACATCACTATAAAGAAGAGTGTTTAAAAGGATAAGAAAGTATACACTGGGAACTTAGCAACAAAGAGACATACACAGAAAAGAACATCGCAATAAAGAATAGTGTTCAAAAGGGTAAGATGGTATAAATAGAAAACTTAGCCACAGAGCCACATTTGGCAGCAGAAAACCAGAACAGCATTTGACTTCCCAGTAAGATGATGGCTCAAGATCCACACACAACCTTTCAACAGGCAGCAGAATATCTGGAGATCATTAGGCTTGCTGACCATTACCAAAGTGAAAATATAAAAATTAAAGGAGCCCTAGTTGTCTTATATTCCTCAGAAATTATTGGAAAGCAACAAGATCAAGAGCTGGCTCAGAGGCTTCAGGGGACAAATCTTTTGCGGAATTCCCATGAGTCATAAGCAAAGAAATGAGCAGATGCATGGGCATCAAAAACATCGTGAAAAAGGCGAAACAGAGACAATGGAAGTGAGTGAGCTATGTCCTGTGGATGGAGAAGACTAGATAGGTACCACCAGAGGAAGAAAGAGGGCCAGGCTTTAGGGTATGGGGCAACAAGATATGGACAGGAGATGAAAGTGGTGGGCAAAACCTGAAGAGAAGTCAGTTGGCTCACCCAAGCCTTCAAGGTCAGCCGGTATAAAGATTAACTATTATTACCGTTACGAAGCAAAAATAAAATTAAATGAATTTTCAACAACCTTTTAATGAAATCCTAGCTTTACGTTCCCTTTAAGACTGTGTCGGTGACTAATCTAGTAATCATCAACTTATGACTTTAGCTCAAAGATTAAACTCTAGAACATTACACGTATAATAATTCGCTCCTCTCCATTTCATCCGTGGTCTCTAGACTATATCTATTAAAATACAACAGATTTACTAATATTTGAAATGTTTATTTTGATTTCTTGGACTTTTACCTCTCTAATAGCAGGCAAATTATTTCGTTTGAAGAAAAAAAAAATCACATAACCCAACGCTGATGGTTTGTGTACTTCCTGCAGCAACAACAGCGGAAGTGACGTAGTTTGGTTGGTTAGGATGAAAAAGTAGATTGAACAATGGATTTGTTGGGAGACACATTTTGAAAATATTGTGGCTTCCAAATGTAACTATCAAAAGTCTACAGAGTCTATATTTCACTTTTAAATGCCATTTTGAAATAAAAGCGTTATTTTCTTTTACGAAGAAAATGCAGGATGCGATCAAAACTTTTATCACCTGCTCCTGCACCTGTACATTTCGTGATATTAAAGTTATTTGTAATTTTACACTGAGCAACTCAGCAGCTCATATACCGCTTTCTCTCTCGCTCAAACATATAAAGGGGGAAGCAGATTCGATACACGTACGTGTGCCAAATTTCAAATCTTTCTGTCAGCTGCAACAAGGGAAAAATAACCAACAGCTATAGTTTCTTTGAAATACATGATCGACATTTTATTATAATTCATTGTCCCACCGTCACCTGGATGATGATGTGGTGCAATCAAACCGGTCTCCGGTAAAGGGGTTAAGGGTCCAAAGGAAAACGGAACAGTTTAATAGGGTTCATGCTTTACAGTCTGCTGCGTTTTACAATGTATACTGAGAGTTAGTTAGTTCCCGTTATGCCGGTCGGCACGTAGGGCAGCGACAAAGGTCCTCCACTTTTGCCTGTCCTGGGCTAGACTCCCCACAGTACCCCAGCTGAGGTTTTGGGTCTTCATGTCTGCCTCCACAGTTCGGCGCCAGGTGATCTTGGGCCGACCTCGCTTGCGTTTTCCTTCTGGCGTCCAGTGTAAGGCAGTTTTTATGATGGAGTTGCTCCCGCCTCGGAGGACGTGACCAATCCAGCGCCATCGCTTCTTCAACAGGATGGTGGCCATACTCTCCTGCCCGCACTGGGCAAGTAGTTCATCGTTGGAGATTGTCCTTGGCCAGAAGATGCCCAGAATTCTTCGCAGGCTTTTGGTGTGGAAGACTGACAGTTTGTTGAGGTCGCGGTCAGTCATTCGCCAGCACTCCGAGCCATACAGTAGAGTGGACATGACCAGACTCTGGTAAAGTCTCAGCTTGGTATTGATGCTGTACTGTGTCGACTTCCAGATGTTGCATAGGCTACAAAAGATGCCCCTGCTTTTGCTCAGTCTGCTCTGGATGTCACGGCCTGCTCCTCCATCTTGCGTGACCACGCTACCCAAGTAGGTGAAGCTTTCAACCATCGGCAGGTCTTCTCCCTCTATGCTGATCGGTGTTGGATTGGTGGTGTTCAGGGTCATCACTTCTGTCTTTGTCCGGCTGATGTGCAGTCCGACCTGCTGTGCAAAAGTGTGCAGGCGAGTCGTCTTCTCTTGCATGTGCCGGTGGGTGTGTGACAGCAGGGCCAGGTCGTCGGCAAAGTCTAGGTCTTCTAAGTTCGTGGAGAGTGTCCATCGTATGCCCCTTGGTTCATCTTCCGTTGTATGGCGCGTTACCCAGTCAATGACAAGGTTAAAGAGCAGGGAAGACATCACGCAGCCCTGTCTCACTCCGGTCCCGACCTCAAAGTAGATGTCACTGTTTCCAACACAGCATGAAAAGTTCGCATAGAAGCTTTTGATCAATAGTACAATTTCCATTGGTATTCCGTATGCTCTCAGGATGCGCCAAAGGCTCTCTCTATGGATGCTGTCAAAAGCCTTCTGGAAATCTACGAAGTTAATATAGAGCTGCCTCTGCCACTCTGTGCACTGTTCAATGATGTTGCGTAGTGCGAATATCTGGTCGGTGCATCCTCTTCTTCTACGAAAACCAGCCTGTTCTTCTCTAAGTTGTGTGTCCACTGCCTCTGAGATTCGTTGGATGATGATCTTTGTCATGATCTTGCTCGGGATGGACAGGAGAGTTATTCCTCGCCAGTTGTTGCAGTCGCTAAGGGATCCTTTCTTTGGGATTTTGACGATCACTCCTCTGGTCCAGTCATCTGGGACTTGCGTCCCTTCCCATATTGCGGTAAATAGGGGTTGCAGGATATTGGCTGCCAGTTCTGGGTCCGCCTTGAATAATTCAGCATTCAGATTGTCCTGACCAGGTGCCTTTCTGTTCTTCAAGGACTTAATTGCTGTGATGATTTCCTGCTTCTCTGAAGAAGAAGCCGACATACAAGAAGCCATTGAGGACCTAGACATTAACATCGCCCCACCAGAGAAGCAGGAAATCATCACAGCAATTAAGTATACTGAGAGATTGATCCTAAATCAGATTTCGCATGCGAATCTCAGACCTAAAGGATGAAGTCCATCTTTTCCACTTCCACCATCTATACAAGATCTGTGACTCGAGTTTCTATTAATTTAATATAGAATCAACCCATTATACTCTACGCTAGCCTAGCTGAACAACCATGCTAGACATCATATTTGTTCTTGCTCTAAACGGATTGAAGTTCTTTTAATAATTTAGAGTGAATGCATGACTGTTTGTCCCTTGCCGGCTTCAAATAATTATCTGGGACAATTATGGAAACACTTAATTACTCGAGCTGTAGTAACTGTGATAATTATTATACTATACGAGTATACGGTCTGCTGTATTCTATACTTATTAAGCTTCACGCTATATGTTGTGCGAGCTGTGCTCGTCACCTGAATGTTGTGGCTACGATCGAGGCCTGAGTCAAGAAAATCTCTTTCACACAAAAACCATCCGGTAACATTAAGATATGACATTAAACTGAAGGATCTTATCTTTTACTGTTTTGTGTGTGCGTGGGCGCGCGCTCAGATGCGAAGGCGAACCCCTCCCCCGCCTACGTCCGAAGAACGTAACAGCTTTTCATGGAGAATCCAGTCAATTATGTAATTATGACATTTTCACTTTCTCGGGACTTATCAGTTCATTCAGTTGCCACGACTGTGCGTGTGCCCCCTGTTTGCCTGACGACCGTATCCTAACTATTCCAGCCACCAAAGAATCAACATGTGGTCACAGAATTTTTAGTGCAACAAAACTATGGAACTATGGAACTCTCTACCCTTCCATATCCGCCACTTACCCACAATTGAATCCTTTTAAATGTACACTAAAAACACATTTCTTCCTTGAGCATTACTCCTAACAAAAGTCTACACAAAGCTTGTCCTTCTACTCCACTCCGCTTCCCTTTTTTTTCAGTCAATTGGCTAGTTCCCTGCTCGTCTTCCTTTGCAGATTCACGAAGCTATCAGTTCTTGTAGCCCTATTCCTCCTTGCATTTTCTCTGTTTGTCTTTTATTAGTCATCAGTACAATCTTTGTCCTTTCGTCTGTTGTCCACGTCTCGTGCTTGCCTCATGCACTAAGAGCACGCTTCTTTATTATGAGAATGAGTATGCGCTACATAAATCAAGCGTTTATTTTCCTCCTTAGCTGCATTCATCACCTTTCTGTTTACTGCTTTGTACTCTGAAGCGGATTCATTTTTTTTTCTTTGTTTCTTCAGCGCCCTTATTTGTTTACAGACATCTAGGATGCCATTTGTAACCCTAGCACTTCTTGAGCTTTTTGATGTGTTCGGAGGCGTCTACATCATAGCTTATGGTGTTCAGCGCAGCGAATTTACTTTCAGCTTTGTCCTTGAACATTTCTCCGTCTTATATCATCTCCAAATCAAAGGCAATCCGGTTTGTTTAGTGACGCTTCCTTCCATTCTGGTTGGTTCTTATTTTTTATAATTAGCACTACACACTTTCCAGTTTAAAATGGTTGGAAAAAACAGCACAGTATTGTGGCATTTTGATTGGCTTTCCACATGTAAAATAAGTGCACAAGCAATGTACAACCAATTTAGTGCGCACGAGCAAGAAAGCACCTTTTAAACTATTATCTTGCAAAAATTAACATGTACACAAGTATCTTTTTGAAATCCAAACTGCTGAAAGAATGTGTTGTTTTGTTTCATAAAAGGGCCTCTTGTTTAATTGTAAACATCTTGAAGCTAATTGTGATAACCATGGTAAAACTGTTTTAGTCAGTTTAAAACAGGTCCAACCTGTTTAAAATAGAAGACCATTTCAAAAAGTTATTAAAACGCAAAAGCAATGCGTCTAAATGATTTGAGAGCATTTTGAAAAAGATTTCTAAATTTGCTTCTCGACTTTAGAACAGTTACCTTTATTGCCGATCACTGAACACACAACACTTAGAAAGGACTTTTTAGAAACATGACGGATCCCACCAGTTTTCAGCTTGCATCACCATCTTTCTTTAGGAGGCTCTATGATTTGATCTGATAGACAGGCAAGAGAGATGACAAGAAGGCGTGCCTAACATAGTGCTCATGCTATTTCCTTCCATAGTGTCTTCCTGGTTATCAAAAACCAAAACAGGAGACAAATTCATGCCTAAACTATTTTACTAGGTTAGAATGGTACATAAAAAAAAAGAGTAAACAACACACCTTAATCATTTAGCTTTTATTTCAAATCTCTATCCATACAAAGCTTGTATTTTTCAAGTTCTGATCATCCTTTTTCGTGCTTTTATTATATTCTCTCACCCTTTTTCCACAAAAGCACTGTTAACTACATTCTTTGATAATACTTCTATTCTGCTAGTGTACAGGATCAAAGTGGGAATCTGTTCAAAAAAAAAAGAAAAAATATTACAAACATCCATGTCAAATCAACTTTATGAACTAGATTTACACTTAGAAATAAAAAAGCCAATAACTTCATCCCCACATGTAATGCAGATTTCATAAACTTAAAATCAAATACAAATAAATGGCATTATCAAATGTTAATAAAATGCATGCTACAATCAGCACTTTTTCCTATATCAGTTGCTCCAAACTGAGTTTAGCATAATTCTCCCATTACCTAAAAAAACATAAAACATAAAAATTCATTAAATGCTTACGTTCTCTCTTTCTGCGAATCTCCTCCCAGTGACGCTCATTTTCAGGGGAGTGAACTAAAGAAACAAAATTCATCATTAACTACATATACAAAATATAGTAAAGGAGAAGGAACAAGCCCTAACCCAATCCAAGAAATATGATAGGTAAAATGAATATTATAGACCAGAAAATGTATCTGATCAGAAAATAAAATAACACTGTTTGTTTTGTGACTTTTTTCTATAACAGTACAAGAGAACTGATTAACAAAAAATGTAGTGACAACAAGACTGATGTAAGCTTTTGACTATCTAAACTACCTGTAGCTGTCTTTTCAAAAAAATGGTTAGTTTACTGCTGTACAAAAGTAAAGCAGGACCATACCTGCTTTGTGGATTGTGATAATTAAAGGAGACACACCCACTAGGGTGAAAGCAAGGAAGCGTATAAAACGACCATGTTTCCAGTGCCAGCGGTATGGAAACTGGGCCAACTTTGCAGAAATTGTGTAGGGATACTTCATCGGCTGGCCTCCTGCCGCAATCTAGAAACAAACAAACTCATGAGTTTATACAAACCCTATTTTAGAATCTTCCATACCCCTTAGCCATACTGTGCTCCTACCTTTCACCACCATACAAAGACTGAGAGTTTCTGTTAATGTAGGAAAACGTGTGTATTTTTGGAAAAAAAAAAATTTTGTTGAACCATGTGAACATGCAGTGCAACTACTCTAACTTGGATATCAGGCCATAGTCAAATTATAAACCGTCTTTTCCCTCGGTATTCTTTTGACCTCTTAATAAAAAATCTAATAAACTAATTTTCAAACGACACCTGCTTATCACTCTGTTTTGTGTCTTCTGCTTCAGTTTATGCAATATATTGTAAACATTATGTCCTTCAAACTCACTATAGACCTACTGCTTAGCATTTCGTTTAATATACAGTAAGGACTACTCTTTAAACGCTTATACACTTTCTTTTCATTCTGCCTCCACAAACATCTCAATGCCACTGTGTAACTTGATCTACATATAAATTTTACATCAAAAGCAATCATTATCAAGAAAGGAATGTCTTGAAGTTAAAATATGCATGTACTGCGAAGAGCCCGATAGCTGCTTGGTCATATTAAGCTGCAATACATCGTCCTCCAGCTCTGGATTTTATGACTAGAGGGTTGCTCGTATTAAATGTCTTAAACATTTCTACCATAAAATGTCACCACGCCTGAAATATCAAGAGAAACTGGCTTACCATGTTGAGAATCGTTTGCCAGAGGTCACCCACAGGAAACAGACTGAGGCTGACGTCACTTCCTTCTGTTTTGGGCTGTGATTACAGAGTAGTCGCTCTTGCGTGAGGAGACATTCTCAGCTACTGCTTGCCATCAGCCGATGTCTTGACAAGGAAATCTTTCCCGTTTAGGAAAAGTACGAAAAGATGTAACGCCTTAGACGATCAAATTTTAGTCCTTATCCAGAAGACGTCGACGTTATGTCGGAGGTATTCCATGGTTTTGAACTTCTGCTTCTCGCTCGATTCCAGACGAACCCAGAGTTGTGGTACGAATGGCGAGAAAAGATTTTATCCAAGGTTGGAGAAAAGGGACTCCTGGCAGACGAATGGGAAGATCTTGGGGTATGCACTATACATACAGTTTTTTGCAATTAAAGAATTTCCTGCTATTAGCATCGACGTTTTAAGCTTATGTTTGACGCTGTTTGAACAGGATGCTAACAACAATAGATCACCACTCCTTTGCACATAATTTTCTCTTCGTGTCTGTGCATATATATACTCATTGCTTTGACGAGTTCATGTATGTGTCTTTTGAAAACATACTAGGGAAGTACAGTGTTTCCAGCATCAACGTAGCGCAAACATTATTCCTTACTATTTCTAGTCATGTAACGGGATGAAACTTCCCAGCAGGACTAAACGTCTCGGTATAGTCTGCGCATGTTACTGATAGTGAATGAAATTGTAAAACTCATGTTTAATTGATGCCTAATGATAACTCATGTTACATGCTAGAGCTGCTTGACAATGGGAAAGTAAACTAAGAATTTGGAATTCCATCTGAAATATGGCTTTATTGCTGAATCTGGGTAAATAAGGGCACCATATCAAATACTTTCCACTTGGCTCTTGCTAGAAATAAAATAACATTGTAAAAGCAAAATTATACAAGCATATTTTGAAAATATCAGCGTACTATTCAAAGGCACAGCAGCGAAACCAAACGTCTCGTCATGAAGCAAAGAAAAATAAAGCCTATCGGTCATGTGAATCTTCGATTGGCAGTTTACTTGAAATAAAAGTAAAGGACAAAACATTACAGGACATACGAAATAAATAACATTGCAAAAGCAAAATTATGCAACTCACAATATGCTTTGAGCTGGTTTTGATAAATAAACCCAAGAAAATGTTTACTAATCCATCGGAAGTTTGAACCGAGACGTTTAGTACTGCTAGGACGTTTCATCCCGTTACACTGTCACGTGAGTTTTCCTTCTTGCGTTCTGGATGCAGATGCGTGATGCCATCATGTAGAAGCAATAGTCACCGGTACTCATTTTCACTTTAATTCTGCGTGCCACCCCAGTTTACTTGTTACTATATTCACTTCTTTTAACAATATAATAAAGCTATTAAGATATTTTGTTCGTTATTATTTTTTATAAACTTGCTCATTGTCAGTGAAAGGCAGACATTACTACACTACTACTACACTGAAAATTCAGGCGGTTGTTCAGTTTAATAAAAGTCAAAAGAATAACATGACGGGCTATGAATCCCTTTTATAATCTGATCAGAGTAAATAATGATAATGCTTTGGATTTTGCTCAGAAAAACATCTAGGTATTCACATTAAAGAGACATATTAATTTTTTTTAATTCAAGCCATAAAAACCATGATAAAACTGACAACAAAGAACTGTGATTGATATTGACACATGCACACATTACAAACTTCATTTTGGGGGTGTCAGGTGGGGAGAGGAATTTGAGTTTACCTGCATGCACACACACAAACCTTAAGTATGCTGTGCCAAACCTTCAAAATATCAAAGCTACATATAAAATATTATATATTTATATTAACAAAAATTACATCTTAAGTCTTTAACTATGGTCTCCATACATAATGCAGAAAAATGAAAGGGACAAAGACTGAAGTGTGCAGGTCAACCAAGGGCAAGGAAGGTGGCAAAACATAAATTCATGTAATTCAAGATCATCACATGGATAACAATGTAGCCAAATAGACAGTGGCATGTGGTCAACCATGCTGTGGGTTGTGATTGATTTTAACTGATCAGCTTCCAAGTTATAGTAGGGTACATTGATCTCCATTCAGATGTAATAAAAGTGTGATCTAGATGCTGGATGATTATGAAGATGCATACTTTCAGCACTTGAGACGCAAATGAGACATGGACAGCATACGAAGGACAGGATAAACAACCATGCAGACATGTAATAAAAGACAATAACGATGCAAAGAGGAATCAGAGAATATATAGTAAGGACAGAGAGTTTCAGAATCTGCAAAAGACGACCAGGTGGATTAGTCAGTATATGGAAAAAGTAAAATAAATGGTTAGAATTCAACTATCAGTATGTGGATTGGTGTTGGGAGTAATCATCGTGGACCAGATGTGTTTTTAGTTCACTTTTAAAGGATTCGTTAGTGGCTAGGTGGCAGAATAGTAACTTGAAATTAAAATGTTATTCTTTCTTATTTTTAAGTTTATAGTCCTGACTTGCTGTATATTTCCATTAAGCAAAGGTTTGCTAACCATTGTTCCATTTACAGGAAATGCCACAGAACCTGTGGTTTTTGTCAGTCACACTTCATCGACGACAGCGCTACCTCATTCAGCTGATGAAGGAGGAAGTGGAGAGGGAATGTCAAAGAAGACTGCCCAAGTGTGGTGGTGAGATAAACATTACATGCTTTCTTTCATGCCAATTGATATTCATTAAGCCTTATTGTGCTGTCTGCATTCTGCACAGCAACAAAGGTCTCCCACTCATCTTTGACCAGCTCTTCTTGTCACATATCTCAGTTGTTGTTTTCATATCTGAGTGGACTGTTCAGCATCAGGTTGTTTAAAAATGCTGTTTTTACTTTGATTTTTATTGGTGTTTAGGACTTGCATCTTCACTATTGCATGTCATAATATCTGTAGATACTGACACAATTTTATGAAAGATTTCTGTGTTGCTGTTTCTGTGACGTAAATTTATTTTTACAAGTTAGGGTTGTTAGCCCTAAGCTCAGCCTACTGATCTGGATGGTTGCTTGATCATGCTTTGTCTGGCCTTTTCTCTTTTTGGTGAGGGTTCAGTCACTTTATTGTCTCTTAGTCAGTTTAGCCCAAGTTAAAACCAAAGCAGTGATGACATAAGTATTGTCATACTGCTAGCAGACCCATGCATTGTTTGAATAATAAATGTAGTTATATATATAAAAAAAAAAATCTGGTCGCCTATTTACTAATTGGCGGAAGAAAAATGTTTTCCACTCACTGCTTTGGGTAAGCCTTGAATTGATGACCTTCCTTGAAGGGGACACTAAATGCACATCCACAAGCCTTGGTACTGCTCTTAGATGATAAGAACTGAATATTCTCACCAGTTGCCTGTTCACCACCTTTACCCTTGGTCACATTGAGGACATTTTTCTTTATACTAGCTTTATAATCATACCAATAGTGGTCTTTTAAAAGTTGCATCTTACAAGTAATTGGTATTTTTTTCAGAAACTTTGTTGTCACGCTATATGGTAAGCCATGGCTTCACTGAGCTTTATTTGGACAGCATGTATAAATATGGGGACGACAATAATCTTCCTAGAGAGGTGAAAACTACATCTACCTGGCATACTGTTACTCTTTCAGTTACTGAATAGCAACAGTTTACATATAAAAACAACACTTTCCTGAATAATGAATCACCTGGATGATTCCTAAAACTCTCCACATCAGATTGGAAACACTAATGTTAAATGTAAAATTATATGTGTGGGTATATATTAACATAATAATTTCATCACTTTTTTTATCTGTTCTGGAAACTAAAACAATGTTTTAATATACAGAGAAGAATTTTTTTTTAAATATAGAGGGTATCTTTAAAGCTTATTCCTGTTATCTTTAATGCAGTTTCCATGGTCACAGGAGCTGTGTTCTCTGTTTCAGTTATTTCAGTGTCCAAATGTGCGGCTTCTTTCACTGAAGTATAACAGTCTTGACTACCTACCTAGTGACATCGGTCGCATGCAGAGACTTGAGTATTTAGCACTGACCAACAACAAACTGCAGGTTAGGTCCATACCTCATACGTTGGTGTTTTGTCGTTCTCTGCGCACGCTTCTTCTGGACAACAATCTCTTGGATGCCTTGCCTGGTTTCTTGCTTCAGATGCCTTCAATTCACACAGTCCACCGCCATGGTAACCACAACTATTTCAAGTCAACTTTCATGTGGTACCATACAGATGTTTACTATCGCATCATTCCAGTGATGTGTCATCCTTCAGCATCCATTCCTTTCAAAGATCAGACTTTACAGTTCTGGGCAGCTAAAGCTATCATTGGATCAAAAAAAGACTTTTTCAGTGATGTGTGTGTGGCACCTGTTCTGAAGGACTACATTGCAGATATTTATCAACTGTTCAATGTGTGTCACAACTGTAACAAAGCCACTTTGGGAAACTCTTTTGGTGAGTTATTTTTGTTGCAAGAGTAGTGACAACATCTCATTAGTACAAAACAACTGACTGTATGTTATGGTGACATCAGGTCACTGGTGTATGACTGGTGACAGAACAGTGATCAAAACAAAATTCTATTCTGATTTGTAGAGAATGTCAGTAATATATTGCTATTTTTAAAACTTGCGATAACTGCATTTATTTATTCCACCTCTTTTTCTTTCTCTCTCCCCAGCCCCCTTACAGAAACTTTTGATATTAAAAAGAACTTTGTCCTGTTTTATAGGTTATAAGGTAATCACCTTCAAGAATCCCTACCTTGGTAACACCTGTGTGCCATTTCAACACTGGGCCTGCTCTATAGACTGTGCAAAAGCACTGGAGATTCCTGCACGTATTGAGCAAATAGCAGCAGCTCAGGAACTTGACCGCCAATATGAAGAATATGTACATGAATGCCAACGCAAATTCAACGCAACTAATCGAAACCGCTCTGTGCTTTCATGCAGGAATAGTCCATCTGGAAGAAAGTCAAGTCGAGTGTCAGGAATGCAGACAGAAATGACAAATTTTATGCTAGAGAATAATGGTTCAGAACCAGCTGAGGCAACCAGCCGGGGATGTGAATGTGTGATTTCTTAAAGGTAACAGATGTCTTTTGGTGTCAAAATGAATGTCGACATGAAGATTCTTCTGGTTTCTGGTATCATTATTGTTAAAAAAAGGTTAAATGATGTGTTTTCAGCGAGAAATTTAAAATGCTATACCCATCAGAAAGCAGAACAAAATCATTTAAACACTTCTTTATTTATTACTTTTTACAAAAATTCATTTTTCTCCCACAGAGGAGCATCTCGTTGTACATAATGGAATTTATTTATTCATTATGCAAGATCTGTCTGCACTTTACCTGTGAAATTGTGAGAAACTAGCACCGGAATGTTTTGTTATATTTCGTATTTATTTCTTTTAAGGTTATAAATTCCATTGTGCTTGTTTCGTGACCATCATGTCTCTCATGTTAAGAAGAAAAAAAAAAACGCTGAATGAAGTTAACTGCAAATAGCAGAAGCAGAAAGTGGGGCAGACCTTTAGCTGTTATGACATTCTATACAAGGGTATCGTTTTATGATGTCAGTTGGTTGCAGTACATTTCCTGTTTCACTTTGCCTTGAAAAACTGAGATTAAAAGGCTAGTAAAGTGTTCTTGTTACTTTTTTTTTTCATAAGCATCTGTGTACAGGATTATGGCAGCATCTTGGCTGTCCAACAGCAGCATATTTTAATAGCTTTTTGAGGGATCTGCTGCCAAAGCACATTTTAAAATGCCTTTTCTTGTGTTTTTCTTGCCGTGTACTAACTCACAACCAAAAGCAGCAAAGTTTTAGTGTAAAAGTGAATTCCTGTTATATTTTGAAATCCATGTGAGGCTCAAGAGACTGTATAATATGAATTTGTTCCTTCCATATCAAAATCTAACAAATGCACTATTCCCTGCTTAATACAAAGGACAATTTTGACAAATATTACACAGAAATAAAACCTGAAGTGACATGAATCATTGAAATAACTCACAGATTATGTCTTTTTTTTATGTACGTAACAGTTATATTGTTGAGAGAGAGATAAAGGTTTTACTGAGATGTACATTATGAAAATTCTACTCTACTTAGTAAGACTTGATAAAGTCCCTTTGAGCTATGGAGTTTCCACATATGGCTCAGGTTTGGTAAGATGCTTTTGGGCAGTCCCAAGAAATCAGTGTAAGAATTGTTCATTTGTAATAACATGTTGTAAAGAAATGGTTTAAATTGTGGAATACATAAAAATTTAAAACAATTGGTGCATATTTTCAACATTAATTTATAATCATGTGATCTCTATTGAAATGTAATTTATTGCTGTTAAACTGTATCATGATGGCTTGGCAAGAACTAAAAAAGCATTAATTTGTTGCACATTCTGTTTTATTAAGTAGACATTTGTCCTGGTCATTGCATGCAATCTGCATGCCTATTTACTGCCTGCAATATAAAATCGCATACATAGATCTTAAAACCATTTGTCCTCAACATACCAAGAATAAAGATTTTATGACTGTGAAATTTGTGCTGTGTACATACTTTGATTGCATGAATTGTGTATGGTCATATTTTTAAAAAGGTAAATTTTGTCTTTATTAATGTGTCTTATATAAATGGTACAAACTTTTATATTTTTGTGCAGTTATACTCGTGTGTGTGCTTGCCTGCAACAGTGGGAGTCAGCTATGGTTGCACTTAGACAGGTGGCAATAACATGTTGCAGGCTCTCACAGACACAGACCCACAACCAGTGGACAGGAAGAACCAGAGATCTATTGAATGGTATGCACATTGAGGATGTACAGAGTTTCAAATACCTGGGAGTGACACTCTCAAAGGATGGCATTTGTGCGGCGGACATTCACCAGAGAATCCCAGCAGCAATGGTGAGGTTGAAGAAGATAGGGAACAGCAGGATTATAAGCTTCACAACCAAACTGAAGCTCTACAAGTCCCTGGTCACTTTGGTCATCTTGCTGTGAAACATGGACCCTGTTAAATAGACACAGAGAGACAGATCCAGGCATTCGAGATGAAATACTTTCAGAGACTGCTCCACATCTCTTACAGGGAACAGAAGACATTCATTCACAGCCTGGTCACCAACTTGCTCGATCCTCAGGAACCTCTGCTCACCACATTCAAGTGGCAAAAACTGATTTGGTTTGGATTTGTCATTTGACACACTGCCCAAGACAGTCCTCCAAGGATGTATGGAGGCAAACAGAAGAAGTGGTAGCTGAGTAACCTCGAGGAGTGGACAGGGTGTCAGATGGGAGAACTGAAAGGGCACAGAACAAGTGCAGCCGGCGCACCTACACCACTGTTGCAGCAACTCATGCCCACCCGACAACTGGTCACAGTTGCGGGGAGGGAATTAAAGTTTATTGCCGAGCCAGCAACTAAGGCTTCATCCCAGCATAGCAGCCAGCCCTGTAAACAGATGCCACATGCAGAAAAAGAACTGTGCCCAAAATGAGATCTGAACCCAGGAGAGCCAATCATTACTTTATTGGTGACAGTCGCTAACAATTGTGCCACTGGACTGCCCATGGCAGTTAAGGGATAGAGTCTGTGTTATGAAGAAAAAATTGTGATATTTATGTAATGACAATACTACAATTACGTAGCTAAAGCTATCACATCATTTGACAGTTCTTATAATCTTAATTTCTTTTTTTGACATGAAATGCTTGGTAATTTTGTGTGCGTGTGTAGCTAGTCTGTGAAAATCTGTTTGCAGTGTCATTGTGATAGTTTTACACTTAACAGCTCATTTATTCTATTTCTTTATTTATTGATCCCTTGACTGGTAGCACTTAACAAACAGTTACATTGATCTGCTGGTACTGGTTGTTGAAGGAACAGTGATACAGTGGCTTACAAGGTTCTGGTCTTGATGTTTCTGCAACAGTCCACTACCACACACTGGTTTCTGAAAAACAGATTCTTGAGAACCATAGTGAATAAATGCATGGGTTTGTGATTGTATTTTTTTTATGATAGTGGGTCACTTCTGTGTCACATAGCTTGGCCTTGAAATGATAAGATAAAATAAAACTCAAAATACTAGTCAAAGGTGATAATCACATTGCATCAAAATGAAGCTTAGGCAGGTGAAAATAAACTGGAAATTGATGCACAGTGATGGCTATCATTATTATAATTGGTGATTACATTTAATCTTGATTGACTGTGAGAGCACCCTAATGATCTTATCAGCTACTTTTAATTCTGTGGAAGTTTGACAAATGACAAGATCCTTGTTACCTATAAGTATTACAGTACAGATGAGGCTTTAAGATTACATTTATTCTCTCACATCACGTACAAACGAGAGTCTGAAGAAGGCACTAGACAAGAGACTGAGACCAGAACAAGCAGGGTTTCGCCAGGATAGGTCATACATTGACCACATTGCCACCCTCCGTATCATCATTTAGCAGTCTACTGAGTGGCAGTCCTCCCTCTATATAACTTTTGTGGACCTTGAGAAGGCATTCTACAGTGTAGACAGGGACGTCACCTGGAGGCTGATCCACTATAGCATTCCACCTAAGCTCACCAACATTACCAAGGGGTTGTACGAAAACTCGTCCTGCCAAGTTATCCACAACAGCAAACTCACTTAACCTTTTGTAATGAAGACCGGAGTAAGAAAGAGTTAAATATTATCACCAACAATCTTTCTGCTGGTCATAGACTGGATTATGTGCAAGACAACAACACCGGTATCCAGTGGACCTTCACCAAACAGCTAGAGGACCTGGACTTTGCAGATAACATTAGTCTCCTATCTCATCAGCAACAACATGCACAAACTAAACTAAGTAAGCTAGCAGAGGAAGCAGAGAAGACTGGCTTAAAGGTCAAGAAAGAAGACCAAAGTGATGAGAATCAACAGCAAGCAGGATCTCTCAATCCAACTTCTAGGAGAGAACATCCTGGAAACAAATCTGGGGAGCATTGTCAACAAGGAAGGTGGACCATAAACAAGGCCAGACATGCTTTCAACAGCCTACGCCCCATCTGGAACTCCCAAGTATTATCCTTCCACAGTAAGACCCGCATCTTCGACACCAGTGTGAAGGCAGTCCTACTGTATAGTTATGAAACCTAGAGAGTGACAAACACCATCAATAACAAACTGCAGACCTTTACCAACCAATGCCTACGCCATATTCTGGGAATAAGAAGGCCTGAAAAGATCTCCAACAGCAGCCTGTGGAAAAGAACCAACCAGAATGCCACTAGCCAAGACATCACAAAGCACAAATGGGGCTGGATAGGACACACCCTGTGCAAACCAGCTGACACCATGGCCAGGCAGGCACTTGACTGGAATCCTCAGGGGAAGAAGAGAGTTTGGAGACTGAAGCAGACTTGGAAAAGAACAGTAGAAGAGCGAGGCAAAGGACATGGGAAGCACATGGGCCCAACTGAGTAGGACAGCCTAAAACTGGATCTGCTGGCAAGGTGTTGCTGCAGCCCTATGCACCTCTAGAAGTAACAAGGAATAGACATAAACATGTACAAACACAATTACCTGTGCACATGAACATTCACACATCAAGAAGTCATAGGCTTCCAGTAGTATTTAAGGAACTTTATGACAAACCCCAAAAAACTTGGATTAGTTTTAACTGAAGAGTATCAAAGTGGTTGGCTGGTAAAGGCTAAAATGTTCCTTGGTCTATCTGCTGAACATTGCTTGTGATGGAAAGTTGAAATTGCTATCACTTATGTGAAAGAAGTGAGAGAGATTGTGAATGAATAAGGGAAATAATCAGATAAATACATGGTTGCAGATTAGCAGCACTGCCATTTTCAAAGGGATAACATGTTTGAATAAGAGGTGGAAATGTAGAATGTGTTTTTCCTAACCTAATCACCCACCTGCCAATGTAGTCACGGTGTAAATATTACATTGCAAGTTAAATTACAATCCAGTCTTGCGATCAAGTTGCTTTGTTTTTTCTCTTTCCAAATAAAGACATATTTAAATAACTTTGCTGCATATGCATACTTGTGAATGACACTGGAGTGCATTTATTTACTTAGAACAATGGAATAAGTGATAGGTACACAAAACAACCATAAACTTTAATTAACAGCATTAAAGTTCACAGTATAATGTGTTCCACATTCACATCGGGTGACAAAAATTATGTTACTTATGTGATGTCTTCTATTTCTTTATCAGTGTAATTTTCACTAAGAGACAGAACCT
Organism: Pomacea canaliculata; assembly: GCF_003073045.1. Taxonomy (NCBI): domain Eukaryota; kingdom Metazoa; phylum Mollusca; class Gastropoda; order Architaenioglossa; family Ampullariidae; genus Pomacea; species Pomacea canaliculata. The sequence goes on from NC_037597.1 coordinate 505,069, forward strand.
TTATTCATGAATCTGGCTTGATAGTTTTCTAGTGGGTATGCTAGCATACTGTCCCTTTGGAATCTTCATGGCTGTTTGGTCAATGAGTAGTTTAAGGAAAGTCTTAGCTTTCCAAAATATTTGCTTTCCTTTTTTTTTTTGGTGGGATGGGAGCGATGTCACCAAAGTCAAAGACAACACTTGGCATCATAAAGTATCTTGGTGTATAGAAAGTTAGTCCTAATGGGTACAATATTTCATTATTTTTTTTTAATATATTTTATTGGCATACCTGAATCATGTATACCCACTTTCTATAACTTATAAATTATGAAAATATTTCACTCTTTGTAATGCTTACATGTTTATCAACTACTTCAGCATGGTATACAAGAAGCTAATTATCTTGTGAATAAAGTAACTTTAGGTTATTTAGGAAAATGCCACACCTTTACTTTGTCAAGTGATGCAGTCTACCAGTGAAGGTAATGTTTGGTTCTGCTCATGCATCATGTTTAGAATTAAAATGTCTCACCTAATCAAAAGCATCTTAGGCTGACAGGTTTCTTAGCTTTACTGCAGTCTTCAGTTAAGACCGCCTGTGCAACACAGCCCTGGTTTGAATGTCACATAAAATTATTTGAAACAGTTGTTTGCCTACTTGTTTTAGGTCTTTCTATGCACTACAAACAGCTCCAAGTATAAAGTGAGCAGTTTCGTAAATTTCAGTTTGGGGTGGCGGGGGGGCTTGTCTGAGAGATCATCAATATCAATAAAACAGACACCATTATCACAACAGATTAAGATGGAGAAGGGTATCAGCTTTGTCGTTTGAGAGACAGCCAAGCCATGCTGCAATGAGGTGTAAAATCAATGTGAGACTGATGTACAATTACAACCTTCAAAGATACCAAGATTCCATTGTAAATTAACAATCTTTTGGCTGGAGCTTTATTTTTAAATCTTGTGTATATTTATCTAGAGGTAAGAATATATGTATCTTGGAATGCCTGCAGACAAATCATGCTAGGACAGCTAGGTAGTTCTGTCTTCGCTGCGTCAGTTTATGGAGGATGTAAACTACCAATTCTGTTCCTTCAGTCATTTTTTGGAGTTAAATCTGTAAACTACACTACATTTGAATTTATGTAAGCCATCCAATTCTGTCACCATTATGCTTATAAAGGTTAAATATGGCAAGTTGTTCAGCATTATCATAGTCTGATATAAAGATGGAAGGCTGAAGCAATACGGTAGTTCTTCTCATCATTGACTTGCTAAAGAATGCATGTACACATTGGTGCAAAATATCACAAATTACTGATATTGTCAAATGAGACAATATACTTGCTCTTTATCATCACCTAACAGACACAGATGTTTACTCTCTTTGCATGGCACATTAATTTATATTCATTTACAAACATATGACTGCCACTGTCATAAGCTAGCATAGTGGGCTGGGAGACAAATAAATGGGGTCCCCAACTGCTGAAGTTCACACAGCCACAGGTTAACCTTGCCAACACCCTGCAACCTCACAAAAGAATCTAGGTTGACAAACACTATCAACAACAAACTGCAGACCTTTACCAACGCCTACGCCATATTCTGGGAATATTATTGCTTGAAAGGATCAACAGCAGCCTGTGGAAAAGAACCAACCAGAATGCCACTAGCCAGGACATCACGAAGAACAAATGGGGGGTGGACAGGACACCCTGCGCAAACCAGCTGACACTATTGTCAGGCAGGCACTTGACTGGAACCCAAAAGCGAGGTAAAGGACGTATGAACCACATGGGCCAACTGAGTGGGGTTGCTCTATACTGGATCCGCTGGTGAGGTGGTGTTGAGGCCCTATGCTCCTTGAGGAGTAGGGGGGGGGGGGAATTGGTGTTTTACGCCGTGCCAGCAACTGAGGCTATATTACGGCAAGCAGCCAGCCCTGTAAACAGATGCCACGTGCAGAGAAAGAACAGCGTGCCCGAGACGAGAAATGAACTCTGGGCAGCCAGCCTTCACTGTATTGGCGACAGGCGCTAACCGTTGCGCCACGGGACCGCTTTCCTTGAGGAGTAACAAGAAATAAACTAAAACTATGCCTGGTAACAAATTAGTCAAAAGATTACATAATATGAACAGAAATGAGCAAAAATGTTTTCCTTGTTGTTTTTTTATACCATGCTAGCAATGAAGACTATATCATTGCAAGACACATTTCATTTAAATAATAGGGAAAAAAATGAGGGTGTACTACAATAACAATATTGCTAAATAATATGAACTAATGAAAAATATGGAAAATGAATGATATAAAAGGGAAAGTTGTGTTAAAAGTGTAGTGTGCCATGTAATAAAAGACCATTATTCAAAAAGATGTGAATTAAAGTAAAACTTTAAATCTGATGGTAAAGCTTTATCATCTTTAAAAATGAAACAAAAAAGCCGGTGGAGTGGCCATAAATAAGATACACAATGAGTCAGCCATTTTGCGACCCTATGCTCGTCAAGGAGTAACAAGGAATAAACTATGAGTCAGCCATAAAAATCACTGCTGGCGAATGCTCTGGATGCTGGTACATATGCAACCGCAGAAGGTCCGTAACACCAGGGACAAATAGATTGGGGTTCTCCTCTTAACAGATGTCACAGGAAATGAATATATGCGACACGAGGAGACCTACCGTCTGGTGACACCAGTGACAGCTAAGAACCAGGTGATTGGCAGATCAAGTGGCCTGGTCAGCTTGAACATGGCAAAAGAAGAGGGAAATGGCATAGTAGTAGACAGACGAAGGCCTCAGAGGACACCCATTTAATATCTCAACACAAACACAAGTGGATGGCCATTTCGCAATGACTGCCAACTAAAAAACTGCTTCCACAGAGTCACTCACTACGCAACGATCATCCTCTAACATGGGTCACTTTGACAGAGGACTTCAAGGAAGCCACAGAGAAGAGAAACCAATGAAAAAGGAGGCATGATGGGAAAAGAAGACCGAAGAAAGACCTGTATAAACAGACAATAGGAAAGATAAAGCAGCTGGATAAAAGGGGAAAAGAATACAGATGGCAGGTTCATGACAAGAGAGAATGAACAAGAGAAACGTGTAGGCTGGCTCACTCAGAGAGGCTTCAACAGGAAACAGAAGCAAAAATGTCTATACTCTGTGAGGTCAGTGTCACACCAGAGCAAATGTGAAAGCTGGTAGTTCTTGCCAATGGCGTTGGTTTGTATGGTTGATGAAAGTAGTGTCCCTTCCTGGCTGCCGGGGATGGCTTTGTGCTATTTTTTAAAAGTTTGTGTGATCCAAAGATCAACATCAACTTTGGTGTTTTCTGCTGCCTTGTGCTTTTTGTATTTGATTGTTCTGTGGCTGCACTTAGTGGTTTCCACCTGTAGAAAACACCTTCCACTAATGGTCTCTTCTTCAGCCTATTGTCGGGGTCATCTTTTCCAGTTTTTGTTTGTTTGTTTGTTTGATGGGAACTGATTACATCACGGTGACAAAGGTGAGACTGCTTTTTCTCTGCAATTTAAACTTGTTATTTTTGATCTATTAACACTTCCCTCTTCTATAGGCTTTGCATTTCAGCACTAAATTTCCTGCCACATTTAGATTTTGGATTTGTGCATTGTACACGTCCACTGCACTCCTGATGAAATGTGTCTTTATTCTGCCTCTTGCTCTGTGGATTTTCTTGACTTCTTCATTATAACTCATACTTCCTCAGTTCCTGAATTAAAAACCTGGTGCCCATAGTAGTTATTACTGGATTGCGTTGTTTTTGAAGAGCCTTGATTAAGGGAAAGACACTATCAAAATCTCAATATTATTATTATTGTTATTATTATGCAAAAGCAGGAATGTTTAAAGGTTTGGTGTGGTCCCTGAAAACTATCTTTCACAGGAGATTCTTTAAAAACCCGTTCTTCATTCATGTCTTATGTTTTTTAAATATTTTTGCACATTAATGTGTATCCTTTCTACATTGCAGAGATTCATGCCTCTAGCTCACTTTGCAGATTTACAACGTAACATTGTTGTGTAATTGTGTAATCTATCTTGTACACCAGTCACACTAAGCAATCACTCTATAAATCGAGAGTCCAGCAGAAAATTTCCATCTGTTGTACAGCTTACAAGGTCAGTATTCTGTGCAAACCAGTTGCACTATGAAATGTTTAGCTGTAGAGTTGTAGTAGCTATGTAAATATCAATCAGTCCCTGTGCAGTCGGGCAAGGACTGTATTGTGCTACCACAGCAAACCATTTTATGTCATTTTATCGTACTGCTCCAATGGGTAATGTTCTTTGTGTTCTGTGACATGCTTTTTCATGGCCTGCATCTGCTCCTTCAGACTTGGGTGCATGTCAGTGTACACATCGTGAAACATTGAATCAGGACTTGGCTTTTTTCGCCCTTCTGCTTCAGCAAAAGCCTTCATCACCTGAAAAACAAAAAGCGAATCTTTGAAAATGTATTTTAAGTTTATGTAGTTATAGAAATTATAAAGATCTGAATCTGCTATATAGATCGATGGCTAAGGAAGTAAAAAGAAGATAAAGCTGTCAAGACCACTCTAATAAAGGAACTGACATTTTTATCATCTCAAAGCCTGAGAAACATGGAAACAATATTTCACTTGTAATAAATATGTCTTTTCTTCCTTAGGGTTGATATTAGCCATCTTGTGGTCAATGTCTTCTGCATTTGACTCTTCTGCTTTCTGAGCAACCTTAGACTAATTAAGTTCCCACATAACTTGTGAAATCTCTCACTTTAAAACAACACACAAATTCCCATTCCACTGAGATTCAGAATCCTGTCTTAAGAAAACTATAAAGACTAATGATGTGCTTAAAATCATGAAAGCCTCATTTGCAAAATACTGTTTAACACAAGACTGTTTGTCCTCAAGGAGAATGCATCATTCACACATCATCAATCACTCTTTAATACTGACCATCTTCCTGGACTCCATTTTCCAATTCTGTTCTGCATCATCGTTCCACCACTTTTGCAAGACCATAAAATGGCGTAGTCTGGTGATGGGATTATCCTGCTGGTCCCAGTAACTGACTTCATCTACTGACCGGTAGGCTGAGCTATCATCGGATGTGCTATGATGTCCAATCCTAAGGACCATGACAGAACATGGGCGAAAATGATAATACAGCACTATGTGATCATGTAATCGAAAATAACACACAAAATAACTCAGTACTAAAATGAGTAATGTTAAAGAAGGTGTATAAAGAATTAACTGTGATTGTTAGTTGGTTGGTTGACACTGTCCAAAGAATCCAACCTCAGATGAATTGTCAGTGGTGTGTGTGTGATGCTGCACGAACACACATGGATATCCTTGATGTAAGTTTGTCTGTATTATATATATATAATTGTCACTTGCCCATATATTTTTTTTTTCTCATTTGCTAATATTTTTCACTGTTGACATCTTTAACACTGCACCTTATTTTCAACTTCTACTTTTGTTCAAATCACCCACTGGGACAATAAAGTTGGTCATTGTCATTGTGCCAGCTACTGAAACTATATCAGGGTGAGAGAACATAATCATACACTAAAAAGTTTAGGAAAAAAACCCCCTAGGTTAAATAATAATAACATCTTCATTAATAAAAGCCAACATAAGAAGCAAGAATAACATAAAATGGTAAGTAATAGGTAAAGAAGGAGCATTGTAACTGAAAAAGCCACCAGTAAACTGAACCTTAAACCAGAATCAAACAAAACACAAAACTTTAAATCTGATGGTAAAGCCATATCCTCTTTAAAAATAAAACAATAGCTGCTAATGGGACAGCTCTAAATAGGAAAAACAAAATGCCTGCTGCAAAAAATTACTGGCGGTTTTTTGGATCTGGATTCTTCCAATAAAGTTAGTGAACTCAGACAATCACATGTCTATGATAACGACATAGTAATTTCTCAAGTATATATGTATATATTTCTCAAGTATATATATATATAGCTATAGTGGGTCATGGTCAACAAGTCACAGGGGCTGATGGGATCTGTAGGCGTGTCTTGCACTGTTGTGCTGTTCAGTTGGGCGGAGTTAAATGTAGACAAAACAAAAGTAGTAAATATAGACTTTAGGAGAATCAAAGCGGATTTTGTTGCTGCCAGTGTGATACATAGCAAACTTGTAGAAACTGTCAACTCTTTCAGGTACCTGGGAACTATTTTTGATTGTGAGCTCAAATGGAATTTACACACCGAACACATCGTTAAACATGGCCAACAAAGAATGTACCTTCTGTGTAAGCTCAATAAATTTTCAGTTAGTCAAGCAATCATAGGCCGTTTCTACCAGTCGTTTATTGAGTCTTTTATCTTTTTCATTTGTCTGCTGGTTTCATAATCTCTCTGTCCATGATAGGAATAGTCTGAACAGTATTGTCTACATCTGTTCTAAGATCATTGTTATCAAACAGAAGGATTTAGCTTCTTTCTGTGATCAACAAATAGTAAGCAAAGCATCACACATCTTCTCAATACCTGAACATGGAGTAGCAAGAGAATTTGTATTATTAAGCTCAGGAAAACATTATTCCATGCTGATATGTAAAAGTAATAGACAACTGACATCATTTGTGCCATCTGTGGTCCAGCTGCTCAACCTCAGACGAAGTGTCAGTGGTGTATGTGTGTGATGCTGTAGGTGCGCACATGATTATTCTTGATGTACGTTTGGTGTTTGTTTTGTATTATATATGTAATTGTCACTTGCCTTCTTTTTTCATTGCTAATATTTTTCATGTTGACATCTTTTAACACTGCACCTTGCAAGGAACTTTATTCTTACTTTTATTTCTAACTTTTACTTTGTAACTAGAGTACCTTCCCATGTTCAAATTGCCTACTGGGACAAATAAAGTTGTGACTGCAATTGACCAGGAGACTGGCAACCGACTTTGGTGGCCTGGTCCGCTCGGATATTGCCCAAATGAAAACAATGTCCTTGCTGCAGAGGACTGTGTAAAGTTGAACCACGAGAGAGTGGTCAAAACAACTAGAAAGAAGATCTTTGAGAGTAGAAAATGAATTTGAAATGGTCACGAAGTTTTGCTCCAAAGAATGGTGAACGTGCTGCAAGGCTAGCAATTTTACTTCCTGGACCACTGTGAGTACAGTGCCATTAACAGAGATAGATGGGTTTGGAAACATGCCTTGAAGTCTACCAAAGTGGATGTATGCTGACTATGCAGGAGAAAATTTTAATCTGTCACCCACTTTGCATGCCGTTTATGTACAGCTGAAGACAGTGTTCCACACTAGGTAGGGATTGGTCTCCATGAAGAACAAAATCAAAAGTTCATAAGTTTCATATTGCAACACAGTAATTCTATCTCTAACTGTTAAATATCTACCTTAATTCTGGAAAAAACTTGTAAAAACATCCAAAATATAAAAGTATTAAAATGATAACTCATTAAAGAAACAAAGAAATACAAAAAGTGGCAACAACTGGAAAGTGCTTGTGGCATGGCAACAGAATTAATGCACAACACTTTACACATATTTACTCTCTATCCAAGCACAGAACTGAAAGATGACACAAGAGGAGCATTAAACATCTTTGTCAAATTATATTAAATATGATAATAACAGAATCTGTAACAAACATGCTTAAAAGTGAAATTCTTAACTTCTAACCGACAACTAGCCAGGAAAAACAATGAAAGTAAGAAAATTACTGTCAAATTGTGACTAGTGTGGTTAAATAAGGCTTCTTATTTTGAGACTACTAACTGTGATTAGTATGGTTAAATAATACTCCACATGGTTGTGATTAGTGTGGCTAAAGAACACTCCATATTTTTGTCATTAGTGTAGAATTACAGACGAATCTCCAAATAAGGACACGAAGAACAGCCTCATATTACGAACAGCGATAAGAACATAAGAACAGAGTCATATTACTAACAGCTAAAGATAAGGACATGAAGAACACTAACAGTAATATTGTTTTATTGGAAATACAGCTTAATGCATAACTGAGGACTCACCTGTAGGTCATTGCTTCAATGAGAACTGGTCGATTCTGAGTGAGGCAAATATCACGAGCAGCTTTTGTTGCATTGTAGACAGCAAAGACATCGTTACCATCCACACGCACTGTGGGAATTCCATACCCACGACCACGAGCAGCTTTTGTTTCAGCAAACAAAAAAAGTATGTGCCAGCACAAAAATAAGTACGCACACACACACACATACAGAAACAAAAAAGAAAGTTCTGGTCTACCATGAACAAATGTTGCCACCCTATGCTCCTCAAGGAGTAACAAGGAATAAACTAGAAAGTAGCATCAACAAAATGAGAGAATACAAAAGAGAAGCACACTAGGTGCACAATAGATATTTAGCTACTAGCTGGTCTTTCCTTAAAATAAATTTATATTACCGACTCTCACTGTCCATCATAGTCAAACTGTGTAACAAAAGTAGTGAAGATGTAGGCCTTACCTATTCCATCACCTCTGTATTGGTCTTTAGTTGGTGTTGAAATGGCATAGCCATTATTGCGACTGAAAGTTAAGAAAAAAGTTACAAATCAACCATAATAAAAACAAGTTTGCTATAATTACAAATAACACTACACACCTTTTAAAGCCCTTGATTAATGCTGAAAACCATGTACCACATTTTGATGGCAGGAACACTGCCTATTCCTCCTAAAGTCAGCATGTTGCTATATAATCACAACCGCCACCACCACTGCAGCATTCTATCTATCTAATCCTCTTCGTGCATCAGGTTGCACATAAGGCCTCAACCAGAGTCCGCCACCGAAGTCGATCGGCTGAAACCCGCTCCAGGTGACCCCATGTCCAGCCCTTTCCTTTCATCTCCCTTTCCACTGTTCTTCTCCAAGTTTCCTTTGGGCGGCCTCGTTTTCTTCGGCCGTCTGGAGTCCATCGTAGGGCGACTGTGGAGAGGTCTGCTGTCTGCTGGCGGAGCATATGTCCAATCCCTCGCCAACGCCTTTGTTGAACCCACAGGGGACTGCAGCATTACCACTATAACATTACCAGGACAAGTACTCCCCAAAGACAGCATGCTGCTACATCATCACCTCTACCATCACCACTATAACATTACCAGTGCCAAGACAACTACTCACCAGAAGAAGATGATAGGACAATCCAGAACAGCTGCAAAGTTGAGAGCAGCATGAGCATCTCCTTCAGATGCCGCCCCTTCCCCAAAGAAACAGATGGCCACCAACCCCTTCTGCTGGAGCTTGAGGGCATATGCTGCGCCAGATGCTAACATCAAGGAGAAACAACAGAAATTAAACAGCATATAGACGTTAATATCAAGGCCAAGCACAAACACTAATCAGCATACAGATGCTAACATTAAGGTGAAACCACAGAGACACTAACCAGCATACAGATCAAAGTTCCCATAGATATGAATTTAATGGATTTCTTTGCACAAAATGGCCAACAATTGCATCCTTCTGGCATGTCAGTTAACACTGAGCCACAAGTCAGAATGTGGCACAAAGTTTATGGAACAATTTACCTAATCAATACATCTAGTTATAAAATTAAGAATTAGCAGCTGCCTACTGCAAATCACTTTCAATTCAATAAGAACATTTACTGTATCGGACTTCTACTAAAGCTTGTTAAGTTTAGGCAACAAAGTACCTTGCTTTAGTAATAATTCAGTGTTCAGCATTTGAAATCTTATCTATTTCATTGAGTACTTATAAGCAAATGTTTGTGTATGTACAAATAGTGAGACAATTTTAGACAGAAAGCCAAACTTTTTCTGACATCAGGAAAGAATGGGTTTAACCCAAAGGTGGGAGGTGAGGACAGTGGATCAGAGAAGAGACATGGAAGAAGATGGACGAGAGAAAGTCAGCCAAACAAAAAATCAACAGCACTAGATCTGAACGCCTGAAGGAACACCACAGACAGAAATATACGAAACTAAACAAAGAGGTAAAGAGGATGACAAAAACCGACAAAAGAGACTACACAGAAAAACTGAAAAAGTAGCAAGGAAAAATGACTTGAAGACACTGTACAAGATAAACAAACAGCTAAACAACGGGTTTAAGAACAGTGATGTGCCAGTGAAAGACATGAACGGTAATGTCGTCGAGGGAGAGGCAGGAAAACTACAGCGCTGGAGGGAACATTTTGAGTCAGTTCTGAACAGACCAGATCCCCCTGAACGCCAGAGTCCAAGACAGCATCAAACTAAATGGAGAAGAGATTGAGGAAGTTGACAGTTTCACCTATCTTGGGTCCAAAATGTCAAACACTGGGGATGCGGAGGTGAGATTCGAGCCCGAGTGGCGAAAGCCAGCCAGGGCTTCGCCTCACTCAGGAGCACATGGAAGGCAAAAAACATCAGCCAGAAGATCAAGCTGAGAATCTTCAAGTCAAATGTGATCAGCACCCTCCTTTACGGATCTGAATCTTGGAAGATGACCAAAACCATCAGTAACAAGCTTGATGTCTTCCAAAACAGATGCCTCAGGCGCATACTTAACATCTTCTGGCCAAACACCATCACCAACGAAGTACTCCACCAAAGAACTGAAACCGAGTCCATCACCACGCAGGTTCAACGAAGGCGTTGGCGATCGATTGGACATGTGCTCCGCCAGCAGACAGCAGACCTCTCCACAGTCGCCCTACGATGGGTTCCAGACGGCCGAAGAAAACGAGGCCGCCCAAAGAAAACTTGGAGAAGAACAGTGGAAAGGGAGATGAAAGGAAAGGGCTGGACATGGGGTCACCTGGAGCGGGTTTCAGCCAATTGACATCGGTGGTGGACTCTGACTGATGCTAATGTAGTCGGCACTGCAAATGCTCCTTCCCTCCCTGAGTCTACATCCATTCTATTGTGCCACTGAATGAAACTCGGATTTTAAGATTATCAAGAGTGATGCCACATTCTATCTGGCAGCACTCTCATTTATATTGTCCATTAGTTCACAATCTGAAAACAAATTTATTTCAACACCTTGTGGCATCTGTGTTGCTAGGGGAGATGATATTGTGACAAAGTTCAAATCACGTGAGCCATAGTGCACGGGCATCTGCCTGCCTTTTCCAAGATCATTCTGGTTACCATAGCACTGGTTCATGAACTGGTCCAGTGTGTACCCTCGCCACATAAGCACGCCTGAGAAAAAGGCATACTTATCAGACACACTAATAGCCGAGTGATCCAATCCTTTTTAATAACAAATAGCAATAGTCAACAAAAAATGCAAATATATATTTTTTTTTCTAACATGGTAAACATGACTGTGAGCTGTTTAGAAAAGAAGGTTTCTTAAAAATTCCAATAATATTAAACTTATGTTCTTCTAGGTAGTTCATGTGCCATTAGAAGTACTAAACACTTTTTAGAACAAATATTTACATTACCAGCTTCTCTATACTGCCCAAAAATAAGGTCTTTAGAATCAAGGGCAGCAGCTGAGCCCACATGAGTTCCCTCCTCCCCATAATTTGTCATGTAGAAGGAGATGCGGCCCTGGCGTTGGGACTCGTATAGAACACGATCCATTGTGTTGAGGAGTGTCATATCATGATACATCTTTTCCACAATGGCTCTGGACAGCTAAACAATAACATAAAATGTTATGTTTCTATTCACTTTCCAAACGTGTAAAGGTCACTGACAAGGCTTTCCTTTCTGACATCATATGTCTATATTTATAGCACTTCTCAAAATTTATATTATGTGACATCAAAAATTTACTTAACTCAAGCAAACATGTTTATGCATACACCTCTTTTCTTAATTGGTGGAGAAATTCATCTGATTAATTCTGATAACAAATGAGACTCTTGCCTGCTAAATAGTTTGCCGATCTTTCACCTGTTGGCACTAACTTCTTAAATGGACAAACAGTGTTTAGCCATGAGATTGAGGAGCAACAGGTCTGCGATTCTCCCTCATGGACTTGATCAAGAAATCTGTGTATTTCACAGATGGACATATCTTCTGTGTTTGCTCTTTAACAGGTCTTGCCATGAGAATAAAGGTGTCACTGCCTTATGGTAGTGCCGGAAGGCAAAGGTTTAGGAAGACAGCTCAACAGAAAACCTCTTTGATGAAGGCTTCAGCCAAGGCAGCACAGTCGTGTGTTTGCAGCCAGGCAACCTGGCTTCACTGCCTTGTGTACAGCCATGGGAGAGGTAAAAGCTTAGGGAGAAGACCCTGACAAGCGCAAAATGATAACATGGCATTCAGGCAAAAGACTTTCCTCAATGAAGGCACCAGCCAGGGAATTGCGTCACTGGGTGAAACCGTCATGATAGAGTAGCAGCCAAAACCCAGTACCTATCTGTGCACATATCGGAAGCATCATTCTCACTACAAAGCCTGCCATCAAAGAGCCTGCCACTATCAAGCCTGCTGCCACCAACCCATTGCCCAGCTTGTAGTCAACACAACACATAAGCATGTGGAATGTCCATATGTTACACCAGTGTGGCAAAGAGTATGAGCTCACTCACGAGCTTGCAAGTTACAGATGAGACTTTGTGGGACTAGCAGTGGCACGATGAACCAGGTTCAGTGAGATGCAGACGCTTGAGGGCTACAAACTGTTTTTTTAACAGGGAGGAGTCCAAGCATGAGCATGGTATAGAATTCCTTGTCTGACAGCAGGTGGTGAGGGCAGTTTTTAGGTGGTACCCCATCTCAGGCTAATCTCCCTTAAAGTTGCTGCCACACCCCACAATGTGACCAGTGTATGCCACCCTGCCACCTCCACTGAGGGGGACAAGGATGTGGAACTGTTTTAGAAAAAGTGTATGCTGCCACCTCTATTGATGGGGACAAGGACGTGGAACTGTTCTACCAGCAGCTGGTGAGGATAATTCAAGTGGCACTGTAAACGACATCCTCGCCGTCATCGGTCAACCAGGATGCATTTTGGCAATGGGCCAACACAGTCCTTTATCCTACTGCCAAGGCACTACAAACTGAGCATCAACTAGGCAAAAATGAGGGTATATTTGGGTGCAGATATTAACAGAGACTACAGCCTCATTCTGTTGAGCCTTCAATGGAAGCTAAAGGTGAAGCATGACACTCTCAACCCATGCATTCACTTTGATCTAGAAACTCTTCCAGTTACAAGCTGGAGGGAAATTAGCTGCCTTAAACCTGATCAGTGGTAATGTGGATACCCTCTCTGGTCACATAAGAGGTGCTCTTGACGGCCAAAAAGGTTCTTGGGTGCCTCAAGGCAAAGAAGAAGCCCTGGGTTACAAAGGACATTCTTAACCTATGCAACTGCCATCAGGTCCTGAAAAGTGAGAAGCTGAACAACCTTGAAGCAGCTGATGCCTACAGGAAATTCAACCACAAGACATGTAAAGGCATGAAGGTAGGCAGGGCTATCTGGATTGAAAATAGATACAGTAAGATCGATAAGGTGATAACAACAAGGCCTTTAGCCTACTTGATCTTCACCAAAGAGGACCAGCAGAAAACATCCGCAATTGAAGACAGCAAGGGTCGACTGCTGTCTGATGACAAGGCTGTCCTAGAATAGTGAACGGAATACTGCAATGACTTGTACAACTTTCTGCTAACGACAGACCTGGGCATCCTCTAGGAAAGTGGTTCTCAAAGTATTTCAAACTATGGACCACTTTACTAAAGTAAGAAATATGATGGACCACCAAAGCCTAAAATCACTCTGTACCGTTAATTTCAAATTTAAATTGCCGCATTTGTTTTATTACAATTCAAAACTAAATGTACTTTTATAACAGTAGTATAGTAATAAGTTTAGATAAAACTACATATTTTGAAAAGTTCTTTATTAATTAAAATGTTAATGTGAATGTGATGAATGTAGTTGTTCTTGATGAGATATTAAGCTGATCATATCTGGATCAATGTTGGAGAGTTTCAATGTCATGTCGAATTCCACATTCAACTGGCTTCTCTTGTTTTCAGTCCCACAAGTGTTGAAAATCCAGTCTCGCAATAGTAAGTTGGTGGAAATTGCAATAGATGCTTCAGAGTGATGTCAGAAAGTCCACCATACTCTGTATATAAAAATTAAAAATAAGGAAGTGAACTGTGTTACTAAGGGTAACGGATGACACAGTTAAATGATGCAATGCTCACAATGTGACATAAAGGCTTGCGAACGAGCAGTTGGGCATCGATAAAATTTAAAAATGTGAAATCAATACTGCACTAATTAGTATGTCTGGCGATATAAACGTCACTTAGCTGACATATGATGACTGTCAGCCGCACACCACTTCTTATGCATGCGGCCCACAAGTTGTCCATGGACCACACTTTGAGAACCACTGCTCTACGACAACAGAAGATGAACATAGACTTGCAAGTTCTGAGGGAAAAGGTTCACTGGGCCAATCCAGATCCCGAAGGGAGGAAAGTACCCCGGGATGGACAATGTCTCAACAAAGTTGATCAAAGGTGGTGGGGAAGAGATAGTGAAAATTTTTACAAAACTGTGCCGGAATATCTGGGCAACCAAGCAGTGGCCACAAAAGTGGACACTGTCACTTTTTGTACCCAAACGTGGGTAAATTCTCTCCTCTGTCCCCAGATCTGTTTAACATCTACCTGAAGAAAATCATGTATGATACACCCCAGGACCATTCCACATCCGTGTCCAAAGGGGGGTAACCTTTAATTTGCTGGCAACATTGGTCAGATGGCTGGCAGCAACAGCGAGTTACAGGTCCTCGGTGACAAGCTTGCTGTCAGCATGAACATACATAGGTTGGAGATTACAATGGACAGGAGCAAGGTCATGGTGATCACCACTGCATCTAGTAAAATGGAGATCCGGATAAATGAGGTACAGCTGGAGGAGGTGCCGTCCAAGTACCTGGGAGGGAGCCCATTTCAAAAGACGGTAGCTACTTGGTAGATGCTAGTCTCAGGATCACAGTAGCAACAGCAGTTAATAGCCAGGCTCAACAAATTTTGAGACAAAAGAAGTGTCCGCTTCTGCACCAAATTCAGGCTTTATAAGTCTCTTGTTGTGCTAATCCTGCTGTTGGACTTTGAGATGTGAACCTAGCACGTGGAATTGGTGCAACACATTCAAGCATTGGGATCAAAGCGCTTCAGGAGAGTCCTAAAGATCTCCTAGAAGAAGCAAGAAAAAGGAACGACTTCATCCATGACCTAGTCACATGCTTGGTGTGTTCCCAAAAGCCATACTGTTTACTACCTTCAAGTGACAGAAGCTGGTGTGGTTTGGTCATGTCGTCCAGCATGACACCTTGCTGAAGATGGTTCTCCCATGTTATGTAGAAGGCGTTTGACGCCGCAGCTAACAGAAGAAAATTCAGATGACTAACGAGAAGAAGTGGATCAGCAGTCCGCTGAGAAAGCCTTCTCACACAGGCGTATGATAGACCCTGCTGTCATGAGTTCACTCATGATGTCTCCCATTGTGTCTCCCCTATGAGTTAAGAGATGAGAAGAAGTAGTTTTCTTCTTGCATACACGCACATATAAAACAAAAATGCCTATTTGGTGTTGCATAGTTTTGAAAAAATAAAAATCGATTGTGAAAGTACCTTTGGATCCTGAGACTCATCAATGATTGTTCCTTCTCTGTTTAGGACCCTGTAAACTGGAATGCCTTCCTGAGAGTCTGGATCAAGAAATTCCAACTTGTGGACATATCGTGAACGTGAACCAGGAAATTCAGGTTTGTCTTCATAACGAGCTGTTGATTGTGACCCTTGTTGTGCCTGAAGCAGAGATCTCTTGTCACTTTAGCACACAACAGGGACAACGTAAAATAAAATGTTCAGCACAGTGCGTAAAGTCAATAATGCCACATCATAAATAAGGGTCGATCAGAATCTCTCAACCGAAAAACAAAAAACTTAGGCGATTTTAGTATCTGTACGTTATGATGATGAAGTGGCAAAACTCTGGAATCATGCTTAACTTTGTATTTGATTTGTCAACTTTAATTGATAGGGTAGGCTGCAATTTGTGTTCCTCTCTTGCTCCCTTCTTTGCGACAGGTTGACGGCAAAAGAGGCATTAGTAGTCATAGTGCCACTGAGGTAATGTGGTGTTTTACTGACCAAGGGCACGAAAGATGTTTAAAATGACTCCCTTCACGAATATCAGAATTGATTTTAAAATGCCAATGTACTGCGTTAGGTATGTCTCCGTTCATCAATATTGGTAAACTAGATTTTTTGGCACTAGCTACTCACAAATGTATGATGAATACCGCATGCAGCAACTTTCTGGACATTGAAGCGGGTGCCATTAGTAGCAATAAGATTGAGAGCTCTTGCAAGACAATACATTTTTCATCCACTTTCACTTCTGGTCAGGATAGCATGGGTTTGTCGTCATCAATTAGTGTGTAGCAATGAAAAAGCCATCCGTAACATAAAAATATAAAATCTGAACATAAATAGCTCTATAAGACTTAACTTCTTTTCACAACTGTTTTATGAAATATCAAAGTGGTTATATATATATATATATGTTATGTTATAAACCAATCTTATGTAAATCTGTTCCTAATTTTACAAAAACTTTAACAGGAACTGACGTTTTACACAAGGGGTAGGTGATGAGCCTTGATACAGTGGTGATTCACGACGTCTGGGAAATACTTGTTTGTTTTGAAAACTTAGGTCATTAGAGAAGTTCTGCTGCCTCTGCAGGTAAAATTCATTGTTTATCAAATTTATTTTTAATAGTATGAATCTCTCCACTTTTCTTTGCACTTAATCGTAGTTATATTGGGAAAGAAATGGTCGACTGAGATTTGCATGACGCTCCTCCCTCTTTTGTTGACATACGTGATGTTTGATTACAGTCGTGATTTTATCAAGAGATGTCGTCATTACTTGTCATAAAAATTGGAGTTATATTTGATAAATAGGCTGCAAACAATAAAGAACTATAATATACTATAGAACGTTAGATATCAAACCTAAATTCCTGTTTGATTTTTTTAATAGGTGAGCTGTATATTATTTAAAAAAGACAGAAAGTAATGAGTTGTATGAAAGGTACAAGTTCATGAAGTAAGCGCAGTGAATAGGTTATAATAATAATTTTTTTCTTGTGTGTCATTGAATGCATATTTTGTACATATGTGTATGTACAGTTTCTTGTAATAATAATATAATCAGATTTAAATAGTGCCTTTCTTCAGGATCAGCCAGACTTAAAGGACTGTATAAACATATAGGGTGTGAGCACACTGGTTTAAGATAGGCATTAAATCAATGGTTCTCAACCTGTGGGGCATTGCTGGCTAAGGGGGGCGCGCGGACATACCTTTGTTCGTCAGGGGGCGTCACAAGTAAAAGGTTCAAAACCGCTGCATTAAATGCTTCTGCATAAGCATACATACACAGAAACATTCAGAGACAACGCACAGCAAAATAAATAATAACAATGTGAACTTATCACATGCAGCACCACAAACAAGATAGATGGCACTCTCTGCACAGACCAATAATGATAAATGAAAGGTAACAGCCAGTGGACAGTAAGGTACGTATAGACACACTGAACAACATAAAGATGAGGCACAAGAGTAGAAGGTAAAGCAATGGATGAAAGAATGAAGGGATGTAGATACTATAAACAGTGTAAGATGGAATCATTACATGATGGTTAGCATGATAGACAGTATTGTCAAGGAGTTAAGAATAGTAATTCAGGGATAGTACTTTGGGAACAGATATGCTTTCAGAGAGCAATTGAATGTAGCCTTGGAGTCAAAGTTGTGAATGTTATGTGGAAAAGTGTCACTGTTTAGCAGCACAGAGGGAGAATGTCCTGTGTCTGCATTTGACTGTCTTTGTGGGAGGGAGGCTAGAATGCACGAGTCTGATAAGGAGCAAAGGTTTTGGGCAGGAGTATGGACAGACAAGATTTCAATAAAGTAGTAGGGGAAGGAACCTTCAAAGAATCCATAACATAGAGTTGAGAGCTTGTGTGAAGAGAGTGAAGAAGTGGTGTGACATGTTTACATTTGAAAGTGCGGAAAACAAAGTTGATTAAGAGAGCATTTTACCCTCCATCAAAGGTAGGCTCAAAACGCCTCCAAAAAAAAACCCAACAAAAATTCAGTGGAACACGTTAAAGAGCAAAAGTAAAAGATTAACTTTGTATAAAGGACAAAGTGATTTAATCTGACTTCAAATTTTTCAAGCAGAAATAATGTATAGAATCATCATCTAAAATACAGCATAGAATCATGTACATGTATCAAATGTTTGATTTTTAAACGAATGGATACTGATATTTGATTAAAAGTGATGACAATAAATACGGGTTTTCATGATAGTGTTGATTATAATACAATGTAAGGTTAAACTGCAGTGCCTTTATCGTGTTGTTTTCAGACTTCAAACCTGCAGAAGGCAGGAGGAAAGTGACAATGGATGCTTTGTTAAAGTGTGCACTGTAAGCACACTTCCATTCTCTTCAGGTACTGAATGAAGGGGAGAAGGAGGACATCTAAGATTCAGAGTCTGAGAAAACGGTCATCACCTTTTGCCAATGTTAAAGCACAGGAGGACGTCAGTTTTGGGACAGTAACAAAAGAAGTAATCAGGTATAAAGAAGAAAAGTTGTACAGAAAAGATTACCAAACTACAGCTGTATCACCTTTCCTGTGCCTTATTTCCTGTAATAATCTGCCACTGCTGAGGGCTTACTTTCATGTTACTACCCCATGTTACGTGCTTGATGCAGCAAGGTGTGAGCAAAAACATCAGAGGAATCTGTGGTCCATGTTGTGCTGTCACCACAAGAATTTTTGTATGTGTTGCATCCTTTTGGGATCTCCTGCAGGACTTTAAATAAAAGGTTCATATTTTGTAGAAGACGGCAAAAAATAACTTGTTGACATGGCTCAGGAACCAGTTCTTGTCAACATCTATGATATGGTAGGTCATAGAAATAAATACTTGTTGAATGTCTTGATATTTTATGCAGACAGTAATACGCAATAATAAAATGCATGGCATGCACAGAAATCGAACGTGTAAGAGATAAATAATAAATGACCAACTTCATACAGTGATACCTCGGTTCTCGAACATAATTCGTTCCGGGAGGACGGTCGAGAACCAAATTGTTCGAGAACCGAAGCAATGAACCATAGGAAATAATGGAAACTGGATTAATTCGTTCCAAGCCCCAGAAAATGCCTATTACTGGCCTAATTGTATATAATATGTAGAAAAACATGAGTCTCAACAAGAAATAAGAAATAAAGTGTATTTATTAAACAAAAACAAAAAAAAATAAATAAATAAAATGTACTGTACAGTACAGTACAGTAAATTGTGTTTCATTTACTGTACCTGTGGAGAGGATGGTTATTGTTTTGAAAGTCCTCTTCAATAAAAACAGAGGTAACTGCTCTTCGGTGTTTCTGTTCTCTGTATCTTTTGCTGAGGAGAATCAGAATCTTGCTCTGCAGTTGCTTGTCTCATTTCTTTACGGAAGAATTTGTCAATTGTTTGCTGTTTTTTTCTCCTTTGCACTCACACTGATGACGCAAGCAAGGCGCGCTGGGCCGAAATGAACGCCATTCGGCTCAACTCGGCTCATCTCGGACGTTCGGATGTTCGAGTTCCAAATATTTGTTCGGATTCCAAGACAAAATTTTCTCGATTTTCCTGGTCGAATACCGATTTGGTCGAAAGTCAAGGCGTTCGAGAACCGAGGTATCACTGTAATTCTAAATGCCAATAACTTAGGAGAGTGTGGTCAGGCACAAAACAATAACAAACAAGTGCTAGTTACAAATGAAGAAAAGTGGGCTAGGTAAACACAGTCTTGTGTATCAAACTGTTCTTCAGACACACCCACATGCCACTAACATTTTATGCACTGTTAAGCAGGTGAACTGTTCGAGCAATTTCAAATGTCTATTACTTCTGCATACAGGCATGCCATATAATTTGCCTGAATTTATTATAGCGTGCATGCATGCATTTTTCTAACTACTATCTTTTTATAAGACAAGGACAGATGTGAGAAATGCTTTATATGAGCTCTGTTGATTTATTAATTTTAAAAGTTTGACTTCTTTATGGTATTTCAAATGCTTTTTTTTCAGTATTGGATCAATGAATATACATCATCCCTTGGGCTTGGAGTTTTCCATTCTGGGGTAGAAGTTTACGGAACAGGTATTGAACATTTAACATTCACATTCTTATTACATACTTTCATAATACACATTACATGATACTTATATTTCTTTTCTTTGTAGAAATGGTGATTTTTAGAGTTATCACTCTTAGCTGTGTTAGTCATTGTTTCATTGTGTATAATTTTTTTTTACATTTGCAGAATATGCATATGGAGGTCACCCATTTCCTTTCTCAGGCATCTTTGAGATTGAACCAAGAGATGCAGAAGACCTTGGTGACCAATTTAAGTTCAAGTAAGTGAACTAGACTGCAGTGGTAGAAAAAGGCTGTTAGCTAAAGAGACTTGGGATGTCTGTTTGTTCTTGCTGTTGACCTGTTGGTGGCATTCTAAAAATAGTGGCCAGGATATCAACAAAGTATACATGAACAGAATGGTTTGTAAACAATGCCTTTGTAGCATGCTGAAGAGATGGTGTCAGGTAGCTTGCTAGGTGAGGGAGGGACAGTCGAGTAGAGTATGGGACAAAAGGTGTCAGGTGGACACTACAAGTAGCAGTTAAAGTCTTCATTGTTCACATTAAGAGTAAATCACTTTTCATATAGGGAGGTAAAAGTTCTCATACTCTAGTGACCATTAGGCAGTGAACTGCATGGTTATGTCTGAAATAGAGTCCAGCCCTCATCTTTTATTGCCTTTTACCCTCCCTGATAATTACCCAGCTGCTAGGTGTGCAGGGGAGTTGTTTAGTTGTCTAAGCAAACACACCAATCACTGGGCTGTGGTACCTCCCTTCATCTAAATTAGCAGGTCGAAATGTCTACGCAGAGAAAGAAAAAAACTGTATTCTAATTATAAAGTCTTAACAAATCTGCACGTTCACATTTCAATTGTGTATTTAAATATTATATGAAAGAAAAGTAATTTGTAGCAATAATGCAATAAAAATATCATTTTGTAATGTTTATGTAAGCTGCACTTTTGTGTATCCGTGCAGACAAACAATACATCTAGGCTACACAGACTTTTCAGCAGAGGACATTCGCCGCATCACTGAACAGCTAGGAAAAGAGTTTCGTGGAGATCAGTACCATCTGCTAAACAAGAACTGCAACCATTTCTCATCAGCACTTACACAGGTAACTGCTTACACTAGTTACCGACAAATTTCTTTTTTAAATGAGTATTTTTTCTGTTCACATGAAAGTACAAGAAAATATAAGAAAAACAAAGCAAACACCGAGTCTTTGTCTTTATTAGTTTTGGAGATATTGCTGTTTGAAGTTTATGATTTCTGTCAAGCTAGAACTATTGTGGACCATATTTGAAGCTCTCATAAATAGCATTGTGAAGTTGCCAACACTTACTTTATACTCAAGTGACTGAAAAACTATTTTGCAAAATGACAAACTGGAAAAAAAAATCCAAATTTGAAAAAAACCCACAATTTTGCACTTGCTCACTTTGCATGAAGACACCATATTTCAAGTAATACACTTAAAAAAAATTTTTTTCAAAGTAACCACTTATACTGTTATTCGAGTTTCGTCTACAAACGAGCAAGTTGTTTTTTTTGTTTTTTTTTAAGATATGCAGCTTCGGATATTAAAAATCATCAAGCTTGAAGGTCGAGAGTGTCATTATCATAAACTTCAAATATGTGATAATCGCTTCATGATCATTCCTTGTGTCACAAACAGCTTCAACATGGAGAGTGTCATCATCATCAACTACAACACTGTCCAGGTTTAATACATGTAAACTGGGGATCTCATCAGCCACAGTTGCCCCAAGACTGGCAGAAATGTCACCAAATAAATGACATTTAACATGATCATTCATGTAATGAGCGTTCAGATGACTGTTCACTAAGTACTTCTGTACATTTGTGTCTGTCTATCTGTCCGCTGCCTTCACATGATTTGCTGTAGCCGCCATTGTGACTTCAGCTCGTACCCACTGTTGGAATA
This sequence comes from Pomacea canaliculata, assembly GCF_003073045.1. Taxonomy (NCBI): domain Eukaryota; kingdom Metazoa; phylum Mollusca; class Gastropoda; order Architaenioglossa; family Ampullariidae; genus Pomacea; species Pomacea canaliculata. The sequence continues at coordinate 527,207 of NC_037597.1, forward strand.
AGGGTGGGTGTCTTTGTATGCCAAGCAGGTGGCTGTCATATACACGACACTGTCATGTCATACACTACTGGACTCACGTGGTATGGTGCACGTGGTCCCAGCTACATCATTTCGAAGTTGACAAATGTTTTGCGTCATCGTTTATTGTGCTGTAGAACTGTGACGTCATTAGGAAATACACAGACATGTCCGCCAATGTTTACTGATTTCATTCAATATGTAAACATCAATATCTATGAGAAAGTTTGTGAATACAAGCACAAATACCGACACAACTATCAACACGCGTTACGTGGACAACAGCTACCGCAAACTCACCGGGTACCGGGTATCCTCACAAAAGATACATTATTCTACCCGTGAGTTCATGGTCATACAAAAACACAGACATACTCTAAACATATACGAGAAGATGTTCTTTATTGTGATTTAAAAGTGATATTTCTGTTCCTGATAGTCCATGAACTACTTTGAATTGAAAACCAGCAATGCTTGTGTTATCGCCCGCTTGTCACCTACTGATATCTCTCTCTCAGCAAATAGTGTTCTTTGCTTCTCGTTGCATCACTCGACAATTTTACTGCAGCACTGTATTTCCTTCTTACGTTTTAGTTTATTACCTCATGTATTCAGCATTCTTTAACATACTAATAGGTCATTGACAAAAACGTATTAAGTCATCTTAAAGACATTTCATCTTATAAGATTTGACCATTTAATAATCATGTTTCATGACCATTTCATATGTTAGGATTTCAAGGTAGGTAGCAAAAAAGTCTTCATCGTTGTTTCAAAAGTTGGTAAATCATAAATACCAAAGTATGACACAAAAAACATGAAATTGTAAAAAGACAGCGAATCTACTCATTTAAATCAGTTAACAATAATAGAGTTCCACAAACTGGACAGTAATAGAGAGTTCCAATAAACTGAACAACGACAATAAGCAGTTACTACAGTCAGAAATATTTTTATATTAGTGTGGCTTATTTTTCTTCAAATATGTGTTTGATATTTAAACTGGGGTGGATCTCCTGAGTGGGTGTTTTCTATTTTTCAGGTCCTGTGTGGGAAAGATCTTCCTAGCTGGGTAAACCGCTTAGCATATGTAAGCTCGTGTATTCCATTCATTGAGCGGGCCATCCCCAGGGAGTGGCTGACTCCTATGGCACTACACAATGTAGTTCTGCAAGAACCAAATGGACAAGAAATGCAGCAGGTAGCACAACAGTCAGGTCAGTCACAGCAGCAACAACATACGCATCAACACCATGGTGCCTCCAGCTCTAGGTGACCTGTAGCTGTTTTTAATTCTTAACTTTTTTACTTTTTTTTTTGGTTATGGGATTTGCAACATTAATGAGGTGTTTTTTTCTCATGAAAGACATTTCCCAGAAAATTTACGGATTTGCTCTTTTAGTAAATGGTTTGTTGGTTCATTCAGACAATTGCATCATGAGTGCTTTTGTAACATACTGAAGCACACTTGTGCACAGACATATGAGCAAACATATACCATGTTACTGTTTAAAGCTCGCATGTACTTGCTTGCTGATTTGTACATAGGATTAGAATAATTTGTGAACAAACTTCTCAGATTTGTATATAAGATTAGAATAATTTGTAAACCCTTTTTTTTTTTTTTGAAAAGAGTTTAGTTTCCTAATGTTGCATGTTTTAGGAAATATGTTCAGATATTAGTTTTAAGGTGGCTGGGTTAAGTATTTAATCTCAAAAGCTCTCTGTAAATAATATAAAGGTCTCTATTTTTTCATCACCAACTTATTTTATCATGAGGGAACGTGATTGTTGTGAGGTAGGAAAATTGTTGGGCAGTGGCTCATTATAAAAAAGAAAAGGATAACTTTCTTTAAATCTCACTTTAAATCGCTTTTTTTTTCAAATTTAGTATGTTGTATGGATGTATGTGTTCATGCCACTGCATATCTGTGTGTACAATGTATGTACAGTTTGCTTGCAATCTGTAAATATGTTCATACTTGTATGCCATACCGTTACTTGTAGAGGAAAAAAAAATATGCATACTTTCTTATTTCAGGTTTGAACCCTGTATAAGTAGCTTTTTCAAGAAATGAAGTCTATTAATACATTTTCATTTATTGCCTATGGCTATGAGAAATTTTGATAGAAATGTACATTACTATTATTTATTGTGCATTTCCCATTTAATTACACAATTTAAACAGCTTATAATTTATAGACACTAAATAATTAGGTGTTCTATTAAAAAACTAATTTCTTAAACTTTTATCTAGTGCACATGTATTTTATTCCCCAGCTAAGCTTAACAGAAAGATCTTTTCTTAAACATATGCAAACAAATCAATCAGAGCAAGATTACCTAGTTCACCTCTTGTCCACAAACATGGCACACATAACACAAACTATTGTTAGCAATCTGTGATTTGTAAATTCCTGGAATTGTATACCTAGGTATTTCTGTGTCATGCCCCAGAATGTGTTTCATTCCTCCATTCCTTTAAACCCAGAAAAATGCTCAGAAGCAGCTCAAGCTGCTAATCTTAGCCCATATTACAGACATGCGCTTCATTTATATCCATGTCTTTCCTGATTTTTATGACTCCATTTTACTTCCATAGCTCTGTTTGGCATAGATCCTTTTGTTTACTTCATCTTTGCTTGTCTTGAAGTTGTGCTGTTAATGACACCTCCAGGGTTCTTCCAGCAAAGCCAAAGACTGTTCTCTTGTGGTCTGTTGATCAGATCATAATGAAGCAAGCAGCCGATATTTATGCATCAAGACTGAATGAGGAATGAGTGTTTTCATGAGACTGTCATTCTTCCAGAAGCACACATTTCTGAATGTTGTGCATGAAGCATTATTTATTAATTTGATTTGTATATATACCTGATTACTGAGTATTGTTCAATACAATCAATATTGTACAATTAGGATTTTTTTAACAGATTTATTTCAGTGGATTGATATTTCATTTTTAGATTACCAAATTCCAATAGCATTTGGACAGTTAATTAAATAGCCTCATGCCCATGAATTTAAGAAAAGGTTTATTTCCATCAACTTAGATTTTCTCGTTGTACAGTTTAATTAATACTCTTATACCATTTATATACTCTTTTATGTGCTCAGTACACATGGATAGATAGCAAAATGACCTGCCAAGTACAAGAAAACCACAAGGACCGAACTAATGCTAGTGCTAAGAGACTTAAAAAGTGTGCTGATCCTGTAAACAGTTTTAGGACAAGCAGATACTAAGCTCTAATTAACAGATGAGGGTTAAAGCTTAAGCAGAGCAGATTGAGATGGTTGAGAAAGTAGTCAGCTCAGGAATGGGAGTTCCTGATGCACATCAGCTCATGCTTAGTTTCACCGAGCTGAAAGCCATGTGTACACAATGGGTTAAATCAGGCTAGGTAATGCAAGTTGATTTCAAGCAAGGTGACACATTCTTGGTGAGATACTGTCTTAAAGGGCTGCAAGTCTCAAGCTGCTGGGCAATTCTAGGCTGCAGGCAACAGGCCATAGTTTACAGCTTCTGCCCTATTACAAGGCTGTAAGTCATGGGTTGAGCCTGTGCTGGCTTTATTTTAAACATAAACTGAATAGGAGGTTATGTATAGTTGACTCAGTTTTAAAGAAGAAGAGTTTAAGCATCCTGTATAGTGTTTATTAAAATCTGCAAGAAAGCTGACACCATACTCTGTGATCAATTTTGCATCGCCATGTATAGCAGTCAGACTAATGTGCCAAAATAAAGATGTGGAATTTTTAAGCAGACAGGAATAATTTTGGGAAGCCTTATTTTTATAGTTCAGGAACTTGTTGCCCATATTGTAAAATGGACTTGATTGCTGAGTGTAAGTTTTTCCATATGGATTAGCATGTAAGGTGATTTTCAGTTTTGCTGCATTTGCCAGAACCATAACTGGTCAGTCATAAACCCAACTACTGTACTTTTGTCTCAGGTAACGAGATCATGCACTGCATCTTCTTCATGCAGTGTACATTACTGTCCTGTGAATTACTTTTTTAAAAATGATATTTGTGATAAATACATGAGCATACTTATGAACCATATAACTAGAATTCTCAGTTTTCTTTACAACTCCTATGCTGTCATATGCTAGCTGCATTTACTTTTTTTTTTTTAATGTCAGCACAGTTTGAATTGGCAGATTTTTCATTTTCCTGTATGATGGTTTCTAAGAAAGGGGACCATGTAGGTTATTACAACACTGTTTCTTCAGCTGTGAAATGTTAATAGCTTTTGATATTTATTGTTATTTTGATGTAACTTGTGAGCCACAAGATAGACATGTACATGAAAGTATGTGTGCACAAAGAAGTTTGTATGTGTGTGTATGTGATCTTTTGTATGTGCATGTGTGAATCTATCATTGCATTTCAGTGTTTATCCTTTACCTATGTGTGTGTGTTCATGCAAGCATGTACATGCATGAGCTAGTAGGTTCATGTTTACATAGTGTGATTTTTTTGTGTTACTTGATTTTGTAATTTATTGATATATTGCTCATTTATATTCTTCAAACATATGGCATGAGATTTACAAAACATAGCTAGTCTGCTCACTGACTTACCAAAGGTGTTGACAATGACTGCCTTTTTATTAGGGCACAAAGTACCATGTGCTTTGAGGTTGAAGCGCCCAGCAGGAAAGTTGCCAGTTCATCAAAGGAAATTGAAGCATTCTCTCTGCTGAGTTCACAAGCACTCTTTTAAGGCTAGTGTTGTGTGCAACTGAGAGTAGCGTGCATTTTAAGGCTAAGAATCAATAGAATTAACATTCAAGCATACATGTACAGAAAATACAACTGATTTATTATAGTTACATGCTTTTGGGGGCTTTTATTATGTGTACAGATTTTGATGGCTACCAGAGATTTTGGTATTTTATGTCTTACTATTAATGGTGAAAATATGTAGGCTTATATAGTGTGTATTTATTGCTTTGTTTTAAATATGTCTCTTTTTCTTGATATATAGAATGAAGCTTGGCAGCATATACCTATATATCAGAACTCAGAGTATGAAAAATGTAGATGGTTTTCTCCTACCCACATTTCGTTATATCAAAGGAAAGATGCACCATCTGCAAGAGGTGCAATGAAAAGAAAATGACTTTAACACATTTTGGAACATAGTGTATACCTAGATTTTCTAAGATAACCATTTGTAAAATATTTCAATTTTTTAAACAGAATTATAGTTGGCTGTTGAGTTGTTCCGCATATTGTAGCAAAGTGCGTTAATTGAGGTCTGTGTGGAAGTTTTGTGTCATGTTGACCCAATGTGACTGATTATTGTGAGGTGTGATCTGTCAGTGTAGAGTTTAATAATATGTAGCATTTTAAGATCCTTTTGCCCCCAATGGAGAATCTCTTGTGTATATGAATTTTTACCCATCTTAATCAGGTATTTAAATATGCAATAAAAACACGTACTGTTGCACAACTGCTTTGCTGTTTCTATTAAACTTCAGACCATTATTTAATCTGAATTAGACTACTGCATTGCATTCTTAGCTGATTGTCATGAAGCCGCTCTTTATTCTCTTCAGAAACTTGTTCTGCTGCACGCCTTATTCTCAGAGCATATCACCATTAATTTTGCACTCTTTTCGTGATAAAATGGCCTCACTGTTTTGTTGGCAGTATTGAGAAAGATAAAGGCTATGGGAGTAAACCCTTTCATAAAATCATGATGCTAATACTTCATCAGCAGGCAGAGAAATGGCTTGCTTGGAGAAGATTGGCGCCACTATTTAAAAGACAGGACCATGGTTATTTGCCACAAAAGAGACATCACACCGGAGGTCCGGATCAGCAATCACCGTGCACCCTACCGGTAGGCTTCAAGATGGGGTTAACAAAAGTGTACTACTGGAACCTGAGCAAATATAGAATTGAGAGAAGGAACACCCATTAGTACACGGAATGTCTGCACAACTTCAACAGTACGAGTTAGAACGGTACTGTGGGTCATTGTGGGACAGGCGGAGGACAGATGGACAGGATTTGTGAAGAGAGCAACTGACGAAGCCACAAACTTTAGATACAGCGGGGACGACACAAGCATGACGTGGGATTCCTCGTACATAGGGAAATGGTGCTGTTGTCAGCTGTACACCTCTCTGACCTCGACACAGACAACGAAGTGGAGGGTTTTACTAAACACCAGAGAAAATTATAAAGTCAGCACCGAGAAAAGAACAGTTACTTGTTCTCAGCGACTGGAACACCATAGTCGACCCTGAGTCCCTGATGCCAACCAGCAATAGGAACAGTGGGTAAATAAGGCCTTAGCAAAACCAATGACAATGGCCTTCGTGCAGAGCCGTCGATTCACCTAAGCTAATACCCTACACCCCTACAAGAAATCAGGAGCCTATTGAGGGGCAGTCTTCTCTCCATATAACTTTTATGGACTTTGAGGGTTGCATATTATCACCAACACTCTTCCTCATGGTCATAGACTGGATTATGCGCAACAACACTGGTATCCAGTGAACCTTCACCAATTTAAACAGCTAGACTTAAGGACCTGGACTTTGCAGATGATATTAGTCTCCTATCTCATCAGCAACAACATGCACAAACCAAACTGTGTAAGCTACCAGAGGAAGCAGAGAAGACTGGCTTCAAGGTCAGCAGAAAGAATGACTGAAATAATGAGAATCAACAAGCAGGAACTCCCAATCCAACTAGCAGAGAACATCCTGGAAACACATCACTTCGTGTATCTGGGGAGCATTGTCAACAAGGCCGGTGGAGCAGACAATGACATCATAACAAGGCCAGGCATGCTTTTAACAACCTACGCCCCATCTGGAACTCCCGAGCATTGTCCTTCCGCAGTAGGACCCGCATCTTCAACACCACTGTGAAGGCGGTACTACTGTATGGTTCTGACACCTGGAGAGTGACAAACACCATCAACAACAAGCTCCAGACCTTTACCAACCGATGCCTACGCCATATTCTGGGAATAAGATGGCCTGACAAGATCTCCAACAGCAGCCTGTATTGTCAACCGGTATTGCAATACTAACTCGCTATACAAGTGAAAGTCCTAAAAATAGTTTTTAAGTTATTTCTAACTAAATCGGGTCACTCATTTTCGTATAGTTCACAGTTATTGCCGTTGTCTTCCATCGTTTCTGGTAAAAAAAAATTTGAAATAACGTGATCCGATTGGTTAACCCTAACAAGGAGCACTTCCGTCGACACTAAAATGGCTGACATCTGTTGATTCGTTTCAATTCAGTTGAATGAGTGTGAGCTAGAAACATTCTCAGAAGTTGAAAAAGCGAAATACAGCGACTGCACAGCAAAATAAAACCAGTTCTGGGAAATAGCACGTGCGGAAATGACATCGCGATGATGTGCAAGTTACGACCATGACAATTTAAGATAAATTCCAATAGTAAAATCTTTTATATGTGTACAAATTTGAGATTTTAAAAGGTTTTGATTAATATTTCAAAGCGCAACGATACGCCATACAGTACATTTTATTTAGCGAGTCCATAAATGCTCTTAATATTTGTGTCTCCGAGGAAGTCTCGCCGATACTCTACAAAGTGTGGTCCGCGGACCAACGTGCATAGGTCAGGTGGTCCGTGTGCATAGTAGGTCAGGTGGCCCACGTGCATAGGTCAGGTGGCCCTTGGCTGACAGTCGTCATATATAGGTTCATGAACTGACTTGGTTCTAAATGATCTGCGCAGAGAGCTCACATGTAAATACGATGCTGGCTGGTCCAACACATCTGTACCCACTTAATTCTGACTGATCTGACATCTATGGCAACACAAGATTAGCGAAACTGCTACTCAGCAGCATATATATATGGCGCAAATCCAAAGACAAATGTGACTTGTTGAATATATTAAAGAAAGGAAACGCTGTTCACTCAAGTCTCTTGTCTTTCGGAAAAGTGAACAACTGAAAACCTAGCTTTAGTTGGACAGTTGTGGTCACTGGGCGCAGCGCACTCGATCTGTACCTCCAGACATACTCCCGTAGAGACTGATACTCGCAACAGGAGGGCGTGACCGCTCTCACATGGTCAGCTTTGTAGTCGCTCTTATCCTCTTTCATTTAATGAACCACGGACGTATATATTAGCTCGTGGATGAACTTTCTTATCGAGTAAGGGTAGTAGGTCATAGGTCAATCTTATCAAACAGAGGGGAGCGAGGTTCAGGTACGATCCGTTGTTCACAGAGGAGTTCGGAGTCAGTCGATTCAAAGTATACCTCTCCTTTCTCACAAAAAACAACTGAAACATTTTGGTGGCATCAGGGTGAAAATATATTTGTATAAAAGGGCAGAACGCGCGAGTCAGAATAAAACGAAAGCAGAAAAAGTCACATGATTTACCGACTCACATGACTCCTTTTTCTGAAAATGGCGGCCGCGTCGGCTGCTACAAAGCCGCTAGTGCAGGAACACTTATACAAAGTTCTTGTCATTGGAGAATTCGGCGTTGGTAAGTGATGAGGGGGAAAAATTATAACTTCAAACTTTGAAATCGCGTGGCGCCTCTTATTTCATTATGAGAGTAGAATCAAACTTGAGCCAAAGACAACGGGCATCTGATCCCCACCTTTTTTAGAACACAATTTAATTGTCAGATTATAAGGACTTTGTCCGGTCTTTTCGCTATAACCTCCATAATATACATTATGTTTCCTAATATTTTCTTTGTTTCTGTAAAAGGAACTTCATTTAATGTTTTTGCTTTTAAGTATAATGGTTGCATTAGAACTTAATTTTATACACTTCAAAAAGCTGTCCGCTTTTGAGCACAATCGTTTTACAGGAGGAAGAACTATATCATCATTCTCATCAAGAGTAACATTGATGAGATACCTCATGAAAATGAGGCGAAAATCAAGTAGAATGTGTGCATTGATGACCCATAAGCAAATGACAGAGAAGCATGTACTGGACAGGTGGAGAAGAACTCCAGGTGATTTGCAGGAGGCTGACTGCACCTGCAGGATCGATCGAGGCATATACAGTACCAGCATGATTTGATCATTATGATGTCGTTAAGTCTAGTGTCATCATCCAAACCTAGAGCAATAAATGCTTGAAATGTTTACATGTAGACTTGTTCTGGAAATAAACTGAATGATCACATTGTTATATTTGGACCATTGCAGGGAAAACGTCTATCATTCGGCGATACACTGAGGGTAAAGTTTATCAAATCTGAATTTGATTTTTTTATTTATCATCTGGCATAAATTAAAATATTTCTTTATTTCCTTATTCTGTATTAACAAAGCTATATTTTAAATTTTCCTTCCCCTTTCTGTTTGTTTTTATTTTTTTAAATAGAAGGCAGATTTTGAAATAAATGTTGCCCCTAACTTTGATATTAAGAATTTATTGATATATTATAATTTCAACAGCCAGTCCACAATTGAGAGCATAAAGTATTTTCATTACACAATCACTGATGACAAAAGTTGATGAAAAACATTCCCCCCTCCCCCGGAAGCCAGCAATCATAATCCTTGCTAAATAGAAAGATATACTTGTCTAGTTATCTTTTCTTCATTCTTTCCCTTGTCATTTTTTAAGGCTACTTCTCCCCCAATTACAAACTGACCATTGGAGTGGATTTTGCCCTGAAGAGCATTGACTGGAATGAATCGACCAAAGTTAGCTTACAGCTGTGGTCAGTATAGATATCTTTTTTACTATTCATCTCTTCGGATGAAATTAATCTTGCAAGGTAGCTTTTTAATATCAGTGTGTTGATCACAAAAGTCAAATTCATGTACATAATATTCTGCTCATCATTTTATTAGTTTCCACATATTGTTTACAGGCTCTCACATAACAATAATATTAAAGAGAACATTTTCTTTTTTTAGAGTTGGGGAAGGAAAGCATTTAAGTTTTTATTTTATTTTTATATTGAATTATGTCTTGATATTTAAAAAAAATTTTGCTTTAGGGATATTGCTGGACACGAGCGTTTTGGACACATGACCCGAGTATACTACAAATATGCGTAAATATTTGCTTTAAACTTTCTCTTTTTTGAACAGTTGAAAATTACATTTACTTACTGAGATTTGTTAAAGCTCGTACACATAACCACTTGGCCTTATGATGAAATCTAGTCATCATTTTGTGACAGGTGATAAATTCAGGATCATTATTATTTGAGCATGAAAAGGTTGGTTTTCTGGAAAACTTGACACAACTTCAGCTTGCCAAAATTTTAAGACCTGTCTGCATTTTTGTCTTGGATGCTTTAGCACTATCTACATGAACTGTTTTGATGAGAAAAATTGATTTTCCTAGTTACAGTATGAACTAAAAAAACTAGACCAAAACTTACCCCAGCTAAACAGTTTGATTGACAAGGATTTTTCATATAGATATAATTATATAACAGATGAATAGGATTATGAATTAAGAATTATTTAAATTTCAGAATTGCTGCCATTGTTGTATTTGATTTGTCCAGGTAGGTGCATCATTTCATTTTCTTTCAAAAATCATAATTACAGATCAATAAGTCTATCAACCTACAGCAAAAATTGTAAATTTCATATTCCACGTTTACATTCAAAAAATGATACTGAGAAAACATGTAACTTGAAACTGTCTTTAGCAGTATGGGAAGAGGGATAGCTGCTTCATCTTCTCAAGTGGAAAATGTGACTGATACTATCAGTATTACATATAGCCAGTAGGAGTCTATGTGTTCTATTCCATAAAGCACCTTTTATTACGGAAATTACATGATAGAGTGGAAGACATGACCGTGACTGAGATTCTCATTCACAACTTTTTGAACACTGTGAAATTGTGATTAACACATAAGAATATGTTATAAACTGCCTCTGCTTTGACAGTGCCATTTCACGAATAAAAGGGAGATAAAACAATGATGAGATAGACAGCAGGAGAGAAAATGGGATGAGAGGGAGTGGGAGATTGTGTACAAGTATGAGTAGTTTTCTTTGATACATAAAGTACTTTTTATGTGTTTTCGCTCTCAGACCAGCAACATTTGATGCTGTCATAAAGGTGAGCACTGTTTATTTCCAGCAGTCTTCGAGCTTATTGTTCAGAATAAGTATTTGTTGATGGTTTGTTTCTTGAGTCATAATTGTCTTGTTTTATATATCTCAGCATACTAATTCCATGATTTTAGACACTTAGGCAATTTGTTAAATCATTCCATGGCAAATGAAATATTAAGATCGGAAAGGATGTCATGATATTCTGGTAAATTTTTTTTGAAAAAGTCATTTCCTGTTCATTATATGTATTTATTAATCTTAATGCTTCATATAAAATAATCCTAGACATCAAAATACTATTATAACTATACATATTTCTGCATGCAGTGGCTGGATGATGTAAACTCCAAGGTGATGTTAGCCAACGAACAACCAGTACCTGTCCTGCTACTAGCAAACAAGGTACCATTCTTATTTTATCTGTGAGGGATCAATAATAATTAACAACCTGCTCTTAATGAAGAAAAAAAGGTAAAGGTCATTCCCTGACCTTTTCAGGTCATTGGGGCACGTGGTGTTCGAGACTCTTTTTTTCTGCTTGCCAGTGTTAGGTGAGGGCAGTGCCCATCTTCTCTTCCCTTCCCCAACCCTCTTTGGAGTCAGGTACCCATTACCGCTAGCTGGGTCAACTAAGAGAAGTTTTCTGTGCTATGCTCTTAATGTGCACATCATTTGACACTCCTATATTGCTGTGAATGTCACAAGTATAGTTTGCAATCATGAAACAATTACGAGTAACACCTTTTAAAGAGTTTTGATACTGCCATGTTCAACATAGCTAGTAATTTATCTGATAATTTATGAGATTATTTCATCAGCTTAAAAAAAAAAGACCCTTTATAATTTATTCCACATTTAGTTGTTATATATGATCAGTTTTCTATTTTTAATTTCTACTGTGTAAACAGATGTATACTGCACATTTTGGACCTTGTGGACTTGTACATAATTTACATTAAATGGCATTGAGGTCACATAATCAACAATGGACACATCAGTCTTCAATGTACATCACAGAATTAACAGTTATGCTATTTTTTTTTTAATACCACTTAACTACATCAGAGTTCACACTTGAACACAATATATTTACACCTTAAAACTAGATATTTACTGTTATGTTGAAATGTTGATTATAAATACCAAAACAATAAGAAGTCTTATGCTGCACCAGGGTCAGAAACTAGACTTTTGTCCAACACAGGACACACATACATGTTATCATCTGAAAATGTATGATACAAGTAAACGCCAGTTTTAATTTTCACTAGAAGTTTACAGTCTCATAGTGAAATGTTATGGATCTAGGGGCAATGAGCTGAAGGAAAATTATTCTATGAGAAATGCTTACATTTCTTAAAAACAATAATCAGAAATGCATGCACCTCTTTCTGCCTTTATGAAGAGGTAATATTCTTAATTTGATGAATTTCAGAGTGACATTGAAGAAGTCAGTATAAATAAGGAGCAAATTGACAAGTTTTGCAAAGAACACAAATTCATTGCTTGGTTTCCAACATCAGCAAAAACAAACACAAATATTGGTGAGTCACATGTTATTTCTCTACTTTTCTTCGCTAGTTATGCATTGGAAATGTGTGAAAATACTGAGTACAACATAATAATAATCTGGTAACATATAGCCATATGTTTCCCAATTAAAATCATGCCCGCAATGCTTTACAAAAGCTACCAATTTACTAATTGAAAAATATTCCATGCACCATCATCGTCCCTCCCTGACTGACACACATACACACTACAGACCCATCTACAACCTAAGGAATCATCTTGTTAAAGCCACACATAGGCACAATGCACACAAAGCATTCATGAGTTATCATTTTTCATGGGCTAATGAAGTGGGACAGTGGTAAACAAGAAGATCACAACTGACAGGGTGTTTTCCCTACCCTAAGGGCAAGCTCAAGTGCTTCACAAAAATAAATTTTTACTGCAGTCTACAGAAAATTTGATATCCAGATTTTCAGCTGTGGACAGTTTCCTGATATGATGTTGCATGTTATTCCCTCAGAAATGCCAATAATAATAATTCTGGAATTGAGGTAACTGATGTGCCTCCTGTTTCAGTGCATTTACAAGGTAAACACAAAATACAAGTCTTAGTGCATGTGAAGATTCTAATTTAAATATATTGGTATTTTTGAACTATTTTCATTATGAATAAGACTATATATCATTGTCTGATGGAAAAATTATCCTTATATAGTTCTTCTACATTCTGCTAAGTAAATCTGCTTCCCCATCTGCTTGTTGAAAACTGTTGCAGATGAAGCCATGAACTTCCTGGTTAAGTTTATCTTGGACCTTCCAGAAGAAAGTCATCTGCCAGCTCCTGATCGACATTCATTGCCCAACTCTCTCGTTTCCTCCATGGATAATTCCTATACCAGAAGTCTGACTGACAAAGACATGCCAAAAAGATGGTACTGCTGCAGCTGAGAGTACATTGCATTGCCTGTTTATACTGAGAATTCTTGTGCTTTTGCTTTGGAAATGCTAGTGTATGCTCTTTTTCTTGTTATTCTTTTATGTCTTCAGGTAATGAAGGCACTTGAAAATTAAAATATTTATGTAACTGATTGAGCCATAATACATATTTAATATATATCTTGTTACTTTTACACAGAAACATGACATCTAAAATTATATAGCTCTATGTATATGTATACATGTGTTGTAGGTCACAATGTAATTATACTACTTGTGGGGGTTTTCCCAGAAAAGCAAGTAAGTAAATTTACATCTCATTGAGAGCCTCTGATGATAAAAGACATGAATATTGCTTGTTGCAATCAAGGACAAGCAAAGCCTAGTGCTTTCAAACAAACTCTAAAGGCCAGACTTCAAAAATACAGCAAGTTATGCTTGAAAAGAAACAAAAAGAATTTATAATGAAGCTCATGTGATAAAATATTTCTAACTTGGCATATACCCTACTGTTTACTTCTTTTTATTTTTCCTTGGTTTTGAAAGCACAGCAATAAAATTGCTTTGAATATGAAATGAATTAAACAATTTACTTGAAACGGTAGAGAATTATTTTACAAACTTTTTCCTTTTGGTTGTTCTGTACTGCATACTCAATAAATGTACTGAGAAAATTGTATCAACAGCTTTGATGTCTGAAGTCTATGTTACCTATGGAGATCTCATTTTGTAGATTTTCAGTTTAGTAATTATAAAAAATTGCCTAACATGAATTTCTAATTTATGGTTTTGTGACTGTACTGATAAAGACATTACTATTTTTAAGGAAAAGAAGAAAACACAAGGTATTAGATGTTCTTACACAAAGATATAAAGCACTATCTTGAATTGCCCCTTGGGATCAATAAAGTTGTAATCAAATACATGGTGTAGGCCCCCTCAGCAAGCTTTCTGAGTGTAAAAATAGTTTTATGTGAACGACATATTTATAGGTTGTGCTTGAGTACAGAATTTTTTTAATCTGTACATTTAAAAATGGCTCTTTATGTTTAAAAGTGTGGAATTATTTACTTTATTTTTTGGGGTGGGAGGGAGGAGGTGGGAGGTAGAGTCTGGTCAAAGTGACAAATTGATCCAGTTTATTTTTAGATTTCTACTTTTGGAAGGGTGTGACCAAATGGCAGTGGGCTTGCAGACCACTGAGTTTCAATATCTGGCGATTTGTGCCACTGGTGAATGATTGATTCTGTTATGATGGTGCTTATCTACATTGTGCACACATCTGTTATTTGTTGACCTCAAAGCTTTTCTTTTCACGTGTACCAAAAAAAACAAAAAAAAACAAAAAAAAACAACCAACATTTATGTAAAAATACAACCAATGCATGTTGTTGAGAGTTTGAAGTGTGACAGACTTTTAATAAAATGCATGCCATTATCAGGATTTCCTGTTGTGATCTATTTCAAATATATACTTCCATGCACACTTTCGGGCATATGAACACAAACTTTCATGCTAAGAATGCACAATACTTTATAAACTCCTCTAAAATAATTTCCTGTTATTTTCAAATAGTTTATCTTGGTTGTACTTCATCCCCCACTCATTTTATGGTTAATCTTCGTTTTAAATATATTTGTACTTCTGGAATTCATTTCATCATCATTCAAGATCACCAATACACATCTCACTTTGATAGCCAGAAGAGAGCAAGCATATTTTGTTTTAAAGACTAATTTTATGCTTACAATGCATGCCATTAAAATGAAACGTTTGTTAAAAGTCAATTTATTTATTATTTAAATACACATTATATACAATTGACACTGTAAGTTATTTTTATCAACATATGTAATTATTGAGTACAATGTTCAGGAACCTGGAATGTTGCAAAGGAGAGATAGATATGGCCATCATTGGAGACAGTCTGTATGATAAGCAATTCTAAGTAAAATATTGCACATAAATTACATATAGTCTATTTCTAAACTCTGTCCAAAGGCATAGTTACAAACTGTCACCAGTTATCAAGGAAATCAAAGCCTGTCTTGGGAAGTTCAATGTCATCTGTGGAGCTCTGTAACAATATATACATAAAATGGTATTATTACTAAGCACATGAGGATATCTTTTTTTTTTCTTACTCTCATGGTCTGCAAGTACAAATTACTACTTTTTTAAAGGTTGTGTTGCCTGCAGTAGCCATATTTTCCATTTTATTAGTCCTCTATTATAGCTTGAATTTTACCACTATATCAGTGAAACTAAAAGAAATATTATCTTAACAGTTAGTGTTGAGAAGATGTATAAATTACTATTATCAAATGAACAAGACTGGTTTCTTATGTTTGTTAGCATGATGGCTAAAAGAAGAGTTCTTTTACATAACATAAATTGAATAGCCAGCATGTAACTGAGATATGTCTGGAATGAAAGGACATACACTTAATGCGATGTTCTGAACGAAACATATTTAAGAGTTTTAAGCAAAATGTTCTACTCACACTGTTCTGTGCAGACAGCAATACTCCAGCCTGCCCCTTTACAATATACAGTACCTCCTCTTTATCTAACTCCTCTGAATCTGCACTTGATGGCTTTAAAAGTTGTGTGGTGTGGTCTGGACTGCTTTCTGCTGATATCTTGCCAGTAGTTTCGCCACGTTCCATCTCCATGGTATCAGGCTCTTTTACTGAAGATATGATTGACTGTTTTAAAACAGGCACTGTCTGCTTTATGTCGTCATCAGAATCTGTAGATGTCTGCCCAACAAAATTTGACCACATGACTGGATTGCTGAATGCATTCCTGTCCTCTTCTTTTGAGTCCTTTATAAGTAACTGTTGGGCAGCATCAGCAGATGACTTCCCTTTATTAGTATCTTTTTTAAAACTGCCAGTCTGATGAGTCTTGTTTGGAGAAGTAGTCTTTTTTCCCTTGTTAACTTTTGCTGATGACACCTGTATGTCTGACTGCTTGTCGGTGGTTATATTTTGAAGTGTCTTCACTTCTGGTGAAGTAAGCACCACCCCATGGGATGGGCTTGCAGAAGCAGAGAGGTCATTAACACTTCCTTCAAAAGCTGGATTAACTTCCTCTAGCAGACTTTCCACCAAACTGGCCGATCCAGATGGACTATGCACAGGTGTTTGAAATTCTAGACATCCACACCCACTGTATTCTTCTAGCACTACTTGTGTCCATGTAGGTGCATTTAGTGAAAAATATTTATCATTTCTAATGACTTGGTCTGTTTCCTGCTCCTCTGTTTCTGACTTGACACATCTGTTATGTTGCTTTGTAAGGTTTTCATTGTCCAAATCTAAAAGTGTGAGATCCTGCTGACTCTGAAGATCACAAGTGTTAAGAAAGTCAGATGCAGACAATCACTGCAAAGGCTATATCTAGCAGAACATTTGCAACTGACAGATTAAATACCAAAATAAATTACAAAATAAAACAATTGAAGAATAGCAAGCAACTATCTTCTAAGATTATTACTGGAGAAAATACTTAAAACATAAACACTTTTTATCATCCCATTGTTCAAGAGAATGCACTACACATGAGCGAGTACACAAATATACACTCTTAATGACAAATGCATGGCTCACCTTGGACTTCCATGAGAAAGGACCAGAGTGCTCATCACGCCATGTCCATATCTAAAAAACAAAAGTATAGATTGAAACAAATATTTATTCCAGAAATGGGACAGAATACTGGATGATTAGACAGTCTTTTATTGTTTCTCTAGAGCAAAGCTATATCAAACACATCAAAATCGAAATCAGATTTTAAGACTCTTTATAAAGCAAAGCAAGAGATAACCGTACCTTTGTATCATTACATTGGTTTACATAAAATTAAGTATGTTTGTGCACTAATTGTAACACATCTGTTGACTGGCGGGAACAAACAAAAATATCATACTCTGAATGAAGAATGAATAAAATTTTATAGTGCACACAGACGCATACACAACATGCATATCTGTCCTTTTCTCCCAAGAAGCGCGCATGTCATTCACAATCAAATGGCTGCATAAAGTTATATGTATATGGTATGATATTACATCGTTTTCGTCCACCATAATCTTTTCTCCTGACGATAATTTGAGTACTGGCCAACACTGTTTCATTTTCTCGTTCCCTTCCTTGTCTGAAGCTTTGGAAGGATACAGCTGGCGTATTGAGTAGGGTACATACAGGTCGTTGAGTAATTCTTCTTGCTGTTCGGGTGAATATTTTGTCCACCTGTTTCCTAAATATTTGATTAAAGACTTTTCACGCAAAGCTATTTTCTTAGAAATGTGGTTGAAAGAAGCAAAGTACGAGAGAATTTTCAGCTCCTCCATGTCGCTCTGATCGTCATGTGCGCATGCGCATCTCAACTTCCGGCGAGGCCATGGAGGACTTCAGCGCCAACGGTCTCGAAGTGAAAGTGTGAGTGTCAGACCTACAAGTCGTAAATCAGTTAAATTTACATTAAAACTTGCTGACAGAAACAACATAGTTATCTCATGGTACTGAAGTAAGACGCAAATAAAATGTGAAACGACAGGATTGTTGATAGGCTAGACATCAGCACCAGACTGGAGAGCAGAGATAAGCTGATATAAATTCGCATGCAAGTGGTACAAAGAATTGCAGAGAATCGGAACTTAACTTGCTGTGCATGTACACATACACCACAGGTATACGTTCCCACACCCACACTCATACCATTCACACGTGCACAACTGTGGTAAGAACCTAATAATTACAGTGGAAGAGAGTTTAATTCGATCTTAGCAGCACAGAGAGAGGACGTCCGTTGTCCGTATTGCCTGTCTTTGTGGGAGGGAGGATAGAATGTGCGAAACTGATCAGGAGAAAAGGTTTTGTTCAGGAGTGTGGACAGACAAGATTTCAGTAGAGTAGTATGGGGAGGAGCCTTCAAAGAATCCATAGCATAGAGTTGACAGCTTGTAGTTTATTGTAGCTTTAACTGGTAGCCATTGAAAAAGTGGTGTGGCATGTTTACATTTGTGAGTCTGGAAAACAAGAGGCTTAGTTCTGGACTTTCTGAAGCTTTCTGAATGAGCTGCAGACAGTCTGCAAGAAGAATGTTGCAATAGTCTAGTTCAGACAGAACAAATGAACAGATGAGAATTTGGTGGTTGAGATGGCACTTCATGTTCAAAGTTTCAAAAACAACAAAGGAGACAACAGAAAATTCTATTTTTGTGATCAAATCATTGCATGGTGATGGATATGGTCAAATGGCAGAGGTTGAATTGACTCTTGATTGTTGAATTGGTAAGCAGCTGAGTCAGCAAACGGATGAATCGACCATTGATTTTTGTACATCTTACTCTGTTCTCTCTATCTTTCACACACAGAAACACACAAAATAGTTATTTTAGTTTGACACTGCAAGTATTTACAGGTCAGTATTTGGTTTTATGAAAAATATAGTAGATTCTTTATCGTACAGACTTTTTACAAAGTACATTTGTACTTCATAACATTAATGTTCAAATGTTTATTTTACCCAATTTGTGGTTATTCACAAAATAAC
This sequence comes from Pomacea canaliculata, assembly GCF_003073045.1. Classification (NCBI taxonomy): domain Eukaryota; kingdom Metazoa; phylum Mollusca; class Gastropoda; order Architaenioglossa; family Ampullariidae; genus Pomacea; species Pomacea canaliculata. The sequence continues at coordinate 546,302 of NC_037597.1, forward strand.
TTTACCAGGCTATTAACTTGAATAAACTAAAGCTTGAGCATTTGGTTTATATGGGATAGGCACCAGTTTGGTTTATATAGGACAGGCGTTTGTCTGGTTTATATGGGACAAGCATTTGTCTGGTTTATAGGGGACAGGCATCTGGTTTATATGGGTCCGGTATCTGTTTGGTTTATGTGGAACAGGCACCTGTTTGGTTTATTTTTCTTTTATGGTATAAATGCCAGTCATTTGCTTGTAACCACAATAGTTTCATGAGAACAGCGGAAAGAAGACTAATATTTCTTTTCTTTTCAATGAGCAGAGGAATTTGATTGATGAAAATTATTTTGTTATTGTCAAACAGCTTGAAACTTGAAGATGAATCGAGCAGTTGTGTTGGTCGATATGGACTGCTTTTATGTGCAAGTTGAACAGCGTCTCAACCCTGACCTCAAAGGAAAGCCATGTGCAGTGGTGCAGTACAAGACATACAAGGGTGGAGGGTGAGTGAGCATTCTTTGATATGCTCTTAAACTTAATTGTGTAACATACTGTAATAGCACTTTAAAATAATTTGGTGATACTTAGGCAAACATCTTGTGTCAGGGATTCGTCATTAGCTGCATTTAATGTACTAAGTAAGTAGAGAAGCCCAAGAAAAACAATGTCCTGCGGATTGGTTTTCATGAAAACCTAAAAACCAGTTTCATTTTTGTTTTCCAAATTCGATATAACAAAGGATAGATTAAAAAAAATAGACAACATTGTGTCGTTCTTACCAAGAATCAGAATACCACATTAACCTTGGCTTTTAAGAATATGCCACTTTGGAAACCAGGCAGTTGTGTTATTCAGTTGTAGTCACATTGGCATAAATAAGTTATTGCTGAGTTAATGGCACATTATTAGCATGCTTACATAATGAAAGAGGTAATATATAAGTAGCAGCATTTGTTGCTTTTTGAAGCATGCCCATGGTACTGGTATTTGGAGCATTGCTATTGATTTGAGCATAGCTATTGTGCTGGTGTTTTAAAATTGCTGTGTGATCCCTAAGAACTGTGCTTATTAAGTTCTATTATAGCCAAAGATGACTTTATTAATTATATGGTGCATTGTTGATGCTGATGTCTCAGTTTTTATTATTTAGAGGAATGGCCATTTTTAATAATATGCTTTGTGTAACTGTTCAGCATCATTGCCGTTGGCTATGAGGCGCGAGCGCTTGGTGTCACACGTAGCATGATGGGTGATGATGCAAAAAAGATCTGTCCAGACATCGTGCTAGCACGTGTACCTGAGGTCCGGGGCAAAGCAGATTTAACGAAGTGAGATATTAAAAAAGAAAATTAAATGTTTGGTGTGTGGTCCATCTAAACTTATTCTCCTCAGAAAGATGTATTAAAAATTGTGTTAGTGCGTTTTGTACATTTTTTTTCATGTTTGACTTAATTCCTTTGTCAGAAATCTTTACTAGGCTATGAAAAGTCATATAAATAAGCAGAAAAATATGGAAGTTAAAAGATTGCTTGATGCTGCAATATTTAATTCATGCTGTGGCCAATTAATTTACAAGTTTAAAAAGCAAGTATATTCATGTTTTTGGCTAACTTTTTATTTTGCATGTGGTCTGAGGAATTGTCTATTTGTTTGAAGTCTATTATTGTCTAAATGTAGTTAAGTATATGTTTATCAATCTTGTAATCAGCTCATGAAACTGCAGCAGCTCCTTAAAAACCTCCCAGTAAAATCAGCAAGTTAGGTTAACACTGACTTATTTCTGTGACAGGTATCGAGAAGCAGGGGCTGAGGTGATTGAAGTACTGAGCAACTTTTGCAATTGTGTAGAGAGGGCAAGCATTGATGAGGCCTATTTAGACCTTACAGAGGAGGCTAAAAAACTATTAACAAGTCAGACATCTGGATCCTTGACAGCTGACCAGCTATCCAACACATTTGTTGAGGGTTTTGGAGATGATGTTGAGGAGGATATGGATAGAGCCCAGCTGAATGGTGAGATTTTCGTGGACCTCTGTGCACTTGTGACAAGATCCTCTTATGATAGGATCACCTACTTTCCTCTATAATCTCCTCAGTAATATCAGCAAGAAATTATTTGAAGGCAAAAATTATTTTAAATTCAATAAATGTTCAGTGGTTAGAGATATGGAAATGACTATGATGACATTTATTAGATTTCAGGGACAACAAAGATTTGGTGGTGCACTGCTGAGGTGCTCTTAGATTCCACTTAGTCTCATTCAATCCGTGGTGAGAGTCTTACGATAAAGAAGCATGTTAGTGATATGTTGCTATGCTTTGAGTAACATCTGTTTATTGCTTTACTAAACACAGCAGTTTGTAAGTTTATTGCAGTGGCTAACTCAAGCAACATGTTCTTTTTCTTCATAAAGTTTACATCACTTGCAGGTAATTTTATTTCTTTATTTTAGAGGAAGCAGCCAGGCACAGAAATACAGACAAATGGTTGAAACAAGCTCATGCTTCTAAAGAAACAAACAGTGGGGATGTTTTGTTGGCAGCCACTGCATTAATAGTTGAAGAGATGAGAGCTACTATTTTTAAGAACACTGGATTTCAGTGTTCTGCTGGAATTGCACATAATAAAGTAAATTTTTGTTGTTTTGGTATTTGCTAGCATCAGCCATGTCATTGTCATCTGCATCTGATTTTTAGATAAGAATTTCATATGAAAATAAGTTTAATAGATGAGAATACTTGAAGACATAAAAACTCAAAGCAAGCAGGAAGAATTCAATGAATAAAAAAGCTTTTGAAGCATAGATGATGCAAAGTGTAGAGATATGTATGAAATAAAGGACTAGAAACTGCTGCTAATGGTGTTTATTATAAACAGTGAGGTCAGATATGACGATATACAAGCTCGGGAAATAGTGCTTATTGCAAATAGTGAGGCCAGATAAAATGGTATACAAACTCAGAAAAGGCTGTGTGGCAATTGATGCAGTATGTTATGCACAGAAAATAGTTGGCAGTTGGTATTTTAATTTATGACAATGACAACTTTATTTGTCCCAGTGGGCAATTTGAACATGGGATACAAAGTAAAAGTTAGAAATAAAAATAAGAAACGAAGTTTGTTGCAAAGTGCAGCATTAAATTATGTCAAGAATATATAACTTTAATTTTATTTCAATTTGGGTGGAATGAATGGTACATTAGTTAGCAATCTTTTTTAAATGGTATTTTATCATTGTGTAGCCTGTGAAGATTTCTTTGGCTATTGGTAGTAAGTTTGCCACAGATATCAAGATTTATTTCTAGCATTTATTTCATTTATTTCTAGCAGTGTTAGGTGCTTAGAGGTGTCTTTTGTTCCTAACTATAAAACATTGAAAATGACTGCTGACACTGATAATCATTGTTGAGATCTTTGTGTGTCAGATGCTTGCCAAGCTTGCTTGTGGTCTACATAAGCCCAACAAACAGACCATAGTGCCTCAGGGCTCTGTGGAAAAAATCTTTATGACTCTTCCTGTAAGAAAAATGTGAGTATGCATAGAAGCATAAATGCTTTTTTTTTATTTGTTAAAAGAGGCTATGTTTGATGTACAAGCTAGAGACATATATTTCTGGACTAACAGCTTTCAGGAAGTTGTAGGCTATCAGGTGTTCGTGACCCATTTAACAGCATTTAGAACAACAATATCTAGAACCACAGCATGTTGATATTTTTAATGTTAGTAGTGTACTTGCAACAAGTTTACTGCTGAGTTCTTTCTTTCTTTTTGACTTACTCTTTTGTTTGTGGCACTGGTCCCACTAGCTAAGACAAAGATGTAGAAGTCTGTTGCCTACTAAGCCTCATTAACTTGGGACTGATTACCCATAAACCTTCGTCACTCTGATTCTCTTACCACCTTTAAGTCAAATCAATCAAATCAAATCAGACTTTATTATTAAGTCTATACCTAAGACACATCTTTTCAGAATGACTTCACTGTGACGCTGTCCTAACCATGAGCATGTATAATGTGTGTCTGTAATTTACTTCGTGTATGAGTAGGTGTGTCTGTTGTAGAAGTGAGCGTGTGCATGGTTGTTGATGATTCATTCTGTATATTATTTATGTAAAGCTCTCTGAGCATATCTTTAGAAAAGCACGATGTATTTCCCCATTATTATTGTGACAAAATTCACTGACCTTGACTTCTCACAGTTTTGCCCAAATCCAAAAGCAAAACAGGCTCTAAAGCAGGGGTGGGCAAAGTACGGCCTGCGAATGTCTTTGGACCAGCTAGTCTGCCAAATGTGAAGTCCACTTGTTTTCGTTTTTATTCACACTACTTTAATTTGTTTGAAGTATAATTTATCAAGTACAACGGTGTTAGAAATCACCAGTCCGTAACATTCTAATGCAGACCAGGTACAAAGATAACAACACGGCTGACATGTCTGATGGAGTCGTTAGAGAACATTGAGGGGGCGGCTGCCTTCAAAGGAAAGGTTGTTTTAAAGTTTTGTGAGAGAATTGAAACAGCTTCACTTTACACAATTAGCGAATGTACTCATTTGTTGTCCATTCCATTATCACTAGGTGTTGTGTAGTCACGTGGCCTGTGTTTTGGTATTTTACTGGCCACCACATAGCTTAGAATTCTGACACCGGCCCGCAAACAAAAATCTTTGCCCACCCCTGATCTAAAGCTTGAGCTTTTTTATCTTCATGGAAACAAAAGCTTGCATTATTTGCACTTCCTCTTCATTTAGATTGTGAAGTTGGAAATATATTTGACCTATGGCCTCTTTCACACATAGACAACCATGATGTAAGTAGAAGATGAATGGAGATTCAAGCATTTTACTTGTAAAACATTTGAACTTAATAAAGGTGGGAAAATTGTGCAGATCTGACACCATGATGACGTTTTGTGTAAAACAAAATTCTGCTTACAGTCTTGTTGCACATTCTTTCTAAATATTATGTCTATCTTCAACAGTCGTAGTCTGGGTGGAAAGCTAGGTGCATCCCTGACAGAGGAACTACAGGTACAGAACATGGGAGACCTGTGTCAATTTTCACTACAGCAATTGCAAACCTGCTATGGGAGTAAGACTGGGTATGTTCATGACTTATCAACTATTGTAATGTTTTTCTTGCCAGTCACAGTAATGTTTCTCACTTAGTTTTTAAATTTGGACTAAATTGACTACAGTGTGAAAACATCATCTTGCTTCAGTTGTAGAGTTTTCTCAGGACAACGTTTTGTAGTTAAAGGTGTGTTATTGTGCTCATGCATGTTGTTATAGAACAACGGATCTAGACAGTGGAGATGCTTACCTATTTCTATGGTAGCCTTGAATACGTTGTACAGACTTTCAGAAAACCTTGTATGATTTCTTGAAACCTGTCCAATATCCTGCTGCAGCCATCCATGCTGTATAAGACCAATTTGAGTGCAAAATTCTTTCAAAGGATTGGGTTCACCTTATAAAATACTCATTCCCAAAATCTGAATGAACAAATCACTTGTGGTTGTGGAATGCTAGTCTTCAAACTTGAGCACTGTTACGTTTTGGATATCAATCTCTGTAGGCTTTGGTTATCAGTCTGTAGGGTTTTGAGATTAATTTGAAGGTTTTGTATATCAGTCTCTGCTGGCTTTTATTTAGTCTGTTGGAATTTTGTGATAGCAAGCAGAAACACTATGTTACCAAATTTTTTTCAACAGACTGTGGCTGCATCAAGCCTGCCGAGGGTTTGATTATGAGTCAGTGTCGGCCCGACAGCTGCCCAAGTCTATTGGCTGCAGCAAGAGGTTCCTGGGCAAGGAGCGATTGGATAAAAAAGAGAAGGTTGTGAGAAGTTTTAGAATTATCTGGGTCCCAAGCAGAAGGAAGATAGCATGTGACACAAGGAAGATTTAAAAGGCAATTAAAATATGGTAGTTTGGTTTTGTATAATTTTGTTTAAGTAAAGCAGTAATTCCTTGTGTAGCAAGGGGAACAGTAAAGTTCCTTTGCTATTTAATGTTTTATCTTGATGTGTTGCTTCTTCACATGGAGAGAATGGTTTTGTGTAATGAAGCTTTGTGTTATATGTATGCAGGTTCTTTACTGGATTGGACAGCTGGCAAAAGAGGTGTCTGAACGTCTCATAAAGGATCAGGAGATTGTGAGTGAAGGCTGCCAAGTCTATGTGCATAAATGTGCATGCAGTACATACCTTTACTTATAACACATCAACACCAAGCACTCCTTCCCATGCTCCATCAACACTTTCTGACATCAAAATAACCAAGTTGAGCTTTTTTGTCGCTTTGGCATCGACATTTATCTTTTATTAGCTTCCTTTTTTTATGTCATCCATCAGGCTTGGTTTTTCTTACACAGAACAAAAGGACTGCCAAAAGTATGTGCGTGTCTTACCAATACTGTGCTAAGCCAACATCTGTGACTGGCAGTCGAGCATGTGCGTTGGTGTCATATGACCACAAGAAGATGACAGATGCAGCTTTTGGCTTGCTGCAAAAATTCAATACCTGTGGTGCATGCAAGGATAGTTGGTGAGTAGTTTCTGTTTGTGTCAAATGAGAAGTGTTAGTTGCCAGTGCTGTGACTGTCTTATTACAGTATTTAGAAATATTAGTGATGAGAGTACAGGTGATTTGCAGTGTGCACAAGGGATGTCAAACTTTTCTTATAAGTAATATTTTTCAAATTTAACACGCAGTTTTTTTTTTATAGCACCGTCACTCACATCACATGTTTTCATGCTGGCTGTCAATCAACTGTTCGCATATTGTGCAAGCATTTTAAATTTTGTTGCAGAAGATATATCACACACTGAGTTCTGTCTCATTCTGTTGAACTGCATGCATTCTTATCTAGACACTTATATAACATTTTGATACTTTAACACAGATACAAGGCAAATGCTAAATATAAAACTTGTCAATGAGAGGACAAATAGACTGACAGTAACAAACGGGTGCCCACTTCTTTCTAGAATCATATTTTCTGTCAGTGCTGATGTACCACAAGGAAGTGCTCACTGTTAGAAAGCCTAAGATGGTTCAGATCCTACTTCTGTAAGGCAACTAATAGAAATAGAAGTAGTAAAAAATGCAGTATTTTGGCAAGACATATGTTTTACTTTTTACAAGTTTTGTTTTTTATTGAAATTTTTTTACAGAAAAGTGTAAAACACATTATTTTAAATTTGCTTAATTTCAAATTTAAACATGCATAAAATAACAGTCGACTGTACTTAAGATAAATTTAGACAATTATTGTTCTGGATTTTGTGTGTAGGATCATTCCAGAAGCAGCAGGCCTAGTGCCAAATCCAGTCGGACCCTCCCTAAGTCAAACTGAAAGGGATTCCCTCCTCCCCATCCCCTCAAAAAAAAAAATCATCAACTTATGGAATTTTCGATTTAGGAAAAATGCATAGGGCTGCAACAACACCTTGCCAGCAGACCTGGTTTTGGGCAGCCCCCTTCAGATGGGCCCATGTGATTCCGATGTCCTTTGCCTCGCTCTCTGCTGTTCTTTTCCAAGTCTGCTTTGGTCTCCCAAGTGTCCTCTTCCCCTGAGGGTTCCAGCCAAGTATAATAATAATTAAAAAATGCAAAATTTGTAAAGCACATACACTGATAAGGAGTATGCTCTTCGAAACATGGACAGCATACGAGAGACATGAAAACAAATAAATAACATATGAACTATAAAAGAATAAACAACTAAACGAAGAATAAAATGAAATAGAGTAAACACAAAGACGAACCAAATAACAAAAACAAGAAGTTAGAGTAACATGATATAGCATAAGGAAGGGTGTGACGAAGGACTACCATTATGGGAAAGGTTGTTAGGAGTAATGTTTACGGAAGAGGTGTGTTTTCAGTGCACGCATTTAGAGGATTCAGTAGTGGCTAGGTGGCGGATGAGGAGCGGAGTTATCTAGCTGGGATGTAAGGGAAAAGCAGTTCAGAGAAATAATCAGGGCAGGTACCAGCAAAGAAATGTATATAGAAAAGTATGTAGTATCGAACAGTGCAGTGAAACATATTACCTTTAAAGAAAAAAAGTCTTAACTTTATTTGGCATCAGTGTGCCGATACATCTTGCTTGACAATCTCTTCAATGGACTAAAACACATTTTCCTCAAGATCTGGTGTACATTGCAAACATCTGTGCCTTGCTTTTTTTCAACTGGGGACAGGTTGAGTATCTATGTTGTTGCATCTTCTTCCTCATCCCCACTCTTAATCGTTTTTTTTCCTTGTTTGCTATCTCAGCAATTATGTCAGCGTTTTAGTTCTTCACATTCACCTCGCTGTCAGCTTTGAGAAAGTCTTGAAAGAACACTTCCTTTTTAGGGCCAGTAGCTGTCAGAACCATGGACCATTCTTCGGGACTTGGAAGTGCATAGTCTGTTTCCATTAGCATTCTCTCCAAGTGCTTCTCTGAATCATCAACTGTTTGATGTCTAAAATCTTTTTTGAAGCAATTTATGTTTCTTTTGAAACTTCATCCAAAGCCTTACAAAATTTGACTTAAAGAGGTTGGGCGCTGAAAAGTGTTTGGGTTGAGATCTAAAATCCATTGGTCTTATGGGAATTCAGCCTGGGACTCACGAGTAATTCAACGTAGGGAGGTTTTTAACATAGGGAAGGTCGACTTAGCGAGGTCCGACTGTATTACATCTTTAGATTGAATGAAAATAGTTGATAATCTGAAAGCAGGTAATTTAGTAAGGAACAAAGATTTTATTGAAAATATGTCTTATGTAGCCTTATCAGTAAGTTAATCTTTAACTTGTCTGCTGAGCTCCATATCTCAGTAATGCCAGTCAAATCTAGGTGTACCATGAACTTTCATATGTATGTGTGTGTACATGCATTTATGTGTGTGTATTTATGCTTTACAGGAGTCCATCTATTACTGTGCTGGGACTGTCTGCCACTAAGTTTGAAGAGGAACAATCTGCCACTCATCAAGACATAGCGACCCTCTTTGCATCTGCTGCTGTGCAAGGTGGTTCATACTCGGAGAAGCCCAACAGCTCATTCCGAAACCAACAGCCTTTCGAAAATGACCACATGCTGAATGCCACCACTGGCAGTGGCACCTTGAGCAAATCATCTGCAGCAATGGCAGAGAAGAGAGGTATGCCTTCAGAGGTACATCCACATGCCTCGTGTCAGCCCCAAAGCACCACACGTTGTGTGGCCACATCTCCAAGAGTGACTCATAAACAAACCCTTGAGGCTGTAAACCTTGTCCCCAAGACCATAAAAATGCCAGCAAAGCTGACTGGATTTTTTGCGAGCAAGCTGGCTAAAATTGCAGCAGCGACAACTACAAACACAGAGTTCTTGCCACTTGTGGATGATAAGAAGGCTGATAAAGAGATGGCTGCTGTAGAGAATGAGACTCGAAAGCTTGACAGTCCAAAAGACGACTTTGCAGCAGCACCTTTTGTGTGTTCATCTGCTTTTGACAGGCAAAATGCATTTGATGAGCACTCTAAAGATGAGCTTAACTTCTTCTCTTCAGACAAGAACACCAGCAAAAGCCAAATAAATCACATCTTTGCTGAGAAAGCAGAAGGTAGGCTTTGTTTGCTGTCAGACTATGGAGGGGAATGCAATGCTATAGACAGACAAGGGCAAACTTTGAATCTTGGAGGACATAGAGAGAAGACTAATACTAATAAGACAGACTCAAGTCATGAAGAGACCTCACTCAAATTGCCAGATGATGGAGAGACATCCCCCAGGGATCCAGCTGCATCTTTCACTGGCATTGACTGTAACACTGACTCAATGGTTTGTGACAAATGTGGTAAGATTTTTACTGTGTGGGAAATGCCAGAACACTCTGATTATCATTTTGCCCTTGAACTGCAGAACAGCTCTGAGCATGTTGTCACACACCAGAGTGCCATGGTCAGTTCTAACATTGTGAAACCAGCCAAAATGGGGGTCAAACGAAAAGGCATTGGTGGGAGGAAACCGGGACAAAAAGTAAACTAACAAAAGGAGAGACTCAGAATAAGACTCTGCTCTGTTTCTTCAGTAGGACATGATGTTGTATATATCAAATATAATAATACTATTCTGTTTCTTCAGTAGGACTTGGTGCAATAGTGAGGACTGAATTGTATATAGCTGTTATAATACAGTGCTTTTGCACTAGTGATTGAGACCAATGTTTGAGATATACATTGAAACTGATAGCAAATATACATTGAGACTGATGCTAAACATATATTGAGACTGATAATAAACACATTGAGACTGGTGGTAAACAAACTTTGATGATAAACATTGGGACTGTTTAGCTTCATACACATCGTTGCTAATGGTAAACACACATTGAGACTCTTTTTTTTTTGCAAGTTTATTTCTAGTGGCTTTTATGAAGTTGTTTATATGCAGTAACATTTGCTTGGTACATAAATTTATGCTTCTTTTGAGTATAATAAATTAAGATTTTTATCATCGTATTTGTTATTATGGATGGAAAATATCCCAATGAACTATGATCTATTGCTATATCTGCTATTTTCTAATGCTGTGCATTGTGATGTACACACATACAGTCTCTCTTTCTCACACACACTTATGGGTGCATTTGCTGTGCTTTTCAAAATTATATAGCTAAATATAAGAATAAGCGCTCACTTTAAGCGTTTTAAAAATGTTAAGCATTTTTGTTTGTCTTCTTACAGTAAATCTACATGAGAGAAAGAACTGACCAAAAATTGTGCGAAGATTTTTGGCCCAAAAGAGATTGGCATAAAAATTGACAAATTCTTTATCAGCTACTGAAAAATGTAAATATTTGATAGTAATTGAAATTAAATTTACTTCAGTGTTGTCTCTTTGTACAGTTAATTGGTAAACAAAATGTCTTTTATAAGACATGATCTATTGTAGAAGAATTCCTGTAGATGGTTCCTGATATTAGCTACATGCTTTATTATGATTGGAATATTTCACACAAGATGACCAACACCCCTAGGCTATAGTTTAATGATATAAGTGACATACATTTTTCAACTTGACTGCGACTTTTTTTTTTTGAAATTTACATTGGAAATAACTAAAACAGAGAAATTCTAGATTAAAAGAACAGCCTACCATCCATAGCCAGTTTTTACAGGAATGGCAGAGCAGGTTTGCTTCCCCTGATCAACACCTAACTCCAATCCTAATCTCACTCTTGAACTAAATACCCTAATCCTAACCCTGATAATCCCTCCACTCTCTAAACCTTCCTAATCTCAAGTAAATCATTTTAAACCCAGTCCATATGAGCAAGGGTATACCTCGCCCCATCACATTGGGTACTCATAAAATATTTTGTCTCTGCACTCAACTTTTCAGCATTTATTCTTAATGAGCAGTTAACCACTTTTAACTCTTAAAATGCCAGGTTTGCATTACTATTCTAAACAATTTTTACCTTGTTTGAAATCTATGCCCTTTCTTTGAAAAATGTGAATCATACATCAACAGACTGCATTGAGTAATAGAGCGTTTAACATTGCAGCAGTCTGTTCTAGTCCAAGGGATAATAAAATACACCCAATATCGTAAGAAAGCTTAAACACTTCAATTTGAGGTCTTCTCCTTTGAGGTTTACACAACTTTGTCAACATAAAGTTCTAGTTTAAAATACTTAAAATATTTTACATACACTTCATATTCAGACTAATTCTTACTGTGAACTGAGGCTTGTTTACCCCAAAGTTCCTACATAAACATACACTAAGGAATGTTCGCCCTTAGAATTTTATGTACAGAAAGGTGAAACATGCTTATGCATCCTACCCAAATGCAGGTAAAACAAATTGTTAGCATGAGACCTATTATCCTTATACTGTGTAAGAACTACACACACTCTCTAAGCGTAAATACTAAGGTTATTCAAGACTAAATTGTAATAAACTGATTGTTCTTTGCAAAACAAGTGAGCTGTGCACTTCAGCCAAACTTGTTGGTATTTCCTAATTGAACAAGTCCCAGTAGAATAAGGGAGGGACTTAACTGAAAATGAAAAAAAACTTTGTTCCATAACGGCTAGAGTTTAAATGCCGAGATTCATTTATGCTTTGCAGTTGTAAATATTTGCAAATGCTTATTTACTTTTATGCAACCACTTTATTTATCTATAATGTTACTGTCTCATCACAAGCAGATCAAAACCTTCATCACAGATGAGAAAATTTAAGTACAAATGAACAATGTTAATTTTAATTCTTCTTTATTGTGGCCATTTAAAAAGCCATTTCAGATGACACCTAGAAATGCTACACACCAGCAGAAAAATTTATAGGTCTGTACAATAATGCAATTTGTCAAAAAGGTTTTCAGCCTTGTGTAGCAGTTTGACATGTCAATATGTCAGCAGACTCTGGTGTATAGTTATCTTAATTTCTCCAACAAACAACTCTGTGCAAAATATTTTCAATTTTCCAACCCCACAACAACAAAAGCTAAACATTTCTTGTCCAAAGATACTGATGCCAATAACATCAACTTAATCTTCAGTCATGATATTCCAAACCAATGACAGCACTAACAAGGCTAGTCTATTCTATATACAGGCTTCTGTACCCCTTCTCTCAGGTAACCGGGGTTGGGCTTACAAGGAATCAGAAAATGGATTAATGTACAATATTTATCAAGGTCTTGCAGTTATTGCATGCTGAGTAAGTGTACCACCTTATGTGTCACTACTGATAGGCAAAACCATGACAAAAGGTCTCCATAATCCATCTTAAGTTTTACTGACCCACAAAGGGAGCTGTTGGGGGGTGGGGAGATGAAGGCTATAGGCTTAGTACAAGAAGAGATTCGGAAAATATTCATAAATTTTGCAAAAATACATGTACATGCAAGTTAGAAGTTGTATATATAAAAAAAAAAAAAAAATCTGAACCTGTCAGTTACCAACTTTTTTCTCAATTGGCAATCAAAAGAATTAAGGCTCAAGCAGTCCTAGATTAAGAAGCAACTAATGATGTTTCAAGCTTGGTCTGCCTTAAATCAAACCATCTGCTTTCAGCTGCTGTTAAAACAAAATAAGAAGGTAACTTCAAATGAATACTGTTAAAGTCTTCAGTATTATTAGTCATTCCCTAGCTAGAGGTAAGTGCAATGGTGTAGACAATGCTCAGTTTTTGTTTTTGTCTTTTGTTTTTATTTTGGGGGGAGGGGGGGAGTGGGGGCAGCAAACTCCATGCTGACAGCAAATGATGTTCCTACGCCACTGAAGTGGGCACGAAACAAAATAATTTGTAAGAATGCATGCCTCAAAAATTTTAGACTTGTGAAAATCTACCTGAAAGTCTTTCTGTATTCAAACATTAACATTTGAACACTTTGATTGATATAGCTCTGTAAGAACATGCTAGAAAGCTGTGAAACATTAATTAAACCAGTAATTATAATGACATTACCATCTGACATTCATGACATCATTTCAAACAAAAAAATATATTCTGACTTCATAAAAAGTATGGTTTGGCCACTCTAATGTGACTGGACCATTAATGAGGATAGACAGGTGTGCACATGCTGAACCTTGTGCCTTAATTTGTCTAGCAGCTTTTGTGCAGCTGATTGTACAAAAGCTACTAGACAAATTAAGTAGGAATATATAAATGAAACAAACATTACTAGAAAGTAACACTGGTCATAGGGAATGTTTGCAATACTAGCAAAAAAGAAAACAAAAAAACTTTGAAGTGGCCTCTTGTAAAAAAAAAAAAGTACCTTTAACACAACTGCGCATCTAAACCCAGTTGCAACCGCCACCCAAAAAACTTTGTTAACTGACAAAACTGGTAATTAACTGCAAAATTTGGACTCTAACAGTGGCCAAAGGTCACCTGAAATAATCACATGCTGGGCCCAGTGCGTAAATGCAAGCCTTTGCTATGAAAAAGTTCCAGTTTCAAAGTACTGTCATAGGTAGAGAGCCCAGGGCTGATGTAAGGAAATAAATGTTCCAGTTCTCTTTTTAAAATCATGGGGGCTGGGAAAATATACAAATATTTCCCAGTAAGAAGTTTGGAAAAACAGAAGAAAACTTCTGTAAATTGTTAGCTAAACATGGATGGGGCAGGTAGACTGATACCAACTTCTGTGCTAGAGAAGTGGTTTGTACACTCACACAAATGAGAACAGCTTTCAACAAGTACAGCAGGAGAAAAATGGTCTTCATCAAACGCTCATGAAATAAAGATGGTCAGTTTCTTAACATTTAAGACCTTTGGCGACATCTTTCTAATGTTTGGTTTGGTTAACTCTTGAGAGAGAAAAGCTGATGTAATATATTGGAATGGACATGTTTTTCAACTCATAACTTTCCCTGCTTGTCTGACATGTTTTTCTTTGTTTGGTCTTCTTTTGCAGTGTTGGTCTACTCTTGTGAGTAGCTAAGCAAAAAAACTTTGATGATAGACGTTGAAGGTAAATGAATAAGAGATTATTAGACCGTTTACTAAGTTGAGCATGCCTCAGGCACTAAGATTTCACTACCAGGCTTTCTGTCCTTAAGATACTACAGCACTGACTGGATATGACATTCAATTCTCCTTTCTACTGTCCCTTTAGATCTCGATGAACCAATTATATTCGCTCTTGTATGTTTGGCAAAAAAGCATAGAAATGGGGCAGACAACTAAAAAAAAAAAAAAAAAAAAAAAAAAAAAAATCAGCAATTTGTTACAAACTGTATGCACAGAACAATACAAACTTATTGACAACAACATGAAATATAATGTGCCAGACCCCTCTAAACATGAGCAGTTTGTATTAAAGCTGAATAAAGAAAGGTAAAAAAAAAGAAAGAAAAACTGCACAAAAAACAAAAACATTGCGGTGGCATTTGTCAGTCTTTAGGCTTTGTGTCTATATTTACAAAAAGTTTTCACATGCTGACACCACTAAACATGTAGACACCTTGCACAGATGATAGTGACAGGAGGAATATCAATACTGTAGCTATCTCAGAGCTGTACTTTGTACAGTTAAAATTAATTCCATCATTTTGTATTTGTATTGCAGAGATGAACATATTCCAAATAGCAATTGCCATATATCAAAATCTGACAATATAAAGATCTATTTAAATAGCAGTTTCAAAAACTTTATGCACCCAGTCATGAAAGCAGATGCATAAAAAGACTTTAAAAGGAATCCTGCTTATGACAACAGATCTCTAACATGAAAGCACACAGAAAGCACAGGAGATGCACAATCACCAACACATATAGAAAGTGATAACGAAGTATTCATAAAGAGCAACAATGAAGAACACAGCACATAAAACAGTACTGAGAGAAACAACAGCCAAGCGAGCTCACAGCATTAGCAGTCAGAATTATCGTTGGAAGCATAACATCAGTTCTTAGTTCATAGCAAATATTACGTGTTCATAATGTATAACTAATGTGTTACAAAACAAATGCCAATAGCATTCCTCCTACATGACTTTGACCTTGTATCACTGCCATGCAGCTTACATGCATAAATACATTTTGTAAAGGAAAAAGATCTCTCCTAAAATCTTGTACTTTGTTCTCCACTGCTGATACCACACAGAATATTCACTAGCAATGCCTGGGCAGGGAAAACAAAAACCATCAAAACTTGACTGGGTTGGCTACGAAGCTGTTAAATGAATTTACCAAAGGACACTTCAGCCCATTTGAATGAAATGAATTTGTCACTGGACATTACAATAAGAACAATATTTGTGTGAAGTACATATCTCGTATAGTTTTTACTTCACAGTCATGTGGAAACCAATCCTTTCTTTTCAAGTATGTTTATACATTTATGCATTACCATTTTGTTTAGTAACTACTGCACATTACAGAAAAATGAAGCGTACATATTCTGCAGCTAGAATAATAATACCATCTGTCAAATCCTTTTGTGAGTAATGTCTAGAATAGTGTCATGTGACTTTCTACAGCAGCCTTAAAAAATAAATGATGACACCTGTAACAGAGTCACACTAATACCAGCAAATATAACAAAAAAACGTTTTAACTAAAATCTTAAGGCCAAACTAAGCATCATTTGACAGAAGCCAAGAGTCCTACATGACATAATGGCTGGAATGGATCAAGTGTTTGTATAGGAACTAAAGTGGACTAGTCAGATGAAGTCTGTGCTATTATACTTCATGCTACCTCAAACTACCACATGTAATGTGAACTGCGCAAGACTGACAAGAGTTCCACTACTGATGCTAGCACCTGCTGCACTTTCACCAAGCCTAGTGCAAAACCCAGAGAAGATGAAAAGCAGACAGAATGAGAGCAAAACAAAAACAATTTTATATTATGGGCTACACATGATCAACATATGCTTGCTGCCTGTGCACAAACGAGATCTTTAAAGACATGCACACTGATCTACACATATAATCTATAAACTGTAAACAAACATACACACATACATGCATGCAAAAATTTTTGACAATACATACAATAAAACCACGTGAAAGCAAGAACAGACAAGAATAAGGGTGTGTCACAATGTAATGCTATTAATACTAAAAGCTTCCTGTCCCATGTGAAAGTACAGAGTGTGATGATGGACATGCAGATGAATATGGAGCATTGAGGTCAAGTCCATGAAACTCCACCCAACAATACACAACCAGTAATAAAGCGATGGTCTCAACATACAAGACTCAAGACTAGAAAATATGAGATCGATAATGAATAGTGTAATGTTCTGTGGTCATAAAAACAGTTGTTGGTCTGTGTCCACAATGAGTACAAACATTATTTGATGCATGCCCACATTAAGCATTATGAATGCCTTTGTGTATTATACTTCAGTGTACATTGTTCTTGCGTATTTTGTGAAGCTACTGTTACACATGAGATAGTCACTGACATCAGAAGCAGGGTGAGGTGCCCACATGACAAGGTGGTAGTTGCTGACCTACCAAAAGAGGAAGCATTCTGGTGGTGGTTGGGGGTGGGGGAGAGAATTCAGTAATTATTGCATATATCAAAATAACTGTGTAACATTATCTACATCCTGAATGGTAAACCACTGAAATATTCAGAGAAGACACGCACTTAAGAACCAAGAACATCACAGATTGTCCAATGGAATAAAGACATGTTCTTAACAAAAGATATTCTTTCGGAGTGCTCTTAAGCAGGAGGTATTTTTCATGAGAGCAAGTCTGCAGGTTCCTCCAGCAGCAAACATCAATTTATTTTAAAAAATGACAATCAAACTTATCAATCACAGACTTTAAGCAGGTTGTTTGGAGAATTGTAAGACAAATCTCTGCAAAGAAGCACAAATAACTGCAACAGTTTGATAAATAAATGCACATTTCAGATGCCACTCTGCCCAGGTGTAACATTCCTGTAGCCAACAGCTACCCTCTATTTGTCATCTTCAGCTTGACTCACGTCAGTGTCAGTCTCTCTACCAAGTCTCAGTCTAACAATCCCACAGACAAACAAGTCTTGGTCTAACAAGCCAACATACAAACATATTTCAAGCCAACAATGCAAAGATTTTAAACGGGGAACCACCTGAAAGACTGCTATTTGTTAAGCATCAAAAAGTACAGATCAAGATACCACTGGAAATATTGCATTTAAAGTCTTTGACACAATTACTCTAAGGCATCAAATGAAGTAGTTAAGCAGGTTTCCTCTAAAATATTATTAAGCTGAAGACATCAGCCATGGGAAATAAAGCACACCCATTAACTGCTTTGGGTCTGAGCATGAAAACTGAGCTGACTGCCACAAGCCTGGCCCAACTGGCCCCAAGCTTGTTAGAAAAAAACCAAAAAATGGAAAACTGACCCCATGACAAAATGACAGTGAATCTGTAGATTAAATATAAAAAATCAAGCACTTGACTGTTTAATATTAACATTTATATTGCTGAGAGTAACAACGCTACCTCCAGCTCTGCACCATGTCACGTGAGAAATACACACACCAAATCTACACATGATATGGAGGTAATATGCAAACATCATGAACACATTAACATCAAAATACCCGTTTATATTTTTTGACGACTGTCACACTTTTATAAATGCGTAATTATGGTCCCAATGGGGAAAAAACAGTTATTTTTTGCTAGTATACCATATGAAGAGTAAACAAAGTTCCTCAAATAAAAGTTGGTCTAAACAAACATTTCCATCATAAGAGGAATTTTAATGATTATGAAATTTTCCCTTTCATAATGAAAGGAAATAACTCGGCTGCAAGGGGAACATTTTGATCAATTATACAAAATAAAAATGTCTTAGTGACAATAAGGTATGAACAGCTCTGTTGGGTATATTATATTTGTGGAAGAAATTTGACAATATCTGTGAATCAATTTATAATTAGTGCAACTCATTAAAAAGACAAGTATGGAAATTAAAACAAATTCTTCTTGAATGTTCAAAAGCAATAAAATAAATTTAAATCAAAGCAAGACCTTTCAAACTACATGACTATCATTCGTCTCAATTAAAGGAGTCTTTCATACTGTGAAAACATCGTATTAAAAATTTAATGATTTCTTTATGGAATAGCCTCTTTGCTCTTCTTGTGTGTTCCCTGTGAAAGATGACAAACACAGGACAGGAATTACCATGTCCCACATGCACTCTTTATCACAGCAGCTTTGGCAGCAGGCAAGATGCCAGCACAGCACTACACACGTCAACATGTAATAACATCTTTCCAGCAAGAACCACTTAACACATGGATGAAACTGTATTCAGATGCTGGCGACTCAAGTTGATTGGTGGCTGTGTTGTGTGCCTGCATGAGTCAGAGAGTACATATTCATGAACAACAGTAGGCATGGTGCTAGTTAATGTTCCTGGCATGATCCATGAACTACTCCTGACCACAGACAGCAGCAATAAAATGTCTTGTACTGTTCAATGATTCTTGATGCAAAATTACTTTGTGGATGGCTGCTGTCTAACGTTTAGATTAAAAGACTTCTAAAGGCTGTTCAAAATAAAAGAATAAAAATGGGAGCACAAGAAACAAATCCTGCAGCAGGGACTCCTACACCTGTGATCTTCTCCTGTCATCAAAATAATACATAATTATGGTCACTGGCTTTTTAACTACAAGGCAGTAAAGCAGTGGAACTTTTTATATTGGCAACTTATTCACCATCGAGTCTGGGTTAGGGTTCATTAATTAAAAACACAACACAGTCCAGTTACTGCTACTAAACCACTGTCCTTTGCCTTCTTGGTTAGTCTGTCCTGTGGAAATCCCTTTCTTGATTACTTTTCAGATAACTCTGTTATCACTATCCACTACCTCCATGTCTTCTCTATCTTTTTGTATTTCCTCCTTGTCGCTCATTTTTCCATTCCTTCATATACACTAAAGGGTCCTCATTGAGTCGAACACTGATTGCATGCTCTTATGTGAGCATGATTGTGCACCATATAAATCGTACATGTATTTTTTTTATATATTATTCTTATTTAGCACTGAGAATGCTTAGTCACTGAACTTTTTTTCATGTTCAGTGTTCCCAACTGTACATATTATAGCTCTTGAAAAACTGGAATATTGTTAATTTATTTTCACAATGAGTTAACTGACTACACAAACAATGAACTGTGTACACGAGAAACAAATGAAGTAACTTTGTCCTGTGCAAAGGACCAAATTACCTGAACTGCCATCTTTCTGTGCCATGTCACAGGTACTATATGTGTGGACCACGAGTCTTATATTACTTATATGGTCACGGAACACAATGCAAGTAACAAATACTACAAAGATCATTTTGGAAAAGATATCAGTGTGAAATATTAACTGAACAGGCAATCACAAAGAAGACAAAGGCATGCCATTTCTACCCTAAAATCCACCAGCTGAGTTCTTATAAAAACCCTCTGTTAACTTGCGTCCCAGCAAAAGCCATAAAAAAGGAAGGATAAAAAACAGATTTTTTATCTTGTGGAAAACAGGTGCAATAATGCAGATTTGAATGTACTTTTTTCAATGTCGCAGTATACTTTCTTACTGCATAAAATGCCCACAACATTGAACAACCAAACCAGACATTCATTATCCACGTAAAACCTCATGTCTTTTAAATTCAATCAGCTGTCCTTCCAACAACTCCAAATAGTTAAAATCAAGTATTTTTCAAACATCTTGAGAACAAACAGAAAAAGTTAAAACTGTAATATGACATACTCTACATCACACATTTTTTTGCAGGAATAAAAGACTTGTTCATTTATATCCAGACACAAACTCTCTTGTAAGAACAATAGTGCTCAGCATGTTGATCCTTTGTCACCATTAGTATTCTGCCTGCTGAAACAGTACCTAGTAATTCCACTTACGCAGTCTCTTATTTGGTTGATTCCTTTGGTCTTAAATGTTGGAATATCAAGTTGCACAGATGTTGCTACTGACACAAGTCAAAGAAACTGTTTTTACATAAGCGGTGTTGCAGGCAACTTAAGACTTATAAAAATATATTTAAAATGACACAGCATCCTAAGGATTTCACACTCCAATGCCATCAACAAAGTGGACAACACAACACACAGCAGAACTGATCCTTCTATTCTGAAGCTAAAGAAAATTATAATAGAAATGAATTATGAATATTTTGCTAATATAAACTTATATATATGTCAGGTATTATTATGTATCAACACATCATCAGCATGGTCTTCTGTCCAATGTTTTTAATTTAAAAACGCACACACACAGGTAAAGTACTGGTTTGTCTTAACCACCCTAATGGAAGAAAGACTTTGTATCTCTCCTTGTCACGAACAATACTTGAAGTGAGCAGATTTAATTTGGCGCCCTGCTGTAATCACCTTTCTACACTGATGGTTAATGCACCATCATGTTATTTGTGATAAGAACAATCTTTTTTCATAATGCATCATATTGCTGCTATTGTGGTCACATTTTTATTTAACAAAAGCACTAGACTTAAGTGTTTCCACAAAACAGAAAAGAATCTCAGCTTAATGTTATGAGTCGACTGTACCCTGAGATGAGAATGACATTAATGGTGAGAACTGACAAACTGAAAATACTGTCTGATCAGCAGGGAGGCTACGCTGAAATGCCCACACTTCCATCAATATCTCTGTCAAAAACATCTTCAGAATGATGACTTCATTCAGTGCAGCCATTTTCTGCTGAAAGTCTTCTCATTAGAAGACTACTGCTTGCAAGTCTCTAAAAATTGACAATATATGCCATATGCACAAAATTCTCAATAACAATCATAGGAATGTCTACATGACACTTCATGTTTTCCTGAACTCCCATCCATCACTGTGGTCCATCAGCTAATTGTATTATTCTCACCTAGCACACACTATCAGCTAGCACATGCTATCAGGCAACTTCTACAGTTGCTGCTGATGTGCCAAACACTGCAATTCCAACCTAGTCTACTCTTCTCCTGTAACAAACTCACCTGTCACCTTCTTGCACAAGACCTGCTGATTCTCCTTCACACATACAAACTGTTCCTATCTTACACTGGTGCACTCCAAACACAAGTACTTGCTTCATTGTCAGGTGTGTATCCAGCAGCTGTTTCACTGATACTGACACAAAGAACAAGGACAAAGGGTTGCAGGTGACCTCAGCCCTCTTATCCAAGTCTTTGAAAAGATGCTGGCAAGATTCATCTTAAAAACCTGTAATGGTGGGCTATGACTTGCACTTGACTTACTTTAATAAGATGGGGATTAGGTGACTAAACCATAAACACAGAGGGGTGGCAGCAGGAGGAGTGGTTTGCTGGGAATTAATACATGCAAATTAATGTGAAGAAGCATTAATATGCGCTCCTTGTTTTGATCTCACTTTTTATCAAGACATAAACAGGCACAGGGTAATTTTTGTGTATTAGTAACACCTTTAAGAAACAAGAATAGCATAAAGCTGCAGAGGAAACCTTTAGTGTTGGAATAGGCCGATATGTTAAAAAAAAAAAAAAGGAGATAAATTAAAAGGCAGTCATTTGTAATGATCACCTCAAATGTGTGCTTTGGTAGAGAATGATAACACGAAGAACCAAATCAAATCTCTATGGCACAACAAACACAAAGTGTGTTCAATGAACAACCAAATCAGATCTCTTTTTCAGAATAAACAAAGCAGTAGCATTGTTTTGAATGTAATAACTTGAATCAGATCATAGGGTCCTACAAATATAAACATAAATGAAGTGGCTAGGAGTGATATAGGATATCATGGAATTTAAGGGTTATCTTAATGGAAGTGTAAGAAGGTTCATAAATTCAGAAAGGTACAGAATGTGTATAAGACTGGAATGGGTATGCACTGTCATCAGTACTGTGTTTTTATGGTTATGTGTATCACAGGTACTTGGATAATGTAACTAAGTCTGTGAGGTGGCATGGGTGGTCATCTACGTTAACTGAGTGGTCCTGTTGATAAACTGCATTCTGGGCAAATAGGCATTTCCGATCTATCAAAACAAATGTAGCTAGCTGTGGTCTCAGAACACGGCGGTGTGTCAGAATGTGTCATGATGAACACAACACTTGCATTTGATTGTAGCCTCAAGCTAAACTTCTGTGTCACGCTGCATATGCAAAGCATCCATCTGTTCCAAAATGAAGGCGATGGTGTTCTGGCGAATAACTCCAATGTGAGACTTGAGAGTCATGATTTGTTCGTTGGCAATCTCCAGGCGAGACCTTAACATGCTGTTTTCTTCCATCAGCTTTTCTCGATCCTGAAACCCAATGACATTGGCCATTACAAAACACACCGCAATATTCTGTGTAAATCACACAAAGGTCTTCCCTTTCTAGTTTAATAATACTCAAAAGACCTACTGACCTATACAACCAAAAATCATAAAAGCAGAAACATAATAAAAATTACTTTCTACAGTAAAAAATTGGTTCACTGCATTCAAAGAACACTTTTATTACAAAGTCCACCACTCATGTTCCAAAGGGTATTCAGAGAGTATTTGCCAACTTAGCCTTCACCCTCTTCCTGCTTAAAATATATGATCGCTGGCTGCTGGTCACTATGACGATGACCGTGTCTTGCAAAAATGAGGGACACTACAACACTGTAAAGGTAAGATAAATGGCAATTTTCTGTAAAATGTACACTTGAGTCCGAATGACTTTGAAGTGTACTTTCAAGTAAAATGCACTTAATGTTTATAGGTTTATAGTAGTGCACAGGAGGCTATCTGTGACAGGTGCGTCTTTCCAGATAAAAGAGTTCTCTGTATTATGAGGTGAATAATGGATAATTTTACGTATAGAAAACAACTTATGAACACATAAATCAGACTCCATCAAACCTTCCTGTTTTTGGACAACTAAGTAGGTTGGTTGTCATTATAATACATTATGTACAGAAAGTTTCTGGACAGGAATGTTGGCAGGGAGAACAGGAATTTGAACCCCCATTTTAAGCCAAAGTAGCATCCTCTTCTACTTTAATCATTAGGCTCGCATATTGAATTACTGTCACATGACAAAAGACTTTTTTGAAAAATGTTAACAAGCATTTAACAAGGTGTGTGCAACTAAGCAACATTCCTTCAAGACTTAGTACAGCTGTATCAGTCTAGCATCAAGCATAGACAATGCAAGACAAAAATCAACAGAGCATTAATGAAAAGGTACAATTAAAGAATACGTAAACATGGGCTTGTTTGCAGAGCTGTTTCAACCCACTGCGTGTAACAATGAGATCTAAGAACATGCAGGCAAAGAAGCAATCTTGTGCAGCTGATATGCTTAATGCCTAATTTAACTCATTTAGAGTTCTGGACCTATGTTTGGTAACTCAATGGAAAAAACCTACTCATGTTTGTTAACTCAAAAAAAACAAAACAAAAACAAAAACAACTTACTACTGGAGTTGTCTGTCCTCAAAAGATGGGTATTTTACAACTTCAAACAAGCACAATGATATAGTAACAGTAATACCGTACCTTAGATGTAAACATACAGCTCACTGTAAATGAGCATATCACCATCTACTTCATTGGCTTGGAGCTGATTATTACTTTTGATGACAAATTATCACTGCTGTTCTCTTTATATGATGCTACTCATCATTTTCAATATCCAATTATATAGCCTACTGAAGTGTACATTTGATTTTGGCTGGAAAAATTTACTTCTTTGATCATTTTTTTCTGTTCAATAGAAAACAGATTTTAAGGGACGTAACTTCACTGAGAATCGACTTCAATTCTGAATGCAGCAGTTTGTCAAACAATTCTCCCCTCAAGTAAGAGAAGAATGCAGCAGTTAGCTCCCTGCAGTAAAGAACAATTCTAAGCACAGCCACAGGATATCTGTAAACTTGTGGCCTTCAGGAACTGGGATTTTGAAAAATCACTGTTAAAACATACTGCAACTACTGTCATGTTATATGATGCTGTTTAATTGGTATAACAAATGTTATTTTCTTGTTGTAACTTGTCAACAGCCATTGTAGTAAGATAAAAATACATTCTTGTGGGTAAAAAATTTCACAAGATGAATATCACCCAATACTCTATCCAAGACTGGCCTGTCAACATGAGGTCCAAGTCAGAGTTGCAAGCAAGGCAACATACAGCTTTTATTAGTGTCTTATGAAAATGCAAAGCAAATTTTTCAAAATACATTTTAATTTTTATGAGAAAAAGACAAATAAATCTGTACTCCTGATATCACTGAAGGTTGCAGCCAAGGCAAGAACTTAAAGCACATACTGATGATGTATTGCTAAATCACAAAGTTGACATTACCGGAAATAAAAACTCATGTTTTCCCAAATGCAAGTGAGAATTGCAAGGTTCAAAGGCTTGTATCTCATGAATAGTATGTACCTTTTCACTCAAATTTAGCAAGTTATCCTTTAGTTAACCAAACCCACTTATTTGAAAATGTTTTTCCACTTGGATTAGCCTTTAAGGTGCACTTAATGGAGAATACAACAAATCTTTTCATGTGTAGCTGACATTGCAGCCAAATTTTGACATATTTATTGTAAGATAAGTGAATCAATTAAGCACGGACCACCAACACTGACATAGTTCTTGTCTCACTTGGGACAGATGCCTGTTCAGCAGAAATGACTCTGGATGGACAAATACTACCTATAGTATTCTGCTATATACATCATTAGTACTTATACCATCTCCACTCTCTCTCCACTAATACTATGATCAGTACCACCCACCACTAATACTATACTGCTACAAAAAATTGGAAAGGTCACTTTCATATTTTCTACACTTCTATTAATTGTGTTTGTACAGTGAGCAGTTCCTTCAAAATCTTTCGTAGTGAATTTGTTAAGTGGGTATATATGATGAAAATCCAGTTTGGTCTTGTATATGCTAAGTACAGGAGTCAAGCAAAAATGATAACTGAACCCACAAAAAATGTGGACAATTGCAACATATCCATATAACAAGGCAGAACTGAACAGTAGTCATGCAGTGCACATAAAAGCCCTGTCCATTGTCAACTCAACTCTGTAATTTTAGAATCCTGGGAGTTTTTTTTAGCCAGTTCTGCTGTGCCTCTTTAATCCTGCCTCAGAGACAACCATTAAGTACTGTTGACCAAGGGAGGGTCATTGCATGGCTGCAGTAGGGTGTAGGTGTTTGAGAAGTTGGCTGCCTATTGAGAGTTGCTCACTCTGTAATTCAAACTCTATAAGACTTTTATAATGCAACGGGAAGTGTTGCAGAGCAAAGACACCCCAGATGCCTGTGGTCAACTACCAGGCAGCAGGGCAGGTTCATTGTTTTTTCAGCTCTAAGACCAAGAACAGCCACTACCAGCACACTCAGGGGACAGCTGCAAGCAGCCGCCAATGTAACTGTCAGTGACCAGACCATTTGCAACTGGCTTCGGGAGAGCACTCTATGGCCAAGGCAACCCACTGTCTGTCCTGTCACCTGTACACTGGGCACAATGCCATCTGGCATGGACAAGCCAACAGTGGGCTGCAGTCCTCTTCACTGATTAACCTTGCTTTGATGTGGTCTTCCACAATGGCCGAATCTGCATCTGGAGACGACAGGGAGAGCATTACCACAATGGAGAGTGATCACTATGGTGGTGGATCCATCATGGTGTGAGGGGATGAGGATGGCCTACAGGACTATCCTCTACCTAGTGCAAAGCAACCTGACAGGCGTAACATACAGAAGTAACATTTTACAGCCTCTGGTATTATCAGCACTGCAGGCCATTGGATCAGGCACTGTTCTTCAGCACCACAAGGCCGGACCACACAGGGCCAGGGTTGTCAATGACTTCCTGCAGGAGCACCAAGTCAACTGCACTGACTGGCTGGCCTCTTCCCTAGATTTGAATCCTACTGAACATCTGTGGGATGTCCTTGGCCAGTGATTTAGAGCCAACTACCCCACTTACCCAAACAGCTTACTTTAATCAGCTGTACTATTTCTTCAGCAAGAGTGGCAGGCAATTCCTCAAAGGACTTTGAGAATACTGGTTCAGTCTATGAGAATGGTGCCCTGCCTGCATTCAGGCCAATGATGGACACATGATATTGATTTTTTTTTTATCTGTTATCACTTTCTGAATTTTGAAAACATGGGTTATCCAAGCTGAAATTCTTGTTAAAATGATTTGTTTTAATTAAACTGGCTGATACATGTTTCATTTAATGAATAAAGAAATGCTTTGATTCAATGATACTGTATGTGCATTTACTGGCATTAAAACAGCTGGCCTTTCCACTGGATCACCACCTGCCACTAATATTTTGATCATCACTAATATTAACCTGTAGGTGAGGTGTCCACCTAAGTCGCCTCTTACTACATGCCTGGCTGGATGGTAGGGACCCTATTCTTACAATGCTCACTAGGCAAGCATACCCTGGGGTCCCACAGGGAATATTATGATTACCACTAATACTATGATCAGTACCACCGACCACTAATACTATGATCATCATTATTCACCACTAATACTATGATCATCACTAATATCTGTACCACCTATCATCAATACTATGATCATCATCCATCACTATAATCATCACCATGATCTACCCACCCCTAATACTATGATCCTCACCACCCACCACTAATAATTAGATCCTAACCTAAAAATTAGGCTCATCTTATATATTATATATTTTTCTGTCACATCCTGCCTCCATGAAAAGAAAGGCAGGCAGTAAAAGAAACAGTTGATGTAAGGGATGAGTGGTACATCAAAATAACTGGTACAGACTTATAGAAAAGGGAGCTCTTTATATATATAAACATCCATTTTGTGCATTTTTACACCCTGTTAAGGGAAAAGACTATCATACAACAAAACATGCAAACCCCCCAACACAAACAATAGCAAATGGCTCCTGACACTGTGCATATGCATGTATACATGCTCTCATGCACCATGCACACGCACACCCTTACCCCTCCCCACCACACAGATATCCCCACACATGCTTGGCCACAGAGAGTACAAGGAAAATAAAGGGACAGCAAAAGAGTTGTAGAGTTTATGAAAGTTTGTTTGACAGAAAAGAGATTACGTGCGGCAAGTTATGTGCTAGCACTATAAAAGCCAGCTCTCACACACGTAAGCTACCTGTTGCTGGCCACTGGTTACTCTCTCACAAACTTTCCCAGGCCTTATCAACAAATTCTACATTCCTCTACGCAGTATGTCATATACACAATATAACATAATTTTATATTTCAGTCTTTAGGTTGCATACATGACCAAATATCTAACTGCATGCATAAAAACTTTCCCAGATATTAAAAATGGAAAAAAATTATTGAATGATTTCAAATTATTTTTCAGGTTAATTGCTAAGATAACAAGAACTGCAGAGTTATTGAACTGCATACAACTGAACACCAGCATTGACAGCATCACAAATGGGTTCTGCGAAAAATGAGCCAGCTTTGGAGTGTAAAAGGCAATCAATGAAAATGGATGAGGAAAAGCCAAATCAACTACAATAATGCATAAAGAGGACAATATAGACAGATACCACACACTAGTGGTCAGACACTAACTACCTGTATCCATCCTGAAAGTCTACCCTAGTCAAGCCTGCGCTATTCCATGTGAAACCTCTAAAAGACTAAAGGTTTCACTAATCCACATTAAACCTCCACCCTTGTGAAGCCTGCACTGATCAATCAGTCTACCTCTGAAGGTTGTAATATTTCATTTTAAATCTCTATCCTCGTAAAGGTTATGCTAATCCATCTTAAAAAGTCTCCCAGAATGAACGCTACACTATTCTACCATAAACGTTTATCAAGAGTGAAGGATGCACTATTTGATCTACCATCTTAAACCTCTACCCCTGTGAAAGTTGTACTATTCTATCTCAAAATGTCTACCAGAGCAAAGATTACACCATTCCATCTTAAACCTCTACCCTTGTGAAGGTTGTACTATTCCACCATAAAAGTCTATCACAGTGAAGGATGTATTATTCCACCTAAAAAGTCTGCCAAAGAGAAGTCTGTTGACTTGTTAAGTGCTGCTGGAGATAGTATTTCATACAATCTGATCAAATAAACTCTTTCACTTTTTATATGCACAATAATTCACAGAGAGATCTCAATATCCCTAACATCCAAATTCCTGATGGTTTAGTTTGTACCATGAAGGCAACAACCATTGTACCATGCACGACATTACCATCATGCATTTTATTACTAACAGAAGCTTTTAATATAATTTTATACTCTTAATTTCACACAAAGAAATATAGCAACCTGGAAAATTTACTAGTGTGTGTGTGTGCACATGAAAATGGGTATATGGAGTTTTGTATGCAAACACCCTGTGCATGACTGAATTTATCATTTTCATTGTTTTCCTATTTTGTAAAACTGCTCTATAGTCTCAGATTATCATCATATACTTAGCTCCCAACTACGGAAAAAATAAACTGATACCATTAGACACATAACTTAAACCTTTTAAACCTTCATCAATAACAGTTTTTATGCAAACTTTTGAATTCTGAATCAGGGAAGAACAAGCGTGTATTTCTCTGAAAGTGATTCCTGGTATAAAGCCTTTTGTCAGAGTTGGAGACACAACAAGAGTGTGAACTAGTGCATTGCTAAGGGTGACACAGAACGGCAAGCCTCTATAAATGTGTCCCCTCCCACCCCTGCGCACAAAAACCTGAATGATGTGCAAAATCTGTCCACATGGAATCTTGTGTAGGAAACTGAAAGAGCCAGAAAATGAGAATGAAAAGAAGGCATGATGGGAGCTGTACACACAGTGGCAGGCAAAGAGAAGACTGTCAGATCACTTACTGTACATCTTCCTCCTCTGCTGAGGAGTTGGAGATACGCTACAACATACGAAACAAAACCCACAAGGACTGTGTCAAAAGTTGCAAGTTAAATTGGCCTTTATGATCATGCTGTGTTGTCACACTACAACTACACTCACCCTGGCACACAGTACAACTGCTATCCATTAAGCACACAAACATGTCAACAAACAAGGTGCATCCAGCATCTATCTCCCAAAACAAATTCTGGCTGAAGAGAAACTAAAAGTTTGGAAGTATATCCAAATCCTTTATCTTCTGAATACATTCACACTTGGTAACTTTAATATACCACAAATAAATGCACAGAATTCAAGAAAAAATTTAATACATTTACTCAATTATATGATACCTGGCACTATTTTACACTATTTTGCAATATATCAACCAGTATCAATGCTTCTTGGAAATTTTATTCTGACAATAGCAGCAAGAACATAAAATGCAAAAATCTAGCCTAAATTTTTTCTATTGATGGCAACTAAAGAGGAGACTAATAAGTATGCCAGCTTTGGGTAGATAAGATTCTTATTCATTGGCAGTATAAGCCATCTTTGAAGTTTTCCATCTGAGAGGAGCATCAAAATCTGCTTCAGAAGTGCACCCCAGTGGGTCTTAAGTGTGTTCCATTGTATCTTTACCAGTGAAAGGCACACTAGCACATAACAGCAGCTGTTGGCCAGCCACATCTAGCTAAAAAAACATACAACCACATATAAAGATACTTTTGATAAATGCAACGTGTGCATATCCACACAGGTAAAAGCGCCCAGCATGTGGCTTGATTTGAAATGTGCTTGTCTCAAGGAAAAAGTACCATAAGCTACTTGTTCTTCTTATAGGGAATGGGATTAAACAATAAAAATCCTCATTAGCTTGTATGTTCATGACTACTTGAAGCCCTGATGAAGTCACTTTTTAATAATGGACCATAAACAGCAGGGTGGATGACCAAACATAATTATAGGAATGAAGAATAATCCTGAAAATTTGGAGAAAAATATATATGTGCATCTGTACCTCCTCAGCTTTGAGTAGCCGTTCATATAGCAGAGACTGCTCTTCATAAAACTCCCCATCCACCAGGGTCACTTCTCGATGTGGTTGACACCGGCTGGAGCAGCTCATTCGGTGGATGACATCTTCTGTCTGTGCTGACTGCTCTTGCAAATGAGATGGGGATGCTCTCTTTTGTCGCTGAGATATTTTGCGCTTAGCTGACAGCGTCATCTCTGGCATTCCTGTGAACAATACAAAGTGACTTGTCAGACTGATCTAGGGTTAGGGTTAGCATAAATATTTGTATTTGCCATAGTCATCAGAAATATTTTTTATTTTATACATACAGCTGCAGTATGTAATATGTAAGCTGCACCTGTAATGAATATGAATATACAGCTGTAGCTATATGTAAGATATGCTTGTAATGAATATGAATATACAGCTGTAGCTGTAGTTATGTAATATGTAAGCGGCGCCTGTATTGTATATAAATATACAGCTGTACCTGCACCATTTGACAATGACTCTGTGCGCTTGGTGCTGCCCTTGCTTCTGCACTCCATGACAACCAGGTCCTTGCAGTGCTTGTGGGCATTGATACCACAGTCTTAAAAGATTTTTTTTAAAAACTTTTATTATTAAAGCTAAAAATGATACAAACTAATTTAGATTTGGTATTTTTCCCATATATAAAGCATTCTAAAAGCATGAAAGGTTTATTATTTTATATTTTTGAAGAGAATTAACATCCAAATAGTCCGGGAATGGAGAAGGAGCAGAAGTATCTTCCCTTTATCAAGTGGTACAGCCAGGCTGCGTGGTGAGTACAACTGTGCTATACTCTACAGAGGGCATGTCAAACACACAGCCCTTGGGCCACATGCAGCCCTTTGCAAGCACACCTGCGGCCCCACACAAGGGACACTGTAGACATGTGCAGCTCTCATGACAACACAAATGTGATGCATGCGGTCCTCGGGGGACCCTCAGTTTGACATGTCTACAATATGGCATGCCATCCTTCAGTAGTAAATAAGATATTGGGATGTCACTGATGAGGCCACACTGTAAAGTGAGTCTTTTCTCAGTCAAAAAATACAACAAAGCAAATGTCCAGAAAGTGGAAATATATGTAGGATGGCAATAGAAAGTCTTTTCTCAAACACAGTATACATCAAACAAGTTTAAACAAGTCAAAAAAGGACTCACCTTTGCATTTCCACCCCTGTTTGATAAGTCCCCAGAGCTAAAACAGAAATCAGAGAAAAATGTTTAAGGCTGCTATCAGTATTCAATATAGTTTGAAATGAACTATGACAAGGTTAATATAGCTCTTTTAACAATTTAAAAAAGTAGAAAATAGGAAATGCAAGGGAAAAGGAAATTTGATGCCATGGTGCACAACTACTAATTGCAAAACCACCTCCAATCACAATTAGGTAATGAAAATAATGCTCTCTTTAACACACACATATGTATGGCTACACAGTCATACTCTCTCTTGCACAAGTGGATATTCAGATAGATGACATCTAATGACGTAAGTATTAAACATTGCTGGGCTGGTCTCATCTTACCAGTCCTGTACAGTGAATGCAGAATGTAGGCCTGAAGTATGTGGTCTCGTGAAAGGCATGTTTGAAGCTATTGCGAAGGGCGTGGCAGTTAGCACGGATGAAATATGTCTTCATCTCCACTTTACTGATCATTCCATCT
This sequence comes from Pomacea canaliculata, assembly GCF_003073045.1. Lineage (NCBI taxonomy): Eukaryota > Metazoa > Mollusca > Gastropoda > Architaenioglossa > Ampullariidae > Pomacea > Pomacea canaliculata. Next base: position 578,379 of record NC_037597.1, read on the forward strand.
CTGTCATGTTATGTACAGATAATGTCAACACACCTCTGTTATATTATAGACTGTATCAACACAGGTTTGTCATGTATGGAGAGTGTCAACACATCTATCACATTATGTATGAAGAGTGTCAAGTTATGTACAGAAAGTGTCAACACAGCTCTTTACTTATTTGTAGCAATCCGACACTATTGCATCTAGAACAAACTGGAAAACACTAGATATTTGTCCTGGCTATTTTGAACAATGAAAACTAAAGAAATGTTTTTTCTAAAATTCTTAGAATTATGACCATTTAAAAAACCTTCTGGTTGCACAAGATATTTTTCTTACTTTTCTTGCTAGTTTTCAGGATCTAAAATGCTAAAAGCCAGGACTAAGTACCAAGTATATATTTATTTACCATCTCAAATAAAAAAACTCCCCCAGATCAAATATTGGTAGTCCTCACATTCAATAGATACAAATGCATACTACATATATATATATAAAACTAATTTATCGAACAAACAAAGGAAGAATATTTCAAATTATTTTCTGGATACATTCACACTTACTGGTCAGCATCCAGTACACAGAAAGAGTCAATGAAGGGGAAGTTGCCAGCTATTGCTTCAAACTCTCCATGAGATATGAAGCCATCTCTGTCGTGGTCATAGTTTTTGAATACAGCCTAAAAAGAAGGTAAAGATAATCTTTTAGCTCTTGTACTTTCAACAGAAGACTAAACTGCTGACCACAAATAAAAATGTCCCCAGTGGAATATGTCTGTGAAACGCATTTTGATTGAACTGCTGCTTATCAAATATCAGGGTGACACCACTTAGATACAATGTACTTTTCACCAGGAAAAGATCAACTTTGGGCAAACAAAGTTAATTTGAAACATAGCTGATTGAAAAGGGGAAATGAAATTTAATCATAAATGCCTGATGTAAACATTAACATCTGTTAGATTCAGCCAATAGTACTGCTATGATGTTAAGCAGATAAAACAGCAATCATCAGTGCTATGATGTTAGACAGACAGAAGAGCCACCATCAGCCCTATGATAATAGACAAAACAGCCATCATCGGTGCTGGGATGTTAACAGCTTGAGAAGAATGCACATTACATGTTACTTGTGATGTTATTCTGTCAGATAATGTCTACTATAATGATGGTATGCTACGTTACATACAGCGTGTATGGGGTAGATAGCTAGTGGAAGAACCTTTGGTGCCCTGGCAACTGCTTCCTGTGCATAGGATGACCAGGCACACTGACCTACATTCCACCTCTCTCTCCACTAGCACCTCTATATCGGATGGCTAGGCACAAAACCTATCTCTCCACTGGCACCTCTATAAGGATGGCTAGGCACACTGGCTCAATATAGGCACACTGGCTCAAACCTCTCTGCTGCCTCCCTGACACTCAGTCTCAGATGATGGATTAAACACAGTGAGAGGGTGATGCTGACATCACAAGGGCAGAAATCTTCTCTGATGAAGTCAACAGCCAGGCCCAGAGGTGTCCCAAGATGGACCAATGGGTCATTGTGTCTACACCTGAGGGCAAGCCACTTCTAAGCTGTGGATCTTGGCTAATAGCCATCCCAATGATGACAGAGTGATGCTGACTTTGTTCTTTCGGCATAGTGTGGGAACTAATAGGAAAAAAAGCACACACACAACCTCTCAGACCATGCCTTATCCTCAGAAAGATATCTTGACATGTGGTGTTGTCCCAGTGTCTTGCCAGGTAAGGGATGGTGCCAGGCTCTCAATCTCAAGAGGGCCCATGTGACATGAAAAGGTTCAACTGGGTCAAGATTTTCCTCAGCCACTGCAAGGGTTACACTTAACAGCAGTCTCAGACAATGAAAATCCAGGAGGGAGGGGTGATCTCTCCTACCCTCTTCATCTTATTCAACAATGACATCACCAACAACCTCTCTAGACACCATGCTGATAAGTTTGAAATGTGGAATGCCTCAGAGTCCTCCCAAACTGCAATCATCAGGATGCAGGGGTGGGGATATTGGTGTTTTACCCAGAGCCAGCAGCTAAGGCTACATCACGGCAAGGCAGTCAGCCCCGTAAACAGATGCCACATGCAGAGAAAGAACAGCGTTCCCGAGACGAGAGCTGAACCCAGGACAGCCAACCTTCACTGTATTGGTGACAGGTGCTAACCATCAAACTATGGACCACCCCATTAGGATGTAGGATGTCCTTAACACCACCACCAGATAGGAAACGAAATGGTGTGTCACTAGATTCAGTACCTTAAACATTGTCCAGCTACTGGGAGGAGCTCACCACTATACAGGAAGCTGCTAAAATATCATTAGCATTAAAGCCCATTCCCCCCTCACATCTTCCTGACTGACTGGAGATGTCGCCCAGAACTTGCAGTCCCCAGTGGGCAGCTGAAATGAGACATACAGCCCTCTCAGCACATTAGAGTGGCTGTCCAGTGGATCCCTGCACACTGTGGCTTGTCAGGAAACAAGGAGGCAGACAAAATTGCAAGGTATGGCAGCCAAGGCAGGCAGTTTCTACAGCAAAACCAATGGCCTAATTAAGCATCACCTCAAGGGCCAGTAGTAAAGTGAATACAACATGCTATCAGATGACTAGATGTTTGGTCTGAAACGCCACCAACAGATCGGCATCTTCTGCTTGATAGAAGGAGATATAAGCCTGTACTGGACACTGTCAACTGCATGCACACGTACTGCCTGGGGCTGTCACACACCAAAAACTGCTCATGCAAGATGGGCACACAGACCCTTGAGCATGTGCTGCAGCTCTACCCACTACACAGACATGGACAGAGCTGTGGCCTTAGGCAGACACTGGAAAAGAGGCTCTGGAGCACCAGGGAGAATGTGGAGAAGACAGTCCTCTTCATCACTAACAAAAGTCCTCTTCAGCACAAAAGAAAAGCTTTAAGTTTGCATGGTCCCATTCAAGTGAAAAAAAGAAGGAAAGAAAGAGTTAAATGCAAACTTGTGAAGTCATTCACCAGACAATGTCTACAGTACTGACGCTTTGGCAGTAACAACAATGACACTCACTTCTACCATGTCATGCACATGTTTGTTGATGGTGTTAGAGTCGGGAGGGCTCACTCCGGCCACCCAGTCAGCAAACACCACTGGCTTGGTTGGAGTTGTGGGCTTCATGAAAACCAAGTTTAGATCATTAATTTGGTGTGTTGTTTAACCAAAATAATTTCCTTTTTGATAATACATGAAAACATTAAAAAAAGTGTATATGTTTATGAGAAAGTGAAAAGCTATGTCCATGAATGCATGTGTGTGCCAATATACCCTTTATATGACTAACCAAATACACACTGGGAACTCACAGAGGAGAGTGATCATAAATGCATGTGTGCAAGTGTGTGCCAATGCACCCTTATGTATGAATGGCCAAGTACATATTGGAAACTCACAGAAGACAGTGACTCGCGTGGTTCACGAGCCTGTGAGAGCTCATATATCTCATCCTCTGTATAATGCAGATCCAATGACAGCTGCAACAGGAAATTGGCAAATTTCAAGATTTAAGGGACATTTCTAGGGAAATTGAAATACTTCTCATGTCCATGTAGCCATTATCTTAGTGAAATATAATATAAAGTGAAGGTACCAAAATTACAAACATACTCAAAACTAAATGTGCTGTAACAATGAAAGATATTATAGCAGATAATTGTTTTATGGAGTTCTCTTTGCAGTTCCTTGGCCTTTAACATGCCTAGTATATTGGGTAGGAGAATGTGCCTGCGTAATATTTACACTTCACTCTACATTTGTTTTCTCTCTTCGAATGCCAACCAGTTTACTACACATTCCACTGTTTTATAGTTCCATTCTAATACTAGGTACACTTTCCCCATGCATTTTATGACACTGAAATAGTCAGATATATGTTTATGATTTTCACCATAAAAAGTAAAATATAACAATGGCTTACCCTCAGAGTGTTGACAAGATCCATGTTGGCATCAACTGGCACACTATCATGACCCTGCAATCGTGTTAGCTCCCGCAGAATAGAGGAGAGCTGAGCCATCTTGCGGAAGTTGAGCAGGCCACCCTCCGCCCTGTCTGGCAGTGCTGTATGAAGTGAGATCAGGTCTTTTAGGTGAACTCCCCTATAGAAAGCCAAATGTAGTGATTGTCACACAAAGAGCCAAAATCTTAGAAGCTCTAGCCTTGAAACTACTAACAGGTGGATTATCTGATAAAGTTGATAAAGAAATATTTTGTGCATATGGTTTTTGATTATATATGGAGGATGCAGGCGGTAGGTAATGACACAGCTCTTGTCCATGATGAAGTTGAGACAAAGTGTTTTCATTAAGAATGGCATCCTACTATGATTACTGTACTAACCACCCAGGCATTAAAATGGCTGGCTACTTCAATCAGTTCGTCTCTTGAACTATGTCATGCATTGCCTTTTACATGCAATCAACTTCCATTTGATGATATTAACCATTTGAATCAGGCTCATGATGATCCTTACTTAAGACATTGTTAGTAACCAAAGACCTAAAGATATGGGTTTTTTTTTTTTTGTGACGTGCCCAAAGATTCATGTTCAAGAGCAAGATTCATTCCTCCCATCTATTACTGATACTTATCTACCTGTGTGATTCAATCATTAGTGTGGAGGGTGATGTCCCTTCACCTAAGTGGCTACAGGGTGACTGCTCTTCCTCACTTTCATATTTGTCTGTTGATCTGCATGAAGTCTTGTGTCTAATGTTCATCAGTACATTTGTTACGATATTTACTACATTTCTGTGTGGATTTCTGTCTGCGCCACTTTTTGTTGTTTCTTGGGCCCTTTTATTTCCACTGTCACATCTGCTCCATCTTGCCATTACTTAAATTTTAGATGTATACATGGGCAGTGCCAACTTCAAACTCTGATTACCTCCCTGCAGCTGCTTCAGAAAGTTTTGAAATCAACTTCAAACTTTGATTATCTCCCTGCAGTTGCTTCAGAAAGATTTGATGTAGACCTGTCACAGCAAGCTTTTTGCGCAATACAGGAAAGCCTTCAATGGCTGACATCAGATATCTCCAGGATGCTCAGCTTAATATGACCGTTAGATTGTTCTCACAAGAGTTGTCTTGATGGAACGATATTTCTATCTGCGAAAGTTGGGCCAATGCACCAAAGATTGCAAGATGAGCTTCCATATAAATGTCATAATAACTTTCAGATATTTTTGGATGCAGAACTTTACTGACTTATTGAAGATTCCATGTAATGACAAGGCTGCATTCACCGCAGTCTTCCTTTTATCGTTACTGGTCAATGAAGAGTGCGACCTGCCTTGGCCGTAATGCTGTGTTACAAGTGCACAAATTAAATTATGCTCTAATCATTGTAGGAAGATTTGTTTTCAGGTTGTAATGTTAAAGCTGAGTCCCAAACTTGGAAAATGTAAATTGGGTGGCTGTGCTGGGCAATGGCTACTTATGCTGCTGTGCTGTATTTACTGAAACTATCACCACTGTATTAATGCATTATTTGTATCAATTATCTTTCATGTGAGCCAAAAATGTAATAAATATTGTTATATTTATATTATACAGAATACTACTAACACTAATTTAATAACATACAGGATGGGGATTTTGAATCCTGTGCATGCATGATACACTTTGCGGTAGTTGCTGAAGTTGTTGTTGGATGACAGCAGCTCTGTGAACTCCATGAGAATCTGCACAAAGGACAATCAAACGTTTCACACACTGGTCACCAAGAATTGCCATTAAAGCATCTTAACATAATAAGCATTCTTTAAAGTGTAAAGAAGCTAATTTTGGTTTTGGAGACTCTAGCCAGCTAGTTTGCCAATCCTTTATCTTTTTTTAGAACAGTAAGTGGCATTTAGCCACATGAGATTGAGCAATAACTGGTCTGTACTGACAGACTGGTAGATCTTTCATGATTTCATGGGTTGTGGTGCATGGCTGCTCATAGTTAGTTAAGGAAATTGTCAGATTAATTCCGATAATGAATGAGACTCTAGCCTGCTAAATAGTTCGCTGATCTTCACAAGTCAGCTAGACAGCCACAAACAGTTTTTCAGCAGAAAGGCGGCCAATCATGAGCATGGGGTAGGATTCCTTGTCCGCAAACAGATAGTGGAGGCGGTTCCCAGTTGATTTCCCATCTCAAGTAGGCTAATCTCTGTTCGAGTCACTGTCATGCCATCATCCAGGTCCATGGGAAGAAGGAAGTAGAACTGTTCTACAAACAGTTGAAGAAGGCTATCCAAGTGGTACCAAAGGACGTCTTTGCTGAAATCAAGAATTTAAATGTCAAGGTCGACCTAGATGCACATGGGCAACAGGCTGGCATGGTTGGCTGCTTCGGGCTTGGTGAGATGTAAAAAGTGGGTCTCCAGCTGTTAGAGCTTGCACAGACTCACAGGCTGACCCTCACCAACACACTGAATACTCACAAGTTGACCCTTACAAACATTCTGCATCTTCCCAAGAGAACACTCTCTTGATGGGTCGATCCACATCTAGATCAACTTCATCCTACTGATGATGATGATGATGATGATGATGGGGTTTTATAACGCGCAAAATCCGTATCATGGAGAAACGCTCAATGCGCCGAAATTTTACATAAAAGTACACCAATAAAATCCACATTAGCAGCTGCAGAAAACCAAAAGGAAAGTTCACACCAGAATCTATACAGTGTCAAATGATCCGACGGCTAAAAAGGACCACAATTGTGAGAGACGATCTGCTGCTGCAAAGCGCATGAACACTACTCACAAACACAGGTCCACAAATCAGGAGAAGGAAAAACAGGTGTTTACATGGCCATTGTAGGAAAAATGAAGGGTTAGATCATCAGGTGCTTGGCCCTGCAGTACAGTCTTCAGTCCTCTTGACGAGTGCTGAGCTACATGCACTGTGGTCGTATCTCTGTGACCTGTATATAGCTGATCGATACAGGCCACACTGTCAAACTGCACGATGACCACCTCTGATGACGATAACTCATTTATGTTGACAGTACAATATTACAATGATAGTACAGCGGTAGTGGATAAACAATGAGACAGGTACCATGACACGTGACACAAGACACACGAGATATAGTCGGATGGACGGAAAGGGCAACAATTGCCAGTAACCGAGTGTTGGATATACAAAGTTCAAAAGCTCAGCATGAAGTGGTTCAGTGTTATAGTTCGGTCTCTACTCCGTCATGCAGTGATGTCATCAGTGACGACAATGTACAATGACGTAGAAACACAGCGGACTGGGTACTGAAGCACAAACAAAAATAAATGTTGATAAAAGTATAAGAAGACCACAGAGTCACAACTACTGCCTGTAGGCACCACACTCGTAGAAAATTCACTCTCAAATCGGTATATCACAGAGATTCACATAGACCCATACGATCTGTCTGAAGCAGAACTATGTCACACAATTCCACTGATCGAAGGTGAAAATGAAACTGTAAAGAACGGTCACCACTGATCATCTCCCACACAACAGAACCGAAACCGAGGTCACCAGGATGGAAAGAGCATCATATTCAAGCTGTTGCAACCAGGCACGCTTCAAATTAAAGTTGACAGCAAAGCCTAGGGAAGCAACAATAACACATCAGGCAAGACCGAAGACAAAGTAGGTTCCACCCATCCGCCATCTTCCTACGTCACATTACTCATTACATTAGTTCACATTATCACATTAGTTGAAACAGAGCATCAATCAGGCAAAAACGAGGGCACATCTGGGTGTGGATATAAACAGTGACCACCTCATTTTTGTATAATAGTAAACATGTCCACAATGGAGATCTTTCTGACTTTGTACAGAGGTGCAATAATCACTTTCTTGTCTTGAATGCCTCAAGATTTATGATCTTCGACTTTTAGATGAACAAGCCTGACCCAGTCAGCACGATGATGATGCCATCAAGGTATCCAACTCTTATAAATATTTAGGTACTATCCTCAATAATAAGCTTAAATGGATGTTAACACTGACATGATCCTCCGTAAGAGCCAACGTCTGTACCTCCTACGGAAACTCAGGTCTTTCTCTGTAAGCTCTGTCATCCTCACTTGGTTTTATCAGTCCTTCATTGAAAGTCTCAACACTCATTTTCATCTCTTGTTTCCACAGTCAGACCTATGGATCAGGGACAGTCTGGTCTCCCGTGTTAATATCTGTTTCAAGATTACTAGAATCAGGCAGAGGGACTTCGCCGCCTTTTGTCATCAGCAAATCCTCAGGAAGCCATCCAGCATCCTCTATATTTCTTTCCCTTTTACTATTTCTGATCATGTGTTGGCCTGCGAGTTCTCACTCTTGCAGTCTGTAGGTATCCAATGCCTGCATGCAGAACCAACGGACACTGCAATTCATTTATTTCCACTGACAATCACTTGATAAATTCTACTGATAAATTCATCTTGTACTAGCCTAAGGTGATCTGAGGTCACCAACTGTATCTACTGTTCCTGGGAATGTGTGTGTGTGTGTGTGAGAAATTGTTTTAACATGTATATATAAATATGTAATATGTAATACAATATGTAATATCTAGTAGAAGCACTATCTTGAGTTGCCCTTGTGGATGAATAACGTTGCATTGTATTGTATCCTATCAAACTAAAAGTGAAATGTCGCATGTTTTGACTTAGAGACCATAACGTCCCCAAACTCTTCCAGGCACAAGTCAGAGGGAAATTCACTACCTTGAATCTGATTGACTGCAATGTGGATACCCTTTTGGGCCACATCAAGGAGGTGCTCTTGACTTCTGCTGAAACGGTTCTAAGATGCTCCGAGGCAAAGAAATAGCCTTGCATCATAAAGGAAGCTCTTTGACCTTTGAAAAATCCTAAGGCAGCTGCTGCTTACACGAAGGTCAACTGTAAGATACAGAAAAACATGCATGCAGCCATGGAAATCTGGATTGATGAGGATACAGCCCGGAGTGACAACTGCCTTCCAAACCTACTCAAGACCCTGACCAATGAGAGTCAGCAGAAAACGTCCATGACTGAAGACAGCAAGGGTCACTAGCTCTTGGATGACAAGGATGTCCTAGACCCGTGGACAAGTATTGCAATGGGCTTTACAACTTCCTGCTGATGATAGACCAAAACATCTTCAGGAAAACGAGGAAACAAACACAAACACAGAGGACCTGCTAGTCCTATGGGAAGAGGTTGAAAGGACTATTTGAAGTCTGAAGGAAAGACAGTCCCCCAGGGTAGACAATGTCCCAGCGAAGATGATCAAAGAAGGCAGGGAAGAGACAGTGAAGGATCTTACTACACTGTGTCAGAAGATCTGGTCAACTAAGCAGAGGCCTTAAGAGTAGACAGTCACTGGTCATACCCCTGCCTAAGAAGGGAAACATGAGGCAGTGGCCAGAACTATCAAACAGTAAGTCTGATTATCATCCAAGTAAAGTTATGCTGAAAGTGATCCAGAACTGCCTCATGGTGGTGGAGCTGCTAGCAAAGAAACAGACTAGATTCTGGGACAAAAAGAGCACTGCTGAACAAATCTTCAACAGCCCAGTTCTCACTGAAAAGCACCTGCAGCATGGTAAGGATCTCTACCATAACTTTATCAACTTCAAGAAGGCTTTTGATAGAGTGTGGCATGGGGTGCAAGATACTATGGACATTCAATGTCGAAGCTCTTGTACATACAATCAAAGCGCTGTATGATGGTTCCAGGAAGCAGGTACTATTCAACAACCAAGTGGTAAAGTTCTTTCCTTTGATGGTGGGTATATGCAAGGGATGACCTCTGTTCCCAGTGCTGTTCAACATCTACCTAGAGAAAATCATGTGATACGCTCCAGGACCATCAGACCTCCATGTTAATTCAGGGAGAGGCCGCTCAGTAACCTCTGCTTTGCTGATGACATCTGTCAGCTGGCAGGCAACAACAAGTACAGACCCTCACTGACAAACTTGCTACCAGTGTGAGCATTTACAGGATGAAGATCAGCATGGACAAGGGCAAAGTAACTGTAAACACCACAAGATCTAGATAAGCAGAGATCCGAATGAATGGGGTACAGCTGAAGGTGGTGAAGTCCTTTATGTAGCTGGGCATGACCATTTGAAAAGCTAGTAGGTGTGTTGTGGATATACATCTCAGGATCACAGTAGCAACAGTGGTGATGGCCAGGCTTAACAAAATCTGAGACAGCAGGAATCTCAGCTTCTGAAATTCAGGCTTTTGAAATGAAGCGCTAAAGGAGATTCCTTCAGATCTCCTACAGGGAGCAGAAGACAAACCACTTCATCTGCAGCCTAGTCACCTGTTTGGTGGGTTCCCAGGAGCCTCTGCTTGCAACTGTCAAGCCACAGCAGCTGGTGTGGTTCAGTCATGTTGTCCCACATGACACATCACTGAAAATGATTTTCCAAGGGTTTGTTGAAGGTATTTGACTACCATGAAGGAGTGGACCGGCTGTTGACTGGGGAACCTTCTCACATGACCCAATGACTTCCCCTGATGGTGTAAATGTAGCTGAGTGGTGGGGGTTGTTGTGTGTCGAACAAAGGCAGGAACAATCAGCAGGTGTGCGACCCTTTAATACACGGACTTGTACAATGTGTCACATTGACAGAGGTGCTAAAAGTCAGGGCTGTCTCTTCTCTGTTACATGTCTGTGTTCCCTCTGATCCGCCGACATCACTTCTGTCATTTTGTCCAAGCTCTGACTTATATACCTTTCAGAAGGCTAAACTTTCCGCGATACTCCTATATGGCTGGGGCAATTAGCAGCTTTAACCTCAGCCAATCACTGCCAAGTATCCTCTCTCAACATACCTCAGCAGTTCCCGCCAAAACCTAACAACAACCGCTGCCCATGCCAAAAACTAACAACAAACGCTGGCCTACCGGCCCTCTACATAAGTTTACCTCTGCTGCATTGCACTGTTCTCCCCTTGACTGGTAATTTTGAGTTAAGGGACAAGAAGAACATAAAAAAAATTTGAAGCGTCCTTTGTGAAAATCTAAAAAAGCTCTTTGTTTACAAATACCTTCAACTGTACATACTAATATCAACTGCATCTGCTAATGTAGGCACAGAAGGTGCTACAGAGGGAACTAGCCCCTAGTGTAAAATGGAAACTTGATTATCTGGTCTTCAATTAACTGTGCATTTGGTATAGAGGATCACCTTAAAAAAAAAAATCCTAGACATCCCAAGACCACCAGGATTTTGCCCCCAAGAATTCTGACTACAGGAATGTACACTATGTGTGTCACAGCTTAAGTTTTTTTTCTTGAGCATTCAAATTTTAGTGACATTCAAACACTTCGCAAACTTCGTGCATCAATAAAAGTGAAGCACTGCAAGAACACAAAGCAGCGTCTTTTGTCTGATTTTTTCGAGAAACTTCATAAACAACATAAGAAAGGCAAGAATTTCGCTGTACAGCAACTATTCTACCATTTGCAAATTTTTTGAATTATTTTAGATTATCCATGATTTTTGATTATCCTGATGATGGGTGCCAGTCAGTAAACCAGATAATTGAGGTTCCACTGTATTTTCTTCCTGAAAAAATCTGAGGTTAAGAGCATAAATGAAGTTGATATGCCTATGTGCACATATGACAAAGTACACTTATAAGCCATCCTTTATACCAGCACCTTTCTGGCACAAAGTATAACATAGATAATGCAATAAACTATAATTGTGCATATGACAGACACTCACCTTTTGTGACTCGGACGGAAGACAAGAAATCGTTTTAGAAAGACGAGCCAGAGCACTGTGAGACAATCCTCCCACAATAGCCATAAGCGTGTTGAAATTTTGCAGAACCCGTAAGTGCTATGGCATACAAGAGGAAAAAGCGTAAAAGTAAATTTTCAAATACAGACATTATGCAGGCACAAAACTGCTTCCCAGTAACTTGACTTCTTTCACTTGCCAGGATTTTTGTTTCACAGACTAAACATTTGGATTATCGGCCTGCAAGTGAACAGATTTCAAGGTTAACTATTGTTGTCTTTCAATATAATGCACAAAGGGTGGGTGCAGACACTATGGATTTAGATCACTGTGACTGCTAAGCTTAGTGGATTTAAAAGTATCAAGTATTTGCTTACAGTTTGATAATTGTGCCTTACTTGCTGCAGATTCTGACACTTATTTAAAACACTTGGTTCAATTGGTAAATAAGAGACAAGCAATACAGAAAAGTGACCAACTATACTCTTATGGATAAGAAAGATTAAAATACTGAAATCAAATGCCCACCTTTGAAACATTGATGAATTTTACTATGACATCAGCTCTTTGCTGTGGTGTGGTTTTGCAAAGAACCATACACTGCACCCATTGAGACAAGCCATTGAAAAGAGCTATTGAGCGCTCCAGTTTGGGCTGGTCTTTCAGTGAAGCAGTCATGGCATAGTTCTTGAAATCTACAAACTGCACGATAGCATCCAGAATAAATGATGTGAGAAAAATACATTTGCATATGATGTGTTACAGATTTTATTACAATTTAGATTCCTAAATGCCACACTCAGAAACATTGTGTTTACACACACACTCACACATCCCCCCCCCTTCTCTATGCATAGTATAAATGCATGCAAGTATGTAGGTACACATCTTCCATGAGTTTATAGTCTCAATTACCAAGAAATGCATCACGCTAAAAACACAAGCATAGACTATTGCACACTCGCAAACATCAGTCAAGAAGATGGCTGCTCACAGTAGGCTATAAGACATGGAATCCCTGTAGCAGAAATCTGTTGTACAGTTAAAAAAACAAACTAACATGTATTCTTCGGAAAGCCTTGTATTCCAGGTATGTCAGTTGTGATGCCAGTTCCTCTGGTTCTAGGTGATTAAATACCAAAGATACTTTGCGAGAATGTTTGGATCCAGTGTTGCGTACAGACATGCTCCGCATCCACTCATATGATGGCCTAAGCAATAAAGGAATATGGTTACATTCACTTGTAGAGACTTGGGAAACAGTTGGCAGTAGGTCACAGAGAACGCTAGCAACCTTGAAAAACAATTAACAACCTACAGGTTACTGATAGTGAATCAGATATAATTGTGTGAGAAAAAGAATTCAGAATGTTAAAACAGCCTATGACTTCTCATACAGCTATTAAAAAAAAGTACATTAACATATTAATGGATGAATTAACGCCATTAAGCTGTAGCTATGAAGATGTTCTCACCTGCAGGTGTGACCTGCATAGAAAGAGTTAACAATGCTGTTTATTAAAAAAGACCCTGGAAAAGTTGTGGGGATGGGGGCAGTAATCTGACTGCAGTGTCACCAATGTGCTTGGCATGTTTTATCCATGTTTATCTTACAACAAAATATAAATAAAAAATACTAGCAACACTGGAAATATTATATTTTCACCTCAAAAGAGTCAACATCTGAATCAAATATACTTTGATTTTGAACTGTGTAACCATTATAGTTCAGGATCAGTACCAAATGGATTGAGCTTTGAGAGCTTTGGTTTGGTTGGTTTGCATTTCTGTCTAAGATAAAAGACTTTCACCTATGCTCTCATTGCTAATGTCATTAATTAATGACTGCATACCTGAAGTGTATAAAAGTAAATCTCTTAAACCATCAAAAGGTTAGCAAAGCAAAGACACTATCAGAAACTACATATGCATACAAGCACAGACAAGGCAGAAAGATACATTTTCACGTGGACACATATATGTATGCACACTCTCCATTACACATCAATGCTCTGGATGTGGTTCACCTTCAGAATTATTTGGTACATACACAGCATTCATGTTCCAGTAATACAACTGTGTGCACAAAGTATTCAAGCTAAGCACTCACACTGTGGACAGGTCCAACAGCTCTTTCAGCTGCGAGTTGCCCTCTGCCTGCAATAATCCCCCTAAACTCTGCACTGCCGCTGTCACATGCCCATTCAGGTCAAAGTGCATTGGGTAGTTCGTAATCCAGTACCTACAACAGTTGTCAGTTCAGTTCTATAATACAGAAATACACAGGTACACACTGACATCTGTCTCTGAAAAATACAGAAATAACTAAGATATACATTGACACCTCTCTCTGTATATCAGTGATGCCCAACCTTTTTCAGCCTGGGGGCCATACACATTTCTGACATGCGTGTCACGGGCCGCTTCACCCCAAAAATACAAAAAAGAAAAAAATAGAACAGATACCATTTTTATTAGAAACAAGTTGTACTTACCATTAATTATGTAGTAATTAGTGGGATATTTGAAGTTGATTTCATCGTAGAGACACCAAGTCGGAGCACTGAATCGAAATGTTCGTCTATCGAAAAGAAGATTGAGAGACGCCACTACGTAGGGATAAATACTTCTTCCTTTTTTCGTGTTTTTTATATATGCATTTTATTACTAACATGCCGATTTCCTGTACTGTGGGCAGAAGTTTTGCGGGCCGGATGGGACCACGTCGCGGGCCGTAGGTTGGGCATCCCTGCTGTATATATATATAAAAAAAAACAACGGAAAGACAGGAAAAAAGAAGGGAAAAGTAAAAAGACTTCAGTATAGATAGGACAGAGAAACAAGCCATGATAAGAAAAGTGCAATATAGATAGGAAAGAGAGAAACAATCCATAATAATAAGAATGAAGTATAGCAATAAGTAATACCATACCTGACAGCCTGGCAAATCTTTCTCTTGTAATGCTGTACCTGGCAGTCATGACAAGATGGAAGATGACGGCATCCTGGATGATCACAAGACACTGTCTCATCAGAAGACTGATAACTGGATCTACAGTCAAGGACCAAGTTTATGTGTCTTCACATACATTAATTAAACAAGGCTGTTTCAACCATAAGCTGATAAAGCGCTGGCCAATATCCAGTTGTATTTCATGTGTGATTTTTAACGCTTATTTTAAAGGACTTATTCTGAGGTAACCCTGTTCTTTCCTTATTTCAAAAAAAAAAACTAAGATTCTTCTTCGTCTATGAAAAAAGCAAAAAGACAAGGTGCCGACCTCCCTTCATTCTAAGCCTAATTAATTTACTCATTTTTTAACAGCCAATTGGGCACGAACTCTGTCGTCATTTAAGAACCCCACACTTGCCAAAAAATATGGTGACATATGATTGGGTCACTCTCTTCAACTTTTTTGTGCAAGGTAAGATGATAATAATAATAAATGTGTGGTTTACATAGTACATAATCACGCTCACAAAACAATACGCTTTCAGTGCTTAAGACAATTTAAACTAAAACACAAATTGTTTGCTATAAAAAAATCCTTTACAGAAAGTCTCCTACCAACGCATGCTGGTAAACTAGCAAAAGAAAACAGTGGTTCAGTTTCATAATCACAGACCATCACTGCATCCTAATTTTAGAGTACACTGAAAGATACAGATCTATAAATGCTTGCACCAGTTCCTCTGATGTCATGAACCATTGATGCATGAGGAAGAAGACCTTCACAAAGTCCTCCTGCTGTACTGCCACGCCCTCTTCTGCTGTACCAACAGATACAATAATCATTGTCTGAATTTGTAAGGCACATTTTCCCATGTGGATGCAAGTTCAATGCGCTCCACTCAAAAGACTACAAGTGAACTGGCAATCAACCATACAATAAACATAAGCATCAACAAACCAATGACACCATAAAAAAAAACTAGGTGCATGAGGAACTGGGGAGTGGGTGGACTGATAGCCAATCAAGCTCCCAAGAGGGGCGTAATGTTATCCACTTTTCAACTTCAGAAGACAATATGAGCAACATTTTTCTCATCCCATTCAAGTTTGTCCAGTTGGTTGCCAAGGAGATTGAGGAATAGAGAATTGGAGTAATCCAGATAGGACAACCCAAAAGCAGACATGAGCTTTCTGGTAACAGAAACTAATGAATGGGTTGAAAATGACTAATCTTCTGAAGCTCAACCAACATGGATTTAAGATTGCACTGATGGTTGGTTGTGTTTCACGCAGTGCCAGCAACTAAGGCTATATCATGGCAACATAAAGTAATCTTACCTTAAAATGTTTAGGGGAAATCCCCAAAGTGATACAACTAAAAAATCTTAATCAATAAAAGCCAAAAAAAAAGAAGCAAGAATAATGTGTTATTGCCCAAAAGGCCACCAACAAATCAAAACTCAAAATCAAAAACCATCAGAATGGAGCTTACAGTAGAAGATGCTCCTAAGGAACCACCCACTATGTGACGGTGAGCATTGGCATAAGAGACTGGCTGCCTTTTCCTTCGACTTTGGGAAGTCTCTAGAAGAAGCAATGTGAGACCTGTCACAGTTTGCACATTTGGCACTTGAGGAATAATCAGCTGCAGCATGGCCTGTACCATCTCAGCGAAAGCAGCAGGCTTGAGACTTGCAAAAGCTAGCCTCATGACCATAATCCTGACAGCTGAAGCAGCAAAATGGTGAAGGTATGAACAGAGAGACTTTGACCTCAAATCCTTTCTCAGGTATTGTGGGCAAACTGAAACTTACGAAAAGTGTATTTGTAGGGATAGATTTTCTGTCCTTCTTCAGGATGACTCTGCGCTGCTAAGACCCACTGGGATTTTCCGTGATATAGCCTTAGTTGCTGGCACGACATTAAACACAAACAAACACACCCCTGGGATGCTAGTTCTGTCTTGATGTCAAGCTCTGACATCCTGGCAAGGTCAGGGCAATGGATGACCCCTCTTTGAAGAGTTGAGGGATCGCTGTAGTGTTACTTTTATGGGTCGGTTGATGAACTGTTTTCCATCCAATCGGCGCAGTGTTTTACTGGCCTTCTGATTTGCACACTGGACAAGGAATTGTCATGGCACAGATGTTTAATAGTGGAAAAATGCTGAGAAATGTTCTTAAACCCTTCTGCTATTGTGAAAGGGGTGAGGGGCAAAAAGCGGCTGGGCTGGCTCCACGCCCTCTACCACAAGAACATGTGGCCAGACCCCCACAACCTTCTCTCTCATGCTCTGCCTCTCACCTCAGCCTCACTATCTGAAGATTCATCCTCCCTTATGCATTTTCCCAAGATTTTTTGTGTGTACCATAGTAAAAGAATATGGTTTGCTCCTTATGCTCCCCACCCACCACGGAGTCCAACAAGGGGATGCGACCAAGTGGTACTACTTAGGGCATTTCCAGCTGGGTCGCACCAGGGATACATAAGGAATATATTTTGGGTTTCTGAGTATGAAGACCAGATTGCCCTTAGCTGCAGCCTTCTAGCAAAACTAGGGCAATACACGATCAGCTGGTTGATTGGTGTGGTCCATACCAACCTCCCATCTAGAAGTCCAGGCCAAAGAGGTGTGTTGGTATGAGTTGGTATGATGGGCCGCAACCCATCAGGGACCTCAACCTCCAGGATTCCATCCTCACGCAGTTAACTTCAGAGGAAAGTAGTAGAGGATGGCACATATTTCAGTTTATTTTCAGAGGCTATTTTAAAGAACTCAGTTTTATTTTACTGATGGACCTCCAGACTTTCGTAGACTAAAGTGATGTTTATACAGTCTTTTCAAAATATGATATAATTGATAAAAGTAATAATCATTACTTTCTTGGTAGCTTTTTTTCTGAATTAACTGCCCTCCACCAAAAAAAAAAAAAAAAAAACAAGGAAAAGAAATCAAAATGTACATGAAAAATAACATAAAATAAAGAAAGAACCCATCAATAGCAAATTCTACAAATAATAATAAAAAAAATTAAACTACTACAAACAATAATAATATCTTTTTTTAAAAGTTCTGCTAGGTATTTTATCTTGTTATAGGCCTTTACAATGTCATGTCCAGTATCATAAGGGTGTGTACCTTTGCCAAATAACCAAGAGCAGCTACAAAATTAAACTGCCTTATCTCCCCTGCTCAACTGCTATTCTATGGCTCCATCAACTGATCTTGCTGTAAGGTAATTTTATTAGCAAGAAAACTTACCAAAAGCACCAACACAAAGCTCGATGAGGCGTTCAGGCGTGGCAGCACGAATCGTAATACCCGGCGTGCTGCCAGGTTTTTCATCTTCCATGATGAAGTTTGCTGGGGTGCCCCCAACCCGCATGGGTGGGTAATCTCCCTTTATGTGAAACCTCTGACGCCCTCATCTACCCTTTTTAGTTTGCCCAAAGAACTGGATGCTTTACCTGCAGCTGACATAACAGGAAACATAATGCAATTGTGTATGCATGCCTCACTGTCACAGAAATGTTCCTGATAGTGCGACAGGAAAATGTGTTTTCAAACGTGTAAATATTTCGTGCAACAAATAGCATTATGCAAAACAAGCTTTCAACCATTAGTAACTGAGAAAACAAAAGGAAACAGATATTGAAAAGAACATCCCCATTTCCACAGATATATGATGATAACAATACATAACTTTTGATTACAATGAAGACAGACGCAATTAACTTTCAAAGTCAACAGGTAAGAATTATATGAATGAATACATTGAGTTATATGTCCATTATAAATTATGGTTTCCTTTATCAATTGGAGAATGCAGTGGTCAGTGATGACACTTCATACAGCATGAAAATGTAGCTTTTAAGTACAGTACCTGGCAAAATGCAGTTCCACAACCAGATCAGCATGATTGCCCACCCCCCCCCCTCACAACATACTATTTCCTCTGTAAATGTGAAAATCTCAAGACCTGCTGAGGGACAAATACCATCAATAACAAGCTCCAGACCTTTACCAACCGATGCCATATTCTGGGAATAAGATGGCCTTAAAAGATCTCCAACAGCAGCCTATGGAAAAGAACTAGAATGCCACTAGCCAAGACATCAAAAAGCGCTAATGGGGTTGGAAAGGACACACCCTGTGCTAATGGGGCTGGATAGGACACACACATCCTGCACTAATGGGGCTGGATAGGACACACACACCCTGTGCTAATGGGGCTGGATAGGACACACACCCTGCGCTGGATAATGGGGCTGGATAAGATACACTCTGCACAAACCAGCTGACACCACTGCCAAGTAAGCACTTGACTGGAACCCTTAGGGGAAGAGGAGAGTTGGAAGACCAAAGCAAACTTGGAAAAGAACAGTAGAGAGCGAGGCAAAGGACATCAAAACCACATGGGCCCAACTGAGGGGTGCTGCTCAAAACTGAGTCTGCTGGTGAGGTGTTGCTGTGGCCCTATGCTCTTCGAGAAGTAACAAGGAATAAACTAAATGTGATCTACTGTAATTGCACTGCACCAGGAAGAATCATGCACTTTAAACTTCCAAGAGGAAAACTTATTATATGAGGGAATATTCTATAGATTTTTTTCAGTTTTATTTTCTTATACATTTTCTGGCATTCTTGATGAACTTTTTTTTTTTATCCAGCGTGTTTCCTCATACACATCTCATTGTCCAATATTTTCTGTTATCTGCGCACTGTTGATGTGCTTCATGAGCTTGCTTTGCTTTCATCAAGAAACTTAAAGTGTTTACCTAGCACATGCAAGGAAGGCCCTAAAAATGGATGCAGGGACTAGTCATACTCTCCCCCCTCAAAAAAAAAAAAAAAAAAAAAAAAAAAAAAAAAAAAAGAAAACAGTGCCAGAACTACAGACACAGCTACCCAAACAAAATCATGCTAAAGGTCAATACAGAACAGCATCAGCACCACCATGGAGGAACTGCTAGCAGAAGAACAGGCTGGCTTCAGAACAGGCAGAAGCACAGTTGAGCAGATCTTCAACTGTCACATCCTTCTACAGAAGCATCTTATGCCAAGGATGCCTCCTATCACCATTGCTGTTCACTATCTTGGAGAACATCAAGTGTGAAACCTTCCACAACATCGCACTTCCATTTCAATTTGTGAAAGGCTTATCTGCAACCTCTGATTTGCAGGTGACATAGATCTTTTGGCAGGCACTAACAAAGCACTGCAAGACTGACAGACTGTTCAAATACATATGAAATGGAGACCAGCACTGAAAAGAGCAAAGTTATGATCACTGGCAACAGCAAAGCACAGATCTATATGCACAGAGTACAACTTAAAGAAGTAAGCAGCTTTAAGTACTTGGGAGCTCCACATCAGATATCTGCATCAGTATAGCAACAGTAACAGTGGTGATGGCTAAGCTGCATAGGATCTGACATAGCCATAACATCAGGTTTTCTACAAAGTACAAGCTGTACAAATCTCTTATAATACCAATCCTGCTCTACTGATGTGACATGAACTCTGCTTGCCAAAACAAAAAGGAGAATTCAGGCATTCGAGAGAAAGTGCCTGAGGAGGCTGCTCAGAGTCTCATACAGAAATATAGAACTGACAACTTTGTACGAAGCACGGTTGTAACACTCGTAGGAGGACACCAGGTGCCTCTAAACAACAGTCAAGCCATGTAAACTGGTCTTTGGCCACGTGACCCGGCATGACACCTTGTTGGAGACTACCCTCAAGGTACCTTGGAGGATAGTTGATGCTGCGGTGGCCAGAGGAAGAACTCGCTTACAAACATCAAACACATTACTGGTTTTCTAGTGCAGGACCTGCTCAATATGGCCCAAAACAGACAAGAGTTGCAGGACCTGTGAACTGCCACATCTATCCATGTGCTCCCACCACCGACAGTACTCGTACTTGGGCTCCCACCACCGACAGGTACTGGTCAAGGGACGAATGACTGACTGATGAATATATTATGCATGAGACAGATATCTGTTACACAGCAAGGGTTTTGGACTGTTTAAAGGTTACAACCAATATATGGCCAGTTAAAGAATAAATAAGAAATTCAAAATTCTTCAGAAAAATATATAGTTAAAACTGCTAGAAACATTGAGAAATGGAATTATGTCTAATGGAATAATTTTGGATGGGTTTACTAGGCATGACTGAAAGGTGAGATAAATGTGTGGAGATGATAAAGAAGAGTGGTCAGTCTATGAGTCTATGATGGTTAAATTACAGCACTTCAAGTCCTAATAAACAGTAAATATTTTACTACAAACATCATGGATGAAGAATACAAACTCCATTTTTCTACCCACAAAACCAGCAATGTTAATAGAGTATCACTTACAATTATGTAAAAAAAAAAGCTTGGCTTTCATTTACCTTATCACACTTCACAATCGTTTCTCTCATGAAACAGAATGCACATTTAATCCACAGAATCTAATAGATGACCTGCCAGTTTTCTGCAAAGAAATTCTCCCCCCAACTTTCCTTGTAAATCTGCTGACAACTGTACAAGTCAAATTAAAACCTGGAAAGCACTGTTCCTCTCTTGCTGACAGAAGACAAGTGCTACTGACTGTGACAGAAAATTCACTGCTATAATTACTGGTACTTTATGGTCTAAATTACCCATCATCATAGCACAGTTCTCTTGTTAATGTGGTCCACACACTGGGACTGGGAGTGGTTGCATGAAGGCAAGGGGGGAGTGGAGTCCCATCTCTCAATTACACACCACGAATATCTTCCTGACACAAAACGTCACATGACCTGATCACAAATTTGAAATGAACACCATGCTCATGTTTTTGTCAAGTTGTTGTTTCATATCCTGTTATGATAAAGCCATCAACTACAATCAATGACTAAAAAAAAAAAAAAAAAAAACCCAACAAAAATCACTAACAACAAATGAGAACATGAAAAAAAAAAAGTTGTCTTATGCTTCCTAGCCTGATGCAATAAATTAAATAAAGTGAAGGACACAGGAAGAAATAAACCCCATGTTTGTTTTCTATTGAATCTTGATATGTAGGGCCCATCACAACCCATATCTATCAGCAAAACTAACACACACACACACAAACAAAAACAAATCTCCATTCTCTGCTAAAGTATCAAATCAGAGATAAGATGAAGGAACTGCAAACCAACACCTGTAATGTGTCCTAAGACTTCAACCACCTTTCCAAAAGAAAATGCAGCAGTGTTTAAAAAACTACTAACGAAGACACTGAACAGTCCCCTTCCTTATCCATTGCCCTAGCTGTCTTCCTCCATCATCACCACAGGTCCACACACAAGTGCCAAAAATCCTGTATCAGTTATATCTGTCATCTTTCCTGAAAGGAAAAGATGGGTTATCATAAAAAGTGGATGCAAAATAGCAGTTAGTCACCAATTCCCACCCCCCACTAGCTCCCTTTAAGCAGCAATAAAAGATCAGACATAATTATTTCCAGGCCACTCTGAGCATGTAAATGACTTCAGAGAATTCATAATTATGCTTCTCACATTGTTTTGTGTAGGTCTTGCCTATGTTAGATTTCTGAAAGCCTTGCCATGAAGCATAACACGCTTTTTTGTCTTTCAATTAGGGCACATACCAATTACAAGGTGACTTCCATATAATGTCTACACTTAACAGTTTTCCTACTTTTCCAATATTATCCAACAAAATAATAAAGCAGCATTTGCATTGAAGTCTCAGAATGGCTTTCAGCTTGTCCAACCCAAGTACTCAACCTTTGGTATGATAGCATTGGCAGTATTTCAGACAATGGTCAGACAATGGCATGGAATTCCCCCTAGGTGCCTATTTGACATGCTCAGTCACTCGCAACTTTTACATCTCCCTTAAAGCGAAAAACTGCATGATGACCACTTCTGATAATGATGATGACTCAATATGTTAAGAGTGACCGTCACCTTGTTTTCTGCTAATGGTGGGGAGGTGATGCCGTAAGGTTTACTTGCTGGTGGACAATCAAACAGTTGAGATTAGGAAAAAGCATTATGCTTTGTTAATGATTTGTCTTACTTTTATCTCCCTTTAGCCTCTTGTCAGTCATGAATATATCAACTTTTATCAGCTACTAGACAAAAGTACAACAGTCAGGTTAAAGGCCTCAAAAACATGTTGGCCTTTTTCAGCATCAGCATCAGTCAGATTAGTCTGAGTGGCATATATTTCACTGAAATTCCTGGAAATACATGATGTCAATCATTGCAGACTGTCTTGTACGCCATGCAAAGCTTGCTGTTATAGCTCGACATCGTGAAGCAGCTGCAGGAAGGCAATCAGAGTTTAAAGTTGACACTGCTGATACGCAGATCTCAAATCCAAGTAATGGCAAGATGGCACAGATGTGGCAGTAGAAATAAAATGGCACAGGAAAAGATGAAAAGTGGAGCAGACACAGAAATCCATCCAAGAACATAGAAAATATTGTAACAGATGTAATGATAAACGTTAGACACAAAACTTCACGCAGCTCGGACAAATATGAAAAGCGAGGGATAGGAGTCACCCTCAAGCCAGTTAGGTGAAGGGACAATGAGAGCACTCAAATCTCTTGTATCATGTGGTTTATAAATAATTATAATTATTACTACTACATGTAGTAGTGGGTGTGAAAGCGCTAAAATGTAGGAACATACATTTTTGGGTGCTTCTAGGAAAAGTGTGTTCATATACTCAACATTTATTCACTAAACCACTTCATTCACGCATTGAAAGCTGCTTCACTAAACAATTTATCAGGCTGCTAACTCATTATTTTTGGAGTGATTCATTTTAATGTAAAATGATTTAGTTCAATCTGTACCTTTTAAAAGATGACGAAGGAAAAGCTTAGTTACATATTATTCAACCATTGAAATTTAGTAATACTTAGCCTGAACACTGATAAAATTAACAGTCTGTGTTTTCCCTTGTATAATCTTTTAAAAGAAAAAAAGCAGAATACTTGTCCTCATAATTTGTATCACAACTGCTGAAAGAGAGAAGTTTAAAGGAGAGCAAGAGAACTGGAGATAAAGGAGGAGTGAGAAAAAAGGAGATAGAAAGGGAAGAAAAGTAAAGAGGGGAGAAAGTGATAAAAGAAGAACTGATGTGCTTCTTCCTTCTCAATTCCCTGCATTGTAAGTGAACTAATCACTGATTTACCTTCATAGCTGAGGCAGTATATTTGAATATAACAGCAATATTATTCATTTTATGTTGCCATATCTGATAGTTGACTTTTTAGCTTCATTTTAGGTTAACTCCACACATTTCTCAAGAACATTTGCACTACATCACTCTTCTGAAAGGTTTGTTTCCCCCACTTTCAATGTAACAAAATAAGAAAACTCTCCTGTATGGTACCCTCCTCCCACCACAAATGCACATATACAATAACCCAACAAGGACTGAAATACCATTCACTGGTGCATTAAAAATTATATAATTAGTAAGCTGCTGTTGATCTGTATGATCAAATTACAAATTCACCCTGTCTAAACTAACAAAACCAATAACTATAATGCTGCATCAATAGAATATAACTTCATTCTCTTTTGATGATGAACCTTAAACCCTCAATACCTTCTTAAGAAAGATGAATTGCAGTTTAAGGCCTCCATCAACTATCAGGTGCAGGGCATTCCTACCTGACCAACAGATACTGTTGAAAAAAGGTATATGTTTTCTGGGAAGGAAAGTGGATGGGAGAGGGAATTGACAAATGAGGAAACAGTATCAATCAGAATAAAATGTATGGAAGCCAGTTCAGCAAACCATATCACCAAATAAAATGCTCCTAATCATAAGCCCAACTGAAGGGGACTGCCCAAAACCGGGTCCGTTGGCAAGGTGTTGTTGCGGCCCTATGCTCCTCAAAGGAGTAACAAGGAATAAACTAATCATAAGCATAAATACATCTTCTGTTTTCCATCTTTTGATAAGTACATCTCAAGAACAAGTTCTTCACATCACCTTGATATAAGTTTTCTCTGCCCACCATTCAGTCTCTTTTTTATCTGATGTGTGTGTGATCTTTCTCTTATACACAGTGTCAGTTTGGCGTTAACAAGCTGCAAATTGTTAAAGATTCTGTATGGACAATAACTCTTTATTCTCACATTCCATCAACCCTTCCTGCAGTGCTCTGTGGTGTGTGTCAGGTTTCTTAACCAAAATCCCCTCCGCAACAGTTACCAGCATATGTGCAAAAGGCATTGCTTTAATTTAATTAAATCTTTTAAGCACTCAGGATAAAAGCTGATGATATGCATGGGTGTGAATGCTTCTGGATTTTGTTAGAGGGTGGGGTGGGGACTTAATGGTTAGTTTGCACACAAATAGGCAAATAAAGCTGATGAATTATATTCCCAATAAGAACCTTAGCAACAAATGAAAATAGAAATTATTTCCACACAAATAATATTTTAAACAGGAATTATGACAGCTACTGAAGTACACAATAAGAATCCTTTCACAATGTACAATATTATCTTCTCTTTAATCAGCAATATATATCAACTCATAGTGGCACCAACAAAACGACTTGTGCATTTTCATCCTGTTGAAGTGTATGAATTTTGTCAACCAGTTCCACTTCTTTGATCCCCTCCCTCCTTTACAAGTTTTTTTCCCTCTGGCTCCCTCTTCCATTCCACAGATTGTGGATCCCCTTATAGCAGCCCTTACAGGAGGATTTCTGAATCTATGGACAACTAGTTCAAGGTGTTATTTGCTGCCTAGGTCAAAAGAAGTATCCTGCATTCCATTTATAGCTCCACCACTGATGTCGACTTGCACACAAATCAATCAGGGCCACATTGATAGGAAAGTGTCACAGCCTGCATGCTGCTGGGGCAAGTGGCAAAGCAATAGTAATGCCTGTTACAGGGCTAGACAAGTTATCATGCTGTAGTGCCACATGAAAGATGCACTGTGATTATGACTGCACAGACCCACTTCCTGTACAACTTGAATACCAGTTCACAGTCTCTGAGCACTTCAGCCTCTATAATGCCTAATACCACAGAAGATAAAGCTGTCAGAAGTTTATCTAAAACAGTGATTCTATGTGATGAACACTGAGTTCTTTAAAAGCACACATCCAAAAACAAAACAAAACAAAACAAAACAAAAAGCCAAAAGTGTGTTACTGCATATCATCACTATAGTTTTATTTTTAACATCCTAACAATAAAATCTTAATGGTGAAATGAAAACATAAATACTGAACAAATATTGTTAGAATTACAGTTAGGAGAGCTATAAACAGCGCCAGGAAGTGTTGAATGGTCAAGGAGAGGCCAGGAAAAAATGCAAAATATGACAAATTCTCCATTGATACAGAAATGGTCAATATGAATAGCTATCAGCTACCTTAGGTAACTTCCTGCTGATGCAGAAGCTGTATGCATTATGCAGTCAATACTAAATACCCTCGATGCACAGTGTTAAGTCCTTTACCTTGCAACATGTATTCCCTCTAAACTGTACAAACTTGACAGCAAAAACAAATTTAAATTAAGCTTTACAAATGGTCTGTCATTTTGAAACAAAAATTAAATTTTACTTAGAAGGTAAAGATAATCCCCTAACCTTTAGGTCACTGGGAAGTGAAATGTTAGATACTATAACATTCTTGAAGCCTGTTTTTTGTGGAGGCAGTGCCCATCTCCCTCACTGCCTCATCTTCAAGCACTCCATACATAGTCAGGTATCAATTCCCCACTGCTGGGTTGACTGGGAGAAATTCACTACATCACATGAGTATAAAACAAGTATACCTAACTAGTTGGCCATAGCTTCCCCAGTTTTATTTAGAACAGACCAAAATCCTTACCATAAAAGAATAATTTTTAGTACTCAACAGGGCACTAATTTTTTGTTTCCTCAATGTTTCCATTTACTTCTTAAATTCCACTAGCTGTGATGATGTGTCAGCCTGAGGTGACCTTGTGCGGGGTGCCCACTGAACCTCCTGTTGCTGTGTTACTATATGAGTGGGTGTGTGCGCACATGTGTGTGTGTATGTCGCCAGAATCTATTCCCTTTCATCTCCTACATAATCTTCCCTCTAGTGTGCTGGCGTTGCATCATACCTGTAATTGCCCTTGCGGATTAATAAAGTTGTATTGTATTGTATGAACACATCCAACAAAATTCTATATCAAGATGTATTGATTTTAATATGCTCCACAATACTATAAAATTTATCTGCCTACACTCTCCTATCCTGAAGTTATTGGCCTATGTTAAAGTATTAGTTATGATAACTGCTAGAAATAATATTTTTAAACTGCCTATTCAGGCAATTCAGTGTACACATAGAAGCACTTAAACATGCATGTGACATGTGCATGCACATACACATAAAATAAATACAAAAATGTATACACAGCCTACTACGAGCAAGTATTAGTAGCCTAATTATCAAAGTAATTATTCACTCCACCTTCTAAAGTAGAAGAATTCTTCAATACTATTGATGTAAAATTCAAAGATTTAAAATAATCTAAATTAAATTTTTATTATAAGTATTATGTATATATGGCTTTCATAAAATAAATGGTGTTATAATAATGCTGGTATAGTGCAAAGTGTCCTAAGTGTTACAAACTCATAGTGATAATTAAAGCCATTTATTCAGACATGTAAAAACCACGCACAAAGCAGGAACAAGCATATGCATGACAATATGACTTAAGGAAATGCTTTGATGATGATAATTACCATTTCCCTGAATAGCTGATGAGTAACTCGGGCTATGACATAGTGTAAATTGCCAACACAGTGAAGCAGGACCGTATATCAGGCTTCATTTTAATTATACTTGTAAAGGCGGCAGTGTATCACACTTCATTTTGACCATGCTTGTTTAGATGGTAGTAAATCCTTTATTTAGTCCCCAAAGATTTCTCTGAGATTTACTGCATATGCATGGCTTTTCTTGAGCACTCGTGATGTTACTGCTGTACTTAGACCGTAGTTGTGCTTGCAGCCACGTCTAACTTAAGACGGGGAGCTGGAGTACTGCCCATGTGCTTTGTGGGGTCTTTGATGACAAGCTATAGCGAGTGGAACGCAGTAGTTTACTGACTACAGAAAAGAACTACAACTGTATTGAAATTAAGGACGTAAGGTCAGCTAAGAACGACGCATATAAAGGTCTTGGCACAAGAAGACCTGCCGCCATCGCCGTATTGATCACACGATGATCCACTGACGTCACAACAGACACCGTTACCCCCTCCCATCGTGATTCCCCCCTCGTTCACGTTTCTCTTCACGTCCCCGCTACATTCATATGTTTTCAACTTCCGGAAATGCATTTTCGTCCACAGAAACTCGTGCATATTAAATGAACAGGCTGCGGATTCAGAGGACATAACATGTGTGGTGCCTGCTACCTACGAAGGTAGAGATACTGAAGCAGCATCGACAACTACTTCAGTAACCAGTCCCCCTCCCCCCGCACCTAGCCTTCAACACTTTCTCCTAGTTTGCGCAAACTCTACATTTAAATCATAACGAAAGAATGACATAAGTTATACTCTTTTGCTCACACTGTACTCTTTCATTTTAAAAGACCACAGAGAGCCCTACAAACAAACAATGAAATACATTGTACGCAAAACTGTCAACCAAAACTACGAGGAAAGAGCAGACGAGAATGGCGACTTAATTTTCACGCCAAGAAACTTACCTTTACATCCAGTTGATTTTTGCAATGAAAAGTGTTAAATACTTCAGTAAGAATATTTCCATATTTCCACTGGAAGGCTTTGAGCCAACTATTCATTATTTCTACATTTCCAAGTAAAGCGTCTGCCGCCTTTTTTTCGCAGCAGCTGACGGGCTCATCGACCCACAACCCTGTTGACAAGTCCGGAAGTCTTGGCTGCGGAGTGGTGTCCCCTACTGCTGGTCCGTAGCGGCCTCAGCCAATCAAATTGAAGGGAGCAGCTTTTAAAGCGAAGTATGGCGTCGGAGTGAAAGGAAGAAATGCTCTAAGACAGTCAGGAAAAGAGTCTTTTTCAGAAACAACAAGCATAATGGAGAACGTAAGACTCATTCACTCCGTAGATAAGTTAAAGCACCTGCGCACTCTTGTAAAACAGGACCTCAAGCAGTTGGGGATCAAGGTTCCAAAGAGCAAAAGAACCAAGAAATTAAACCAGTCACGCAACTCCTCACAGGTAACCAGCAGTTTTAACAAGTTTCAGTGTTTCTGATACTGAATGAAATAAAATAAGCATTTAGTTGTGCTTTTGTATTAATCATATGTTAATTAGAAGTAATCAATTAGCATTTGGGAACATTGAAAATATCCAGTCGTAATATGGAAGTAATATACATATACTTGTTTTGCTGAGGAGATAATCTGCAGTGAATGCTGTACCGAACATTATTACTCAACATACACTTTGATTCTCTCTGGCCCATATATATTCTCTTAAGATGTATCACTTAAAATTTGGAAATCATCTTTACATTTGTGTTTATTTGGTCATCCTCAGGATGGCATGCTGGCAGCAGGAATATTCGGAAATTACCTGTCATTTATTCCAAGCACCTTTATACCAGACTGTGGATTTGTGCCAAAGTGAGATGATTTATAACTAGCAGTGATCACAGCCAATACAATGTTAAAACTTAGATCCCATTTTGCATACATTTGCACATGAAGCACATTTCTTTTTTTTATAGTAATATTGTGCTTAGTTGATTTCAAAGGCAGGTGGTCTGCACTCAGGAAGCATAAGTGTGAGATGGATTTTCATTAATAAGCAAGTTGACTGTTAATCTTGGGAACATGTGAGAAAGGATTGGTCATTTCTTAAAACTTAGTATTTATTTTCAAGATGAGTCAATAACTAACCATTGGCTAGGCTACTGATCTGCTTTACACAAGAAGCATGACATGGAAATATAAAGCAAAACCATCATGGGCTTAGGAAAATCTTCTTAAAAACCTTACATTTTTTTGGAGAAAAAAAAAGTTTTTTTTGTTCATTTTGTATGATATTATATAGGTTTCTGGTAGATGCAGCAGAAATCATCAGGAAGAACAGTATGGCTGAGGGAATATTCCGCAAGTCGGGTTCCATTAACAGACAAAAGGAACTGAAGGTGTGGCTAAACCTGATTTTTTTTCTGTTGTATCATAAAAATGGTTCTTGGAAGAAAACTATATTTTATTGGGAAAATTATATAGAAAGTTTACTTTGCAAATTTTGAATAAGCCTTTTCTGCCACAGAAACAATACTCAAATAGGCACAGAATAGGCAGTGTTGGGTCAGAAAGTGTCATAAGCATCAACTGACAGCATTTCACAGAATATCTCTTGGCATAATGAATACATCTTATTTTTGTCATTAGCAACAGATAGAGGAAGGACAGAAACTTCAGTCTGAGAATATGCATGATGTAACAGGCCTTATCAAGCAGTTCTTTCGTGAGCTGCCAGAGCCACTACTTACCATCACATACCATGACTGCTTTGTGCGCACATATTACCTTCCACCACCAGACCAGGTTAACCAATTGTTATTCTGCTAACACTGTGTTGATGTGTGTATGTATCATTTTTAGCACCGCAGAGGTTTTGCCAACTGTGTCTTGTTTCCTTCAGAACCTTTGTGAACTTATGTGTTTATACTTGACTGTTATTTACTCAAGTTTTCAGCTGCTTATAATACCTAAGATATTTATAACAAAATTATATGATATTACCAACATACAAGCAAGAGACAGACATGGATAGGCAGTGGAAACAAAATAAGATTTTGATATCTTTTTAACAAGGTTTTTTATCATCTCATTCTGCATGTTGATTTATAAAAATCTGTGATTAGCAAGGGTAATAAGATTATGTTTCTAAACACGGGAAGTTTACAGGCCAGCGCAGAAGAGACATTTTATTATGGCCTTATTGGTTCACACAAGGGACAAGCAAGTTGAAATGTAAATAATAAATAAATAGCACATTTGTGCCTTTTTCCAGCATCGGCCTGACTCAAGGCGCCTTACATATAGTCATGCAAGCACATCATATTAATTTATATATATAGTAATAATTAAATAATATTAATTAATATATCATATTAATAGAAGAAGTAAAAAAATGTTATTGCTAGGTGCCATAGAACAGGCATTTCCCTTTTTGTTAGTGATCCAACCTGATAGGATCCAGCGGGCCCTACAGGAAGAAGGGGTGCAACTTGTAAAAGCAAGGGAACAGATGAATACGGAAGACATGTCACTGTGATGTAGGTAGTGGTTAGGTTCTGTTGTATGGACTTGAAAACCTCAGGATACAGACTCACACCAAACAAATGAATAATTTTGTGCAATGCCTTGACAGCAGAAGCAAAGCAATGGCCTTGTCACAGAACTTGAGCTCTGACTCTTGGTAACCACCAACTTTTCTTTGAACACCGTCTTCCTATCATTGTCGGATAATGTCATCTAAATCTCAGTAAACTCTTCAGACACAAAGACAGAGTCTGGAATCAATGGACGATGTTTGCTGTGGTTGGGTAGAAAGAAGCTGGCAACTCCCAGATACTGTCACTGCATTACTCTTTTTCTTGCAGTCCTGTGTGTAGTCCTTATACAGCTGACCAAGCCAAAAGATGAGAGATGACCTAAGACTGTTGCACATCTCTGTCGGTTCTAGTGCCTTTTTTTCTTTTGTTATCCTGTGGTGCCTTACTGTACTGGTGTAACACTGCACAGCTGCCGGTCTTCTCACAGCTTTTCATAGACGTTTAACTGCTTCTCCAAACGAATCGAACACTACTACACACCAGAAACACATCTTATCACAAACGACGCAGCACAAGCAGTGCAGAACAGAGAACAACGGTGCAACAAACATCATACATTGGTAAAATATGCTAAAACTTGGCATAGATCCATTGACAAAACAAAACGACAGAGAGCTCGCCCCCTTCAGGCAGTTAGGCGATGGGACATCACTCTTCTTGTCAAATAAAATAGGTGTTTACTTCATGATTTCATTACTTATGATTTGTATAGTCTGCTTTAATCATTTGGGACCTTTATTATTGCAAAGTTGCTGTTAATATAATGTCTTAACAAATTCTCTAAACCATCACTAAAGTGTTTGTGTACATTTTACCTGCTTGTGCAGGTAGAAGCCATGTTGCTGCTGTGCCTGTTGTTGCCACC
The DNA here is from genome assembly GCF_003073045.1 of Pomacea canaliculata. Lineage (NCBI taxonomy): Eukaryota > Metazoa > Mollusca > Gastropoda > Architaenioglossa > Ampullariidae > Pomacea > Pomacea canaliculata. Next base: position 610,319 of record NC_037597.1, read on the forward strand.
AGAACACTTAAGCACTTTGCGCTTCACCATGGGATTGCTGTCACACCTGTCAGAGCACTATGAGCACAACAAAATGGACTGCAGTAACCTGGCTGTTGTGCTGGCTCCCAACATCATCCATGTAAATAGGTGAACTATTTTTGCTTTTTAATAGCATTTTTTAGCAGAACATAATCTAGGAGACACACTTAGTTGTTTCTGCCAGTTTCTTTAAACTGAAGAGGCTAAGTAAGATATTTCATGGTCATGCAGGATTGTGTGACCATGTGCATTTAAAATAAAGTAGGATGGTTTTGGCTAAACTGATAATGTTAGAAACATGACATGTATCTTGTATAATATGCTCACATATCCTTCTCAGACAAGGGTGCTACATTTTTCACCTCGAAGATTTGAAAGTAAATGGTTAAAAGCTCCATACTTTGCTGGCACAGCAAACCCTCACTCGGCAAGAATAAGTTGAATACAGTATAAAAATCTAAGTGCCATAAAAGTTATGTGGTTGTCATTGTTAAAATAATACAAGTAGTGGTGTGTAGTTACTGACGTATAGTACTGCCTATCATTAAAGAAATCAGATAATAGATGCTCATACCTCATGCTTTTGATGACAGTCGAAGTCAAAAGATGAATGCAACAGAGGAGAAACTTCTACAGGTCCAGACTAGTATTGTAGAACTGCTTATTGTCCATGCGCAACGCATTGGTGTGGTATCAGAAAGTTTGTACCAGCGTACCTGTCTCATGACGGAGTGTTTTGGCACTGAGGATGAGCTTGATGGCAGTGATGATAATATGCTGGAGGACGCTAAGGAGGCCAGGAAGAAGCAACGTAAACGGAGTGGTTCTTTGCAAGGTAGAAAGATTTTTGTTGAAAGCACGTCCGGTTCCGGCGGCACGTCCGTGTGTGTGGGGGGGGGGGGGGGGGGGTACATTTTTTTTCTGTTTTATTCTTCACCGCTTTTTTGTGTTGTGCATTCTAAATATTTCATGTTTTTTTTTTAGTGTAATATTGAAATTTATCTATTTGATGAATTTTGTCTTTTTTAAAAATGCCAATTAAGCCATTCATGATTAAGATGCAGATTTGATCAGATCTGTTTTCAAATTGTGCCAAAATATGCATTTTTAGTACACATGCACTTATATTGCTTTAGAGATATCTAATCATTATTGCTGCATCTTAATTTCTGTACAAAATGGAGTATTAGAATATCTATACTTTTTGTTATTTTCTGAGCAGTATTTTACTTTTTCAAGCTTGATTTTTATGCTATATATGTATGTTTTGCCATAGGTTTAGTTAGTTCGATTGGACGAGGTTTGTCCAAATTACGTCGCAGCACAGAAGGCAAGAACAATCTAACCACATCCAGTACTTCCAGTAGTCTGTCCAGTACTTTAAGTGGCCTGCCTGATGAGCATGGTCTGACTTCTCAGTTACTCTCTCAGTCACATACCTTGCCCAAACCAGCAACAAAGGAATCTGTCCCTACAGGAGTTCTCTCTGTTGCTGTGCCTGCCACTCCTGTGTTACGCAAACGCAAAGCATCAACAGATGGGATTCCATTTTCCTCTACTAAGAAGTAAGAAATGTTTATTTATAGTTTGTGTAAATGCTGAGCGTGAGTTAACCTTGGTCATTTAAAAAAAATACATATCAATTGTATGTTTCACAGTTTTTAAGGAAAACTAAATTAGTTTATAAGTTTTTCCTTTTGATCTTATCTTAGGAATTTTTTTTCTAGGGGGGTAAATATAAATGTTTGAACGGCATACAAATTAAGAACATCCATAAACATGTCAGGAAACATGCTGTGTCTGGTCAGCTTTATCAATGACTAAGTGTATTTCTAATGCACAGGAAGGCAATTTTGGAGCAGCTGCCTTATTGCTCAGCTCTTGGTGCCACACCTTTCACACCAGCCTCAGCCCGCAGACCTGAACTAGGTTGGTATAATGTCTTTAGCAGCATTATTCATTCAGTGTAATATTGAGGCAGCAATAACCAGTGTTTCTGTTAAAATTTGTGCAAAATCATACACTTTGTTTGCCATTGACTGGTAAAGAATAGACCCAAAACAAAAAATGTGAAAAATTATATTGGAAAAGATAAGCAGCATTTGTATACTCTGCTTGGTGTGATAGTATTATTCTTAAATGTGAAAGGTGAAGGGACTGTATTGCTTGGTGTGATAGTATTATTCTAAAAGTGAAAGGTGAAGGGACTGTATTGCTTGGTGTGATAGTATTATTCTTATAGTGAAAGGTGAAGGTACTATATTTTCTGAGCTTAAAAGAATGTGTCGTTCTGCTGCTTCCTTAAATTTTGGTTTTCTTTACATGTTTAATTTTGTTGAATCTATGCTTTGGTTGATTCAGTAGTTTTGTGTATTCTAGAAAAAGTTGTGGAGTAGGTTGCCATGCCTGTTATTGTGTGTCGTCTGTAAACATGTGGTAATCTATTCCCAATAGACAAATGACTAAATCAAGTGACTGGACAGAACAAACAATATTAAAAAAAAAAAGGATTGAGGACTAAATGCTTGTTGAAGCATAGTTGGTTTGGAGGAGAACGCCTAGTGGTTTCAGCAACATGAAGTGTAAGCATGCACACTTACCGAGTCAGTACCTGTGTGAGACAGCATACTTGGCCTTGCTGACCCAGCTGTTCAGTGAGTGGCTTACTCCATAAAGGGGGGGAAAGACAAGGTAGTTAGAGCAAAGTGTAATCTCCCTAAATGGCATGTGTTGTCAACTGTTGCCTCTGTCCAGTTTTTTTCCTCCCCTGACAACTAGCATAACTGGTACTAGTTAAGGGATGAATGGATGAATAAATTAAAATGAATATTATTTTGGAGACATTAATCATAAAATGTAACATTTAAACATAAAATGTTAGGTTTTTAATCTATCTGTTTAAAAAAAAAACCAACCTTACACCATAAAACCTTTGACTAAAACTCTTTATGCCAAATTGTTTACATGTTCAGATCCCTTGCCAAAGTTTCTTTGCTGGATTTGTATTTTTGTTATGTGGTTTATGCATGTTTTTACAGAGTGCGAAACACTAGGTATTGGATACAAAGATGTACACTGGTGAGATTGCTGCTGTTTTCTTGCTGGCAAGTGGATTTGTGTTGCAGGTGTTTGCAGGTCCTGTTCTGCCTCTGGCCACCTACTTCAAACTGTCAGTGTTCATGCCTGTACTTGCAGCAACGCTTCTCTCTGGCATCACTACAGTTTTGTTCTTCTGTTCTCTGCCATTTGTGTGTTGTATAATGTTGATGTAGACTAGACTGCAGAATCTTTGATTCTTGAACCGCTGTTCTTACTGTTGTATTCATTTTCTGCATGCAGTTTGCTTTGAAAACTTACTTTCTTCTTGCTCTGCAGTTTTGCTGGATCTTTAGGTTAGCATTTCAGCTTATCATGAAACACCACTGGTAAAGAAAATTGGTATTTAGATTTCCTTTTTATGCTACTGCATCTTGAGGTCTGTATACTGCATCAACTAAACATCAGTTAGGCAGTCAAACTGTCCATACTTGCTACAGACTTAATCTGTTTATACATGACCATTAAATAATGGACATATGGAGCATAGATTTCTTGTAATCCCTTTCCCTATCATCACTGTTGCCAACATTTCTGATTATGGTCATATCTATTCTGGAAGTATGAAGGTCTAACAGCTGGCTGTAAAGAGAGTAGAGTGTAAATAGTTCTATGTTGGGAATAGACTACAGATTCAGGGCTCATCGCTCAACTTTTGCAATCTAGTAAATGGGGCACACTTATTGCTGGATGGACAGAGGGAGCTGTCCGGATGAAACCTGATGTTATGTGGGCTGACCAAAGAACTTGAAAACTACACGCTAAAACATAAGGACGATCTGCCTCATATTTAGATGATTTTGATTTAGTTAATGGTTGCTATATTTTAGCAACAAGTGAAGCTTTTTTTAGTACAAGAATTTTCTTGAAATCCATATCTAGATAGCTAAATGTCTTTCTTTTTTTTTTTAAAATGTAAGGTTTGAAAGAAATTTACTTAGTAATTACTTGATAAAGGGTATACCATATTGATCAAAAACACCAACCCTAACCATCCTCAACATTTCTTGGTTTTGTTTGTGTAAAAATTCAGCCTTGTTAATCAAAGTTTTATTGCATACATTATTTTTTTTTTTCCTTTCTGGCTGAATAGTCGAGAAGAAACAGCAAAATTGGACTTTCCAGCGCTACAAGACAGTGATACTATTTTTATGTGATGGGTCATCTTATTTTACTGGTCTTTTTATCTTGTGACAGAGAGAGCAATGCAGGCAGGTGGAGATACCCCTAGATTTGCCCTTCCTGACAAACACCATCTTGATTTTTCCACCACACCTAACAATAATAATTGGACCGTTCACAAAAGGCTGGGTTTGTTGAGCCCCGCCAGCAGCAATAAAACTAAAAGGTAGTTTGATTTTTTGTTTTTGTTTTTTTTCTGATGACCCAAGCGACTCATTAATAACTAGAGAAGTATCAGAATGTCTTATGCGCTTCTTATTACATTTTGATGACCTTGTGCTGGTTTATTTTAATCACAGATATTTATGACCATTTTTTGTTTAAATTGTTTTACAAGTTGTTACTTTTCAGTGGGCATATTTTCTAAAGCATGGTGCATACAGTTGAATTATGCTCACAAAATTGGTTATGTCCTACAATTTGTTGAACTCTTTGCAGTACTTTTGTCATATTATTTCTGCACTTAGATTATCTTTTAATTAAATATAATTCAGAATGGATTGGAATAAGTAAGAAGTCTGCTCTGTGTGTGCACATGTGCATGCATGTGAGTGTTAAAGAGTGTGAATATGTGTGCTACCTTAATGTGCATTTACCTCTTGGTTGTAACCATGCCCCAATTTTAAAAGAAAATGCCACCACAAATTTGTTTCATCGATGTCTGTTTTTGCTTCACATAGAAACAACACCCACCTGTGTCATAGGTCAGGCAAAGCGAAACATCTTCTCAAGCGTCTTAGTGGAGTCAAAGATAAGGTGAGGTCACTCATATTAGTTTAAGTTTCTGGTGAGTGTTTATATTGCAGTCCTACTAAGGTTCAATCCTTTTAATTTTAGAAAGATAAAATTTTAGAAATAAAATGTTTTAAGCAGTGGATATGAATAACACTTTTCTGCTTTATTTGTCACAGGATTTTGCTGGTCCTGAAAGAAAGCGAAAGATTGGTAAGCACTTGAAAAATCCTGCCAGTGTGCTTGGCAACATGGCAGTTTCTGAGATCACCTCATCCATACCTCTTGCAGAAGACTTGCATCTTCTGTCCTCATCGAAACTACACGATGCATCGACTTCATCAAACATAAGTGTACACAATGCACTAAATCAAAGTTTTATTGCTCATGATGATGAAGTTGGGGGCAAGGATAAATATACTGTCTTGATCTACTCTGAATCCACATCTGTACAGTCTGAATCTGTAGAAACTTGCAGCAGGGTCACCACCGCTGACCCACTTAAATTACAGGAAGGTGCAGGGATGCAATGGCCAGGGTTGACAGATAGTTTGCTGAGACGTGGGCAGCCTAACACCATCACTAATGGGCTGCTAAGGGGTAAACCTGAGAATCTGAGCAAGCTTCGTCGAAGTTTTGACAAGTCAGATATCAGCTGCCTAATACCTGCTACAGTTCCTAGTGTGGAGATGGTGAGTGATCAAAAGGTTTCTCATACCACTGACGCCCAAGCCACAAAAGAGGATGGGTTGCAAGCAGAACACAGAGAGAGTGTAATAACATTCACACATGTAGAGGCTGGAGAGAGTGCCAGATGACAGTTCGCTAGCTTTATTTGATCCCCAACAATGTGGCTTTACTGACCAGACCGTAGTGAATGCAGACGAAACAGGTTTTGTTCCTACAATGGTTCTCTTGCCTTGAGTGAACCTCAGCAGTCTAGCTTTGGTGATCGAACAATGATAGCTGAAGACTGCTTCGATTGTGATGATTGCATTGCCAGTCAGAACTTGCTGACAGCAGCTGATGACAGTTCTGATTCTGATACAGAGTCCGAAGCAGGATTCTCCACTATATCTGGTGGGACAGTCATTCACAACCCAAAGGGACTCGCACTCTCCTGCACTAACCTCCAGTCTGATGATGAAGCATCAGTTCTTAGCTTAGGCTACTGTGGCTCCAGCGTGTCAGTTAATGCTCCTCCACTACTTCAGCCATCCACGAGTGTTGATTACCTCATCAGCTCTGCTTCAGAAACATCTGTCAGCAGTCACGTCAGGGTAATGGAGAGAACAATTTCCTCAGACAGTGGCAAGGGCTCAATGCTAGAGAGTGCAACAGCTTTTCCCGACGACCAGTTTTCTTTGCAAGAAAACCTATCTAAAGTAGACTCCAAGGAAGAAATATCAAAGTCAAAGATGTTAAAAGACAAGGAAATTTCCAAGTCAGCTGACAACAATATTCTCCGCAAGGCTACCAAGTGTGCATCTGATGATAAGCTGCACACCAAGTCTCGAGAAGACTGCCCTCCCAAACGCTCTCACAGTCTGCATACTGTTGGGTCTGAGAGGCACTTCAATTTTATCCCCAATCTTCAGATCTCAGCTGAAACTCACAGACTTCTGACCAGGGCTGGTTTTCTTCAGGATGCAGAAGTTCCTCATCATGTTAAAGATGTTTCTGTCCCACTGAGGTCACCCCAGAAATCGGGTGGTATTGCATTCCACAAGGACATTTACAGGGCATCATGCCGAAGTATGGACATAGTGGCAGTGAATAGAAACAATCACTCCTGCAGGCGGCAGACTTGTGAGAAAAAAACAGAGAAGTCCCAGGCAGACTTAGTGACACTCAAAATTTCTAAGATTGAATCATTAGATAAAAACCACTGCAAAGAAGGACAGGAGCTAGTTTTAGGCCAGGGTTTCAGTCAGAGTGAGCATAATGGTCGACCCAAGACTTCCATTTTGAAGCATGCTGAATTCCACCTTCAAAAACACGACAGCATTGCTCATATCAAAGAAACTAAGGCTGGACATGTTGCAGCTAACATTCAGGTCATAAACAGCATTGATTACCCCTCATTAGATAAGCCAGTCAGATCTCAACATTTTTTTACCTCTTTCACTCGCAGGCGTCGCATGTCTCCAGTCAGGATACCCACCATCTTTGCAAAAGATAACGAAAAAGAAATACATTATCGTGAGCTGGCTCGGAAAGTTTCCAAGCGAAGTCAGGGAGAAGAAACTCTAATGACCAAAGTTGTTCCATCAAATGATAAAAACCCTTCCAAAAAACTGGTGCTACATCAGGGAATAGGTGTTGACGATGTTCAGTCTCCAGAAACTTGTTCTGAAGAGCTCCAGCAAGCATCTTTCACTGCTGACTGTGCTGCAAATTTTAAGTCATCTAATAATGAAAACTGTACCTCTGCAGATGTCACAAAAGTTATTAAAAAGTCAGAGCTTATTTTCAGTCCCCTTGGCAACCCGAACACAGATTTGAGTGCCTCTCTAATGGAATCCATTGAGGAAGTGATTACCCCATGCAGACATAGACGCCGAAGCCATAACCTTGGAGATCGTCGTCCACTTAATGAGAAGACCAATCAAGCAGCGCCTTATGGCATGCCAGAAACAAAATGGTCGCCTGAAAAAGAAGCCAGAAAACTCCAGCCTTCATTCTCATCTCTAGACAAGCTTTTCATGGAAAGAGACAGTTGTGTAACTGAGAGCATCCATACAGACCCTTTGCAGCTTACCTAGCATCTTCAGCATCACCCAGAGCACTACTGAAGCTGAATATACTACACCAGTCCTGACACAAGTGCTCTTGCTGCAACCATTTTAAGTGTGATAATGTTTTATATATTTTTTAGACACAAACTGATGCTTTGTAATGTGCATTTTCTTTCATCACTTGGTATGTTAAATTTGTTGATAGAGGCAAAGACCATCATCAATTGATTTGGCTTTGAAAGAAGAAAAACATACCACAGTCTCTTTGCTTTGCTCTATAGCAATCTTCTATATCTTGATGTCCTTATTCTTCCATTTGACACTGCAACATTTCTTTTAGCCAGTATATAGTTTTAAATGAATTTGGATTCTAGGAAGACCGTCTAGATGGTCTATTGTTTGAAAACTGAGTGATGGAACAATTTCACAATTTTTACAGAGGTTATGTCTCAATTTTGAAAGAGTCACAACTTAAGTCTCTAAAGATGGGCTTTGCACTGCTCATGTAGAGTCTTACTGGATCTCTGCTTGTTGAGAAGCATTACTGCAAGGAAAGATGTTTAGCTTATCCATTTTTCGTAAATGCTGTATAACTGAACTTGCAGGTACATGAGGCAAAAGATAAAAATAAAATTTAGAGAGATATGCCCTGAACATGAGGACTCTCCAGCCCTCAGTCAGCTGCTGGTTTGTGACAGTGTCTATGGGTTAAACGACCTACTTTCTGCAAGAAGAGAGATTCTCAAGATAACGCTCTTACATGCATCATAAATGTTCCATTTTTCAGTATAAAACAGTGAGCATCAAAGGCAAACATATTTGCTAGGCATTAGTTCATGTATTTTTGCAGACACTGCACAGCATTGTTAAACTGCATCTACTCCAGGCAAACAGCTGTAAAAGTGACAGCTAACAATATGTATTAATATCAAAATGACAGCTTACAATATGTATCAATATTCAAGTAAATTGTAAAACCAGGGGCAGTAGTTATAATAAAGCAAGGCCAAGTCATTGGCTTGGGGCAACATGGGAAACTCAAGGAAAAGCATCTTGTTTCCAAAATTATAAAGCAATGTTCAGACCCTGGAAATATTGTTTTGCCCCTGGAGCGGTAGCAAATGTGCCCAGAGATAAACATGAAACAGCATTCGAGGGATCTTTATAATTTTGGAAACAAGACACTTTTTCTTGGGTTCCCCATGGCAACAACCTGCCCTCACTTCATAACTACGGCTCCTGAGCTATACAAAGCTGTAAAAATTATTTCATGTAATACATTGAAAGACTCCTTGTCTGAAACTGAGCTGTTACATTAAAATGGTTGAAGGCATATTTTTTTCAACTTGTTTTTAATTTATACTATTTGTGTTAACGTCTTTATATTTTGCACTCAGCATCAGATGATGGAGGCAAAATGGTTATAGAAGAAAAACTTATTATATAGCATATTTGTGTTTATTGCTCTTGAAATGGAAGGTGCCTTACACTTAAGGCTGTCATTGTTCAGGAAATGTAGAGATCACAGAGTTTCGGTGAGAATGGTAAACGGATTAAGAATCTGTGCTTACATTACCATTTGGCAGACATTTACCTTGGACATTAAAGCAGCACTGCGCTGGCTGCAATATTTTGGTGCATGTGTTCAAATTATATTGTATGTAAATAATGTCTGGTCTCTACACAAAATTCTGATGCAATTAATCTTTGTAAGATATATTAAGCGATCAACTTATTATCCTTGTAATCATTTTACTGGTGATTTACTCTGTTAATATGTATATACTTTTAGCTATATAGGTGCTGAAAGCAAGACTGAATTTATTGCATGAAATTTGTTTTCAGAAGAGACTATTATATTCAGCTAGAGCCAGTATGTGTACTGTATGTACCTATTACACACATTATAAAATAGAGCTGCATTGCATATTCAAGCTTAACTAACACTAAAGAATTTTGCCGATTGAAAATGTTTTTGTTAATATCTTCAGGTGCCATGGTTTTTCTTAAATAGTGGTTCATGTAATAAGGATTGGCTGTCCCAGATTCAGATCTTGTTTTGGGCACGTTCTTTTTCTGTATGTGACATCTGTTTACAGGGCCGGCTACTTAGCTGGGATAATTCAGCCTTAGTTGCCTACTTAGTGAAAACACTATATCCCCTCTCTTAATTAATGGCTAACATTTAAAACCAGAATTTGAATAGTTATTCATTTCTCAAAAACTTTGATACTTGCAGTTCTGCTGGAAGTAAAGGTAGAACCATCAGAAGCAAACAAACGGGCCAGGTGGATGTTATGAGGCACAGGCTGAACTGCTTTTTTAAAGAGCTTTTTTTATTACTTTATGTTATCCAGGAAGCACCTAATCTTGTATTGTGCACATGACCCTAGACTTTTACTCAAACAGTTAAATTAATTTTTCATTTTCTTTTTATATAAATAATGCATACATCTTTGTCACCTTTGATACTCAATGCAACATCTGCACTGTTAATATCGGGGAAGGCGGAAGTTTGTTAACAAGATTAGCAAACCATCAAAGTGATCATAGATTTAGTCCATGTTAATTTGGAAAATAACAGGCAACAGGACATGATCATTAAATAGTCTTATGTGGAAACGTTTTGTCACTGCCTTATAAATCTGATCAGGACCTGTGAAATGATTCTTCCAGTTAGTTACTTATCAAAGATAATTGCTCTCCAAATTTCTTTTATAAAACTGAACTGTTTAGTCTGACCAGCATTAAATGTTTGGACTCAGGTGTGGTTTTAAGCAAGTGCTTTATGTCTAGCAGTGCACAGCAACTGACAAAAATTTTACGGACATTAGTGCAGGCATATTTGGTGGTAGTTTATAAAGTTCTAAACAACTGTGGTGGACATAGTTGCAAACAAGTCTAGGGAAGCAGATAGCCAAGTGGTTAGAATTCTGGAGTTCAAACTGAGAGGTGTGGTTTGATATGGAAGTAGCCAGTTAATTAAGTTTACTTCTCCCAGTAGACCCAGCTGAAGGCAATGGGTACCCGAGTCTAAAGAGAGTTGGGGAAGGTCAGCACGGAGGGCACCAGCCTCATGTAAAACTGGCCCCAGGAAAAGGGAAAGTATCTAACACTATTCCCTTACGACCTGAAGAAGGTCGTGGGATGACCTTTACTGGTTAAGAACTGAATGGTAAATGAAAATTTTTCAACAGTCTGGGTATCTTAGTTGGTGCATGGGATTGCTTTTGAAATTTAAGCTGTATCTCCTACTTCGTTTTTTTAAACAAAAAAAGATATTTGATGTTTGGAACAAGCCGATAAATTTTACATATTGAGTGGTGTAATCTAATATATACAATCCTAATTTGCTCAATTGGGGGGTTTGGTTGATATATAATTTATACACGTGTATTGCTCATTGCACAGCAGATAGTTATTGATACTTTTTTCCTTATAAAATGATTGAAGCTTCATGTTAGTTTCTTAAAATTATTGGCCTGTAACACATCTACAGATTAATCTTCAAAAGATGCAGTTATTATTTTGTATGCTTCATTTTGTAGTGTGCATATAATACATATACATGTGAACACACAAGGTGTTTCTGATTGAGGTGGATGTGTCGGGATAATGCTGCTTAACAATTCATGATCAACTATTTTAGAGTCATCACATGCTCTACTAGTGAAAGCTACTGTAGTTTATCTGCTGTGAGTCTCTAAGGATTAAAACAGCTCCGCTTTCATGTCTGCATAATATTTTCACCACACTGCAGCAAAATGCTAGGTGACTCAAAGACAATGTTTACAAATAACTGGTGTTTCACATTTTTTATCATAGCATGTAAATAAATCCTATTTTTCTTCCACACCTATGCTGTTGCAGACACACTTTTTACTTAGGAATAACACAAACTTTCATACAAACATATTTATGCAGGTACTAATTATTTCTCTAAAAGACATTCCAAAAAAAGAAATTTAATTTGCTATTCACACACTTTGGGGTCAATTTGTGTAACTTAACAGATTTTAGTGATTGTGCAATGTTCCACTTTAAAAAAAAAAAAATTCCTAAATGCATTGGTCCTTCAACTGATTAATTCATAAATAAAAGTAGATGACACAGTAATCAGATTTGATTTTTTTTAGTTCATGTGAGAACACCCTAAACCTAAATCTACCACCATTGTGGCTTTGATATTACATTAAACCAGCGGTTCTCAACCTTTTACTTGTGGCGACCCCCCTGACGAACACCGGTACGTCCGCGACCCCTTAGCCAGCTAGTCGGTGGAAGAGCGGGGGGGGAGCCTTAAGCTAACCTCGAACGCCGCGTCGAGGAAATCAACACGGAAGAACAAAAGTTCGTATCTGCAAGAAGTATAACTTTAATGAAATTTTAAAACAAATTCTGTGGTGCTAATAAATATTTTTTATTGGACACTCACAATGAGAAGGTTGAGCCTGCTGCTGTTGCATAGAGAAGCGAAGCGAACCTGTGTGCGATGTTCGTACCCACTGCTATTCGCAGCTCAGCCTCTGCGTCACAAGATTTTGTATTAGATTCAGTGCTGCAATGTCAAATCTTGCTCACACATATACCAAGTTGAAAAATGGCAGAAGAACTTCATTGCTGGAGAGGAGAGGGGAGTCCGCGATGAGAGATTGGGAGAGAGAGGGCAAAAGGCGAGAGGAGGGAGATTGGAGCTTAATTGTTGAGAGGGGGATTGTTGTTTTAAGTTTTAGAAGTGAGAAGTCACTGCATTGCCGAGACAGTGTACTTGAATAGGGAGAAAAGATTTGGAGTTTGAGACCCTCACCACTCGGTTACACAATCTAAGCTAATTTCACTAATACCGGTATAAGAAACTTTTTAAAAAAATGACTACCTTCGCGACCCCCTTGTAGGCACGTCGCGACCCCCCAGGGGGTCGCGCCCCACAGGTTGAGAACCACTGCATTAAACACAAGTTATAACAAAGAACGAAGTCATGCAACCCACCTGGCTTTTTTTAAACTAAAAGCAATGAGTAAAATAGTCCACAACCATCATTTATTTTACCAACTGCTGCAATGAATCTCAATTCCTGATTTTAAAATGGGGGGGGTCCAAACCACTGAACTGTACCTTATCTTTCCTACATCTGTACAAATGGAACATTTGGAATATGCCACTTTCTGCTGCAAATGATAATATGATTTTATTGCACAATTTTACAGCAGTCATTCAAAATTCTAAAAAAAAATCCATCTAGACATTTCTATTTTGGCTTGCTAAAGATTTTTAAGCCGTACCATCATCACACTACTGCATCCTGATTTCACATGGCTGGAATGGTTTGCAAAACTGAAAATTGACAGCAATAGACTAACTCTTCCACAGCAACTCCAAATGACTAATGATAACAAGAACCTATAAGTGTAAGTCTATTTTCATTCTAATGATGACAACATCAAGAGCTGTTTTAACACCTTTGTCTGACTTGTTTCTCGTATTTCTCCTGCCAGGAACATTTCATCCACAACGCTGTACACCTGAATGAAAAAAAAAAATGGGTATAACACTTACGCTTAGTAGCAAGGTGAACTAACATACTAACAGATGCAACAGTGCACTGTTACTAGGCAAGTCTGGTCATGATGACCATTTTATAACTGACTGGGCCTTTTTGTTTAATGCAAAGGAGGATAGCTACAGATAAAGGTGGAGTTCTGGAAGTCTTTAGTCTTAACTAAATAAAGTTTGGAAGTAATCGACTAGTCCTAACTATATAAACTTTGGAAGTACCATGCTAGTTCTCAATACAACAGTTTGGAAGTATCCGGCTAAATTACATAAGGTTTGGAAAAGTGAATGTCTTACAGAAGCTGGTTTTGCTGAAAATATAGTTACCTTGTAAAAATTGAAGACAAGATCAAGCTCACACACATTATGGAAAAATTCATTCAGAACCTCCACAAAATTATGAATGGCCTCCAGGTATGCCAAGTTGTTGTCACTTACATCAACGCAGATACAAAAGTACAAGCCAGCATAACGGCGATACACAATTTTAAAGTTCCGGAACTGCAAACAATAATTTGTGAAATGTTAAGTGATCTAAGCAGACTCTAGTCGAAATAAAAAATATCTGTAATACAGTTCTTGTTGTATAAAAATGTAATAATTATGTCAAATTAAAACGAAGCTCACAAGGGGAAGGAGACATTCTGTTAAAAAATCTCTAGGTCAAATAATCTGTTATAATACAATAAATGAATCAATTAAAAAATTTGTTGATTGCAGATGTTTCACAAGTGATACCGTATACTCAAGTAATAACTTACACAAAACAAAACAATGATATAAGGAAAATGCCCAAAATAAACAAAACTTAAAGTTCCTATTTTAAAGTTTAAAAAATAAAAATATGATCTTACTTCTCTTTTACAAAGAAAGTCTAATTTCAAACTGGACTAGATGCATATTATGGCACCAACTGAAAAATGGTGATATTTAATTAGGTAAAATATCTAGAAAATGCAAGTCTTTAGAATTGTATTGCTAACATTTGCTTGATGCAATACTGTACCTCTACAAAGTTTGTATGCTTGGCATCGCGCACAGTAACCACAGCATGCACTTCCTCAATCAACTTTTGCTTCTCCTCATCGTCAAAGTGCATGTACCACTTGGCAAGACGTGTCTTGCCAGCACGGTTCTGGATAAGGATGAAACGAATCTGCACATATATACATATATAAAGGCATATAGAGGTGACAGTGAACTGCCCATCCAGCAATTACTCACATTAGTCTTCTTGGATAGTTTTATACACAGTTGTTTACCCACTGGCTTACATTCTCTATTGAAAATCAGGGAATAAATGCATTTCAAGGGCACAATTTCAAGAGCCTTATGTAGGACAGAGACAGATATTGTCTCCTGCACACAAGTACAATATTAGGAAAGTCAGGTACAACTTTAGCAAGAACCTGGCTCAAGTTTAAACCACACAAAAACCTAATATCCCTATCACCTGGCTCACTACAGGCAGTTCAGTAATGGCATACAACTTTAGGTACCTTTCCTTTTTCTTTAGTCTACTTAGATCCACTCCCCTCTTTTCAATGGGCTGATACCTTATATCAGTTTAAACACTAATTTTGATATGTCCTCCTACCCTCACCTCTGCTTCTAATGCCAACATGAGTGGGTGGGCAGGTGTAAGTGTGATATTGTATATTGGGATGAAAGTGTGTTGTTAATATGTACAGTACTCCTTGAGGGTTTAAAAAAAAAGAGAACAGAGAATGTATGTGAAGGAAAGTGTGAGAGCATGTTTATCCTTTGTTTACATATGTTTATATACCCTTCAGTCATGCATCTGTACCAAACTCAGTATTTTTGGCTTATCAACCCAACCTCTATAAAGTTACATTTATGTTCATTATAAATAAATAAATATATAATATAAAAAAGATATCTGGGCTGCAAATGTTCCTGTCCACACAAGTCCAGTCATACAACGGATCTAATAATTTTTGTTGTTGGTGGAGTTCCTCTGGCTGTTCATTGGGTTGTCTGCAGAAGGCTTATTTGAAAATCCAAAATGAGCCCACAAACTATCAGAAGAGAAGCAGTGCAGATCCACTATGATAATAGTGTTAAGGCATTCATTCAACTGTTTGTCAGCTTTCAAAGATTTGGAAAAGTCTCTTAAAATCAATGTACATTTCATCTTTTGACGCAATCGTACGGTACCTAACTCGTTATCTCACCACCATCTGTCCAATACAAATGTTGAGTGAGGGACACACGGAGAGAAGGGCAACAGGCAGAGAGCATATGAAGGGGGTAACAACTGTATTTCTCGAGGGCACGCGCTATGCTGATACTGGAAACAGAAGGGCGGATTTACGGAAATTAAGTGCTTGAGTTGAGTTGTATCAGTGACGAGATAACGAGTTCTTTTACAAAGCTGGAATTTTTATGCACATCGGAGTTCAAGGACATTTGCTCACTCGCTTGACTTAATGTGCTGATTGCTGATAGCATATAATCTGATCAGCAATGACACGAACCATCGCATAAGTATCGTGCTTAAAATGTGAAAAATATTTTCGTATATACGTCATTTCCCGAGGAAAATACCTATTACACAGTACACATCTACACTATGTTTCATAGTCTGGGCATACAGCTAGTCTTCACAGTTTGTGCACTGTACTAACAAATCTATGAATGAAGGTGTAATGTCCAAAGTACTTTTAAGTAAAATTTTGCTTCTAAAAATAAGTATAAATGGATGATTATTGCACCGACTTAAATGCAGCGTCGAGTACTAATAAATCGTCCCAGACGTAGGGAACACAAGCATATCATATCAGATAAGTCAGCAGATAAGCATCTCTATACATCTCTGAGTCTACGAAATACCGCTAACACAGAAATTTGAAGAAGGATATGCTTATTAAAAAAACTAATCATCATTTAAAACATAACGAAAAACACAAACCACAAAAAGCGGAAACTTACAATTATTACTTCGACGCCTCCACCATGACGGCATGCGCCTGCTCACACAATTTATGCGAATTAATTATTTGCGACTACTTCTCAACATTTGAGAATCGTACGTTTGGGAATTGTATAATCTTCAGATGTTTATTCCAGATTGTATGGTTTCGTGCACCACACTCCACAGACACTTCTGTTTGACTGTTGAACGCACTGTAATGTCACGGTAATATCAAAGTTTAAAAAAATACGATAATTTTTTACTTTATGGATACCTATGATGGCAGCCAGGCCCGTTCTAACCCCCCGCGGGGCCCGTGGCATAGCGGTATGTTGCATCAAACACTCCCCAACAACCTCAAGCGTCCTGCCAGTCCAGGGCCCTTGACACACGATCGCACGGTGTTTATTAATGAAATGTGCGGGGCCCTAGGCGGGATGCCTCGTCTGCCTGCTTCTCTAAGCACGGCCCTTCTGATGGCAGCTCGGATTACGTCAGCGTATCTAGATGTAGAGGTTGCGGTAACTGCTGCTAGCACACGAGAAAGTCATGCGCGGAAACGCTGGGGTTGGTGATGGACGGGCATTATTTCAAGATTACCTAATCATATTAAGGTCATGTAGTAATTTTCATTAGCCATGCCCTTGGAGTAGCTTTTTTTAAATGTTGAATAATAAGACCATGACTTTACTGCATATTGTGGTAATGTCAAGAGTAATGGTTTCATGTGCGATGTCGAAAACAGAATGCAGCACTTCTAAGAAGTATCTGTAAATTGCAATGCGTTTATCGACTGCGTAAGAGTTACTGAGGTGGAAAGTAACTGCTAGTAATTGCTATCAGAAAGTCAAAAAACAGGTAAAGCGGAGTTTTTCCAGAAAGTTGTAGATCTTTTCTATGGAATTTTGATTAACAATACAGACCAGTCTTAGGCATACACATGGCAAGGAAAAGACGGAAAAAGAGGAACGACTTAAATGCATGAAATAGGTCCAGGCTTAGAACGGTTAATAAACTACTACTGACGTTTTCGAGTAAAGAGAATCGATCAGATTCAATCGACATACCTATCATAATATAGTGGAAATATATCTTGCTTTTATGAATAACCTTTTGGCACCTAACCTTTAATCACACACTTGCATGAATAATTGAAATCCTCCACAAAACCTCGACCGCCCATCAAATGAAGTCCAGCTTTAGAAAATATAACCGCCACCTGCATGTTCTAGTAAGAAATGGTATTCATGAAAGCAATGTAAAAATATGCATATTGCAAATGTTCATAAGGGTTGTCATGTTCAGGTACAGGATATCAAGGATAGGTGGAACAAATCTAGGGAATAACATGAAAATAAAAATGAAACATCCATGTCACAATGCTTGTGCTGTAGTTTTTTGTCTGTTTCTGGACTTTTTGGGGTACAACTTTTGGCTACTTAGATGTACTTCTCAAATAAGAAAAGTACCTACCGAGACTACACTTCTACCATAACATTCACGACAGAAAAAGACTTAAAGAGCATTGCATTATCTTGTATCCTGGACTTTGTACAGCCTTGAAATGGATGTATGTCGTTCAAGGAATGATGCACCTCCAGCTCGTGTATCACACATAACAATTTCTCTTAACCTTTTGATGAATCTCCTAATGAAGGCTTAGGTTATAGAAAAATCTGTCCCCAAAAGTTCTTGTTTTGTTTTCATATGGGCGAGCATGCTAGGAATTTTTTCCTTGAGAAAAGCTGTTTCACTTGCTTGAAATCAATCTCACAGATGTCTGAAGGCAAAATTAGGCAGGCTATGAAGAATACATTTACAAGGTCCTGTTCGAGGCGTTTTGATATATAGCCATTGTATGGCTAATCCAAGCTGGGAGGAGTATGTAAGAGTCATCAGCAGAAACTTTGTTGCGGGGACTAGCGGGTGTGGATTTAATCGTATTTTGATGGCAAGTTTGCTAAAATCAGGCTAGCTCCAATGATCCTGAAGAGAAGAGTACAGAGGACCTACTACCTTTCTCAGTAGTATTATGCGTAGTGGCTTTAGATCTATAATCTCGTGAACTATGCATTGTCTTGCATCTTTTCCCTGTTGTGTGTTGTTTGTAGGGATGGGGTGTCGGATGCAAAAAGCCTCTAATAAACTGCACTGCTATTTTGAAGCAATGTTTCTTAAATTTAGAGAGCCAAGGCAGAGAGAATAATATGCTATACTTTATGGATCAGGGCTAGCCATATGGAAAAGGCCATTATTTTCAGTGTATTTTGATTAATTGCTTTTGATTGCAGAGCCAGAACACAGTTGATATCGCATTTAGCGAGGAGAGCACTTTGATGCATTCATTCCTTTCATTCTGGAATCCGTCGTAATCTACATGCCATTTGCAGGTGAAGTCTGTAAAGTTTCTGAGAAAACCTCATCATGAGTAACAATTTAACAAATCACAAAGAGCGTGATGCAAAGAATACAGATCTAATAACCAAAATTAACCCAAAACAATTGTGTGGACTCAAATTCATACCTAAGGGGATTATTTCTCTTTTAACTTGAAATTTTACAGATTGCTAATATTCTATAAGTGTACTTTTGTAATTTAATTTTATACACTCTTTGAATGAATTTTTAAGCAGATTGGCCCATCATTTTATCTAGAGTCCACTGCATATGTAACTGTGAAAAGAAAAACTTAGTTAACTATGTGTTTGTGTGTAATGATATGCTGTGTAATAATTAAACTACAAGACCTTGATATGATGCTTTTAATCAGACATTACAAGCTTTGAGGCATAATAGCGCTGTTGAGCACCAACCAAGCCAACTAGTCAGACATTTGAAACTTTGTTAGCAGCATTTTTCAGGAAGATTGTAATGTAATGCAGCATATCAGAATTACAAGCAAAAAAGGGTATTAGAGGACAATTATCGGGTAACATGATTCAGGATCAACCTCACCAATTGCGCAAAAAAATATGAAGCATAAATGTTCTTTGAGTAATTGTAGTTTAGATAACAAATAAATAAACGCAAAATTTGTATAGTGCTAACTCACACTCATAAGGAGCATGCTTGCTAGCGCTTAAGAAGAAGGAGACATGGACAACATACGAAGGCAGATTAAGACAAACAAATCAACAATAAACAACAGAAAAATAACAGTACTGATGACGAATAAAGACAAATATAAAATGTAAAGAGGAACCAAACAACAAGGACTGAGAGTATCAAATTGATTTTTGCAAAAGGAGACAAGTAGGGAAGTAGAAATAGTGGAAAAGAGGGGAGGGTGTGGAAAGGACTAGCATGTGGGAAAGGTTGTTAGGAGTAATGGATTGTTACCAAGAAGAGAGTGTTTTCAGTGGCCGCCACATTTAAAAGATTCAATAGTGAGGTAGGTGGCAGATATTGGAAGGAGAGAGTTCCATTGCGCTCAGGTCAAAAATCCTGACTGTGTGTTCTGGTGAAAGGAATAGGAAGATGTCGTCAACGTAGAATGCTAAGAGGGCTGCGGGACCTATGGAGAGCAAAAAAATTCAAGAATACTCAGGAGCAGCAAAGAACACAGCATGGACAGTTTGGTACTGGATGTGAGAGGGGATGGGTAACCAATGCAAGAAGTTTCAGTGATTTGTTATTGGAGAATGTGTAATTTTGCCTCAGATACTGCTGATTCTAAGACCATGAGGCGGATCCCTTATAAAACCCATCACATGGAGATGCTAAGTACCAGACTTTCAAGTGTCACAATATCGGTTCAAAATTGGAAAGCTATAATATGATCTCAACTTGTACCCAGCAGATGGCAAATCTTTGCTACATGGCTGGAGTTCAACAGGTAGGTTTCTGATTGACATAATATTGTCAACATCCTGGGAATGAAATGAAAAAGAAATCTTATTTTTCTCATTCATCTATTTATAACTTTCAATTATTCATCATAGGATTTTTATAATTTTATCATTCATCTATTTCTTTCATTTTCAGTATTTTTTGGTCATTGTTTTCTCCAGTACTTATCTACCTGTCCTTATTGTAAACGGGAGGCTCCCCAACACAAGATTTGATTCAAGAACACCACTTTTAGTATTTTACTTGGAAAAAATAAGGAACCATGTCAGTGCTCTTTCACCCAGCAAAAAGAAACTATTCATTATAGATATCTTTGAATTGCAAAAAATCCATGGCGCAAAGCGTGGGGTGATGTGTGGGCGCTGGCCATTGGTTTCAGCTGAGAGACAATAGTGCAAAATAAGCCCCAGAGCTTGCATCTCTCTCAGACATTCTATTGTATTTCAGACATTGAGTGGAAACTGCACACAGTCGGCTTAAAGGTGGCCAGTAGTGACCACAAAGGGACGGTGTGAGGCCGGGTGGGTCTCTGGCGAGCGGACATCATCATTCATCTATTATATATAGTACGTTTTCGTCTACTCTTTTTTGTGTGTGAAGTCCGTCGTTTTTCTTCTTCTCATCCACCTATCCTTCCCTCTCCTACATCGTGTGATGTGTGGAGCGTGCAGACGGCGGACCAGAGGGTCGCTTTGTGTGCCGGACAGTTGGAGTGCGGCTCAGCGCGGGAGCATCGCGCAAGGCCACAGAGAGTGAAGGAAACAGTGCAGACAGACAAAGTGCAAACTTTCCTTCTAATTCTAACGCCAGGCTTAATGGCCTCAGTGGCGATACCCAGATCGCTCTGTCAGAACTGTATCGCAGTGTGTGCGGGTGTTTTTGTTTTTTGGGCGTCGGGTGGTTCTTTGTATTTCTTTTGGGAATGTATTTGTATAGTTGGGTTTTTTTTTAGTTTACTATATTTTCTGTATTATTTGTTATTTGTACTGCTCATTTCGTCTTTGTTGTGGTCTTCGCTCATTAGTGGTTCGTTAGGAACGTTGTGTCATCCATCCTGGCTGAGTGAGTGGTCGTGTGGCTGTGCCGGCTGTTTGAGCGGTTGCGAGCGTGCATCCGGCACTCTGGGGATTGTAAGATATAATCATGGTAATTATGTCTTTTCTGTACCTTGCTTATGTCCAGATCCGTTTTTTCTCTAGCAGTTGAGTTGTGGGGTAATGAGGAGCACACATGGCTAAGCTGTTTTGATGAGTTCAATCCTCCTAGCCACAATTTACAGGTACAGCGTACGGTGTGTACATCTCTCTCTCTCCACATTACATGCATACATAGACACTGTAATGTGTCTTTCACTCTCTTTGTCAGTGAATAAAGCTTACAGGTACAACATATTGTATGGTACTGTGCTTCTCTCCAATGTTTACATGCATTCATAAACATCGTATTCTCTCTCCCTTTGTCAGTGGATAAAGTTACAAAACAAAAATTCAGTTACAAGACAACCAGCCAATCCTTTTTACACGCATACTAATTATATTCATGTAAATTAAAAATGATGAAAAAAAAAAAAAAAAAAAATATTATTAAAAAAAACATGTCTTATCAAGTCTCTACATCATTATCAAGTAATATGTTATCGATCATCAGCATGTCATGACTCATCATATTTCATTACCATAAGGGGCTGCCAATGTTGTGATGCTAATTATCATATTTGTACAGACTGAGGTGGAAGAATACATATCCACTTACGCTGAAAACTTTTTTCCTACCTGGATTTTTGGAAACACAGCAAACACAGACGCTGATTACTTTATGTGGTAAGCAGAGTACCGCATAGAATCAATTATATATAGGATACTGAGTAAGGCGGCGAGGATATGCGTAACTCATTCTACCATGCTTGATAACTCGTAATGCGCATTGCGGCTGTCTATGCACGCATCACCGTGCTTAGACTTTGCAGATATCCCTCGAAAATTGAAGCGCGACTTAGACCAAAGATAGCAGGGCCTCATGCGCACAAGTTGAGGTGCATGATCAAATATATGGGCAACCGCAATGCTTTCATCTAATAATCTTCCTAGCGGACTGCAATCAAAGGCAAGCACGAATCCTTGTTAGGGCTATAAACATCGGGGAATCAAGTCTTCTGCACATAGGCACTTTCACATCAGGTAAGGCCAAGACGAGAACATATCCAGGCGCTGAACTAGCAGATACGACCAGACTTTTGTCGAGAAGGTCCAGCGTGAGATTCACTGTTGACATCTTGATTTGTTCACTTTTCTCAGGACACCGAGGCTAGTCGTATCGACGAGCTATATAATTTTTTTCGCACAAGCTAGTCCACACGATGTGCTTATATATATCATTTTACAGAATAACTCAACTCAGCTCACAGATATTCTTGAGGGCAAAGTCCAATTTTAAATAGCTAGTATAATCTTATCGTACAGTTCAGTACAAAAATCATCTGAAAGACATGTAACAGTAACAACTTTTCAAGATACATATTATCTCCAAGTGCGTGAACAGACTAATACAAAGCAAAATCAGATAGAAAGCTTCAACATTCTCACAAGAGTCTCAGCCGCCTCAGAAAAAGTCATGTTTTAAACAACGTCCTGTGGCTTTTAAGTTTAAGGTTAAAAAACTACCTGTTTTCCTGCTCTTCCTTGTCCAGTCCCCTGCTAAATATGATCTGACTTCCTTTTCAGTGGATGGATTTATCCCTGCCCTTCTTTCACTAAGCCACCCACTTATCAATCTTTCTAATCTTCACTCTTTCTCATCTTAAACCGACAACAATCAAGTAACACACCCGCGCACCGGCTACACCTTTGATGCATTGGAAGCAGAGAAATGGTTTTCCTACCACACTATAGGGGTAATCAAATCTCCCTCTTTACTCGCCAATAGTCAGCATGCTGTACACAGCACTGAACTACGAGACAGTGACAGTGAATTATAAACTGATCTGAATTTTCGATAAGAAAAAATGTATATTTAATTTCAACTGACTCTACTCGATATTTGTTTGTTAAAGGATTCAGTGTCTTATTAATCAAGAACGCGATAACGTGACATTAGCTAAGAATCCCTCGGGTTCAAAGTCGTAAGGTGAAAAATAGTGAGCATAAAACAGTTGTCATAACCTAAAGAAAACATGCGACGTCCGTTTAGCGAGCGGGTTTTAACCGCTAACTCAGCTGCAGTGTGTCCTATGCAAAAGTGGAACTCTTCCGCTCGACTTAGGCATAGTAGCAGGTAGATCCCAAACCTTTTTCGGCCTGCAGACCAAACACATTTCCGACATGCGTGTCACGGGCCGCTTCAAACCGCAAAAATACAAAAAGAAGAAAAAAAATCCAGAGCAGGAGAATACCATTTTTCATTAGAAACAGCGAGTGTACTTACCATTATTCATGTAGTAATTAGTGGGATATTTCAAGTTGTTTCTCGACTATCACCAACTTCTGAATCCTGTCCGTGCTGCATCGCAGAGACACCAAGTCGGAGCATTGAAATCGAAATGTTCGTCTGTCGAAAAAAAGATTGAGAAGCACGCCCCTACATAGGGATAAATACTTCTTCTTCCCTTTATTTGGGTTTTTTTTTTTTTAGATTTTTTTTTATTGCTAACGTGCCGATTCCCCTGCACTGTGATCAGAAGTTTCGCGGGCCGGATATGGCCCGCGGGCCGTAGGTTGGCATCCTGGCTAGAGGATATAAAGGTGAGCCTGGCATGTGGTCCTCCCATCCAGCCCCCTGTCTCTCCATCCACCATCGAGGGCGCCGCCCCTTCTCCCCACCTTTATTCCCTCGTGCACTGTCCAACAATGGAGCTTTCCCTGCAATGCATGTACGTGTGAAAGTCAAGCCGAAGAGACGGTTCCTGCGAGATGCCATTCTATGTAAATGATATTTTCCCTAACGTTTTTCGTCGCTTAAAAAAACGAAGGAGCAGGCCATTTTTACCTCCTTCCCCTTCTGTGACAATGCGCCACCACCCCTCCCCGTCCACCAAAGCCGAGCGGCTCGCCCCCGCCCCTCCGCCCCTACTTCCCCGATGTGAGCTGGTCACTGTCAATGTACCCTGGAGTAATGTGGTTTTCCTGTTAATACATGTACTAAGAAACTCCCATGGTGTGTCAACGTACAAACAAGGAAAGGTGTCATGTTAGATGTCATTCTATAAAAAACGATATTTCTCCTAACATTTCATCTTATATATATATATAAACAGCAGGCCATTTTTGGCGCCCCTCTCCGTTGACTGCGCCACCTAGAGGCCTAGACGACTGCCTAGTTCGCCTGTAGTTAGAACCAGCCTGTTGGGAACCACCCTCTCCAAAGACGGCTACTCCATGCAGGATATCCACATCAGGGTTGCGACAGTAATAGCGGCAATGGCGAGGCTGGACAGTCTGGTGCAGCCATAACGTTAGGTTCACTACAAACTGCAATCTTTACAAGTTCCTCGTAGTTCTGATCCTGCTTGACGGATATGAAACGTGGTCTGCTTGCATTTGTTAAAAATCTGATGAATACTTTTGTTGGTCATTTAATGGTATTATTGTTTACTACCCCCCTGTGGGACCCCGGGGTATGCTTGCCTAGCAAGCATTGCAAGAATAGGGTCCCTGCCATCCAGCCAGGCATGTCGTAAATGAGGCGACTAAGGTGGAACACCTCACCTAGAGGTAAAATAGGTTGTGGTAGGGCTAACAACCCCACCATGTAAAAAAAATCCAGTTACAGAAACTAAAACCAGAGAACTCGTCACAGATGGCGAAGGTAATGAAAGCACACCAGGAACTGGACTAAGACGGACGACAGCCAAACCCGAAAGGAGCTGGCGCCCCCGACAGCGGATTTACTGAAGCCGAGGCAGAAGAATGAGGGTTGGGGTGCTGGAACGTCCAGACCTTGTACCAGACTGGCAGGATGCTCCAATTAGTCAAGGAGTTTGACAACTACAACTTGGACATCCTGGGAGTCAGTGAGGTCAGATGGACCGGCACGGGAAAGAGGAGACTAGCGTCAGGACATACCATCTTGTTCTCAGGAAGATCAGACGCTCAGCACTCTGAAGGAGTAGCTCTACTCCTCAACAAGAAAACGGAAAAGGCACTGCTGGAATGGAAGCCTTATGGAGCCCAGGCTTTTGAGAGCAAGAGTTCCATTCCAAAGTACACCAAGCTGACAGTCGCTAGCCTGCTATGCACCAACAAATGACTCTGAGCAGAAGACAAGGATGCTTTTTACGATCAAGCTCCAGGCAGCCTCAGAAAGCGTTCCAGCCCACGACATGTGCTCATCATCGGCGATCTCAATGCCAAGGTGGGAAGTGACAACACCTGCAGGGAGCCATGTCATGGGCAAACATGGAATCTTAGAACATCAATGACAACGAGAGAGACTGGCATGACTTTTGTGAAGAAAACAAACCTACTGATTGGAGGCACACTCTTCCCACACAAAGACATCCACAAGGCAACATGGACATCACCAGATGGGATCACAAAGAACCAGATAGACCATGTCATCATCAACCGAAAATGGAGGAGCTCACTTCAGAGATGTTAGAGCCTACAGAGGAGCAGACATTGCCAGTGACCACACTCTTGTATAGCCACAGTTCTCTGAAGCTGCGTCGATCACGAGGAAAACAATCAGGCACGTCAGCAGAGAGTGGGACTCTGGACAAACTGAAAGATCCAGCCACCGAAAGGCCTTTGCTATGGAAGTTAAGAACGGAGGTTCCAGGCACTAAGTAGAGTACCAACAAGAGATGACCTTAGACGACTTCTGGTAATCGAGTCTACAGGAATCATGAGAGAAAATACTGCAGGGCTTCCAACGGAAAAAGACAAGAACAGTGGATCAGAGAAGAGACATGGAAGAAGATAGAAAGAAGAGAAAGTCAGTGCCAAACAAAGAATCAAACAGCACCAGATCTGAACGCCTGAAGGAACAACACAGACAAAGATATGCAACAAACTCTGAACAAAGAGGTAACCCAGAATAGGACTCCATGACCCAAGAACCGACAAAAAGATATCACATAGAGAAACTGCAGGATGAAGCAGAAAATGCAGCAAGTAAAAATACCTGAAGACACTGTACAGATAAAAACAAACAGCTAAACAACGGGTTTAATGAACAGTGATTGCCTGAAAGGACAGTGATACGCTAATGTCGTCGAGGGAGAGGCAGGAAAACTACAGCGCTGATGGAGGAATACATTTTGAGTCGGTTCTGAACAGACCAGATCCCCCTCAGCTTGCAGACATCCAGCCAGCAGCAGCTATAGACCTTGACATCTGCACAGACCCAAGAACCAAGCTGGAAGAAGTGACTAGCAGCAGTCAACGACAATGAAGAGCGTGCCCAAAGCACCAGGGCAGATGGAATAACAGCAGAGATGTTGAAAGCAGACGTGAATGTGACAGCCCTCCCAAGTCTGACTGAAATCTTCAGGCAAATTTAGGGAATCGCAGGGCAGGTCCCTGTTGCGGTGAAGAACAGGGGCTCATCTTTCAAGTTACCCAAGAAAGGAGATTCTTGGAGACTGCAATAATTGGAGGGACATTCATAACACTTCTTTCCCTCACCAGCAAGGTCTTCAGCAATGATGCTTTGTCAAGACTGACGGCAACTCTGTTGAGAAAGACCTCGACACAGCAAGCAGGATTTCGCCTTACTGGGCACTATCCTGCTCCGAACACATCTTCATGTTCTGCGACAGATCTGGAGCAGAGCAACGAATGGAACACACCGCTGTAAAGAAACGTGCTACACATCACGGCAAATTTTTTCATCGCATGACACCATGCGAGAAGGCTTTTGACAGCATCCACCTGCGAGTCCTTATGGAAGATCCTGAGGCATTACGGATCAGTCCCTGCAAAACTTGTTCAGGTCAAGTTGCAATGCTGTACAGGTGTGTTGTGCGATTTCCGAATGAAATTCCCAGGTTGTCTGTGACACGGAGCTCACAGACCCCTTCAACGGTCAAAAGTAACTCAGTAGTCCTATCCGTGGTACCGGCGAGGTGACAGCAGGGCTGCATGTCTCTGTCGGCCGTTCCTTTCATCCTGGCCATGGACTGGATCATTGAGAGACTTCCACCGACAAGCGAGAGGAGAGGGCTCAGATGACCATGACTATAACAGCAACAACAGCACTGGAAGACTTTGGACTTTTGCTGAGCATTGCCTGCTGTCACAGCGCGCCACGCCAAGACATGCAGAAAAAACAAAGGCCTTCTCAGAAACAGCTGGAAACCTTGCTTGAAGGTCAGCACAAAGCAAATGGATCTGGACAGTAAGAGAGTCGAACGCCAGATGTCCAAGACAGCGGCATCAAACTTAAATGGAGAAGAGACCTGAGATTGGAAGTTGACAGTTCACTTATCTTGGCGTCCAGAAATGTCAAACACTCTGAGGGATGCGAGAGGTGGAGATCGAGCCCGACTGGGCGAAAGCCAGTCAGGCCTTGTTTTGCCTCACTCAGGAGCACATGGAAGGCAAAAAAAATCAGCCAGAAGATCAAGCTGAGAATCTTCAAGTCAAATGTGATCAGCACCCTCCTTTACGGATCAGAATCTTGGAAGAGATGACCAAAACCATCAGTAACAAGCTTGACGTCTTCCAAAACAGATGCCTCAGGCGCAATACTTAACATCTTTTGGCCAAACACCATCACAACGAAGAACTCCACCGAAGAACTGAAACGAGTCCATCACCACGCAGGTCAACAGAAGGGCGTTGGTCGATGGATTTGGGACATTGGTGCTCCGCCAGCAGACAGCAGACCTTTCCAGAGTCGCACCCTACGATGGACTCCAGACGGCCGAAGAAAACGAGGCCGCCCAAAGGAAACTTGGAGAAGAACAGTGGAAAGGGAGATGAAATGGAAAGGCTGACATGGGGTCACCTAGAGCGGGTTTCAGCCGATCGACATCGGTGGCTTGGAGCTCTGGGTTGAGGCCTTATGTGCAACCTGATGCACAAAGAGGAATAGATAGATAGATGTAGATTGTTTACTACCAACAGGGTCACCATGTGTTGCTGGTGTTAGCTGCTTATTAACAAAATGGTGTTAAGTGATATATTTACTGTGTCATAGATGGGCATGTGCCAACTGTTGCAGAATCAGCACACTTGTACTTGATCATTGCACGCAAACATTATGTCCCAAGCATATATACTTACGGATGCTTATTTATGAAGATGTATTTTTAAATGCATCATAAATTATTGCTGAGTTTGTGTTTTCATGTTTTCAGAACGAGTGCCATCAGTTAATGATTAGTGGCATCCTTGTGGTGCTGTCAGCATACTTTGTGCGGTTCTAGTTGTTGCTATGATTGCTGGAAATATCTGCAGGCCAATTATGTGCAATCGTTAGTTGTAAAAGGCTTTTCTCAAAGTTAAGGTTAAAGAATTTTGATCCAGAGTAGCAGACAGGGCTGTTATTGTGTGCTATACACAAGAGAAATGTTACATTGTTGCATATTTATAGTAATCAAAAGGGTATTTTTTTTCAAATTTCATGGTTTCCTAATAAATTGTGGTAATCTTATATTTCAGGAAACAGGAGAGTTATAGGACACTAAAAGAATGAAATTAACAGATGTGTACGAGTATCTGTGCAGGGGGTGTATGTGTTCTGTGTGTGGTTTTTTGTGTTTGTGTCTTTGTGTGTGTGAAGGGAAAGTATTATAATTTGAGAGAGAGATCTATTCCACCTGAAAGTCAACGTAAGATGGATTTTTAGGACACGACTTTCACTATGATCTTGTCCTGACCATGAGCTGTTGCATAACGTGTCTGTATTTACTGTGTGTAATGAGTAAGTATTTTAGTGTGTTAATTTGTATTCTACTGGTTATGAGTAGGAGATCTAGTATTTACTAGCTGAGTAGGTGAGGTCTGTATTTATTAGCTGTGTGTATGAGTAGGTAAGTCTATAGTGTATTTACTGTTGTGTATTTAACTGTTGGTACAATGAGTTGTAGGTGAGTCTGTATTTACTTGTGTATGAGCGTGTGTGTATGAGTAATGTGTATTTTAGTGTCTGTGTATGAGTAGTCGAGTCTGTATTATTTACTGTGTGTATGAGTAGGTGAGTGTATTTACATGTATTGCAAGTAGGTGAGTCTTATTTACTGTTGTGTATGAGTAGGTCTGAGTCATACTGTGTGTGATGGTAGGATGAGTCTGTATACTGTGCTGTATGAGATAGGTGATGTGTCTGTATTTTACTGTGTGTATGAGTAGGTCTGAGTATTAAACTGTGAAAATGTATGAGTAGGTGAAGTTCCTGTAATGTGTATGTTGTAGTGAGTCTGTATTTACTGTGTGTTGAGTAGGTGAGTCTGTATTTACTGTGTGTATGAGTAGGGTGAGTCTGTATTTACGTGTGTGTATGAGTAGGTGTGTCTGTATTTACTTGTGTGAATGGAACAGTTTACTGTGTATGAGTAGGTGTGTGATGTCTGTATTACGTGAGGTCTGTATTTCTTGTGTATGAGTAGGTCTGTATTACTGTGTGTAGTGAGTCTGTAGTGTGAGTCTATGTGACTCCCGTGTATGTAGGATGACTGTGTGTATTGAGTGTTGAGGTAACTCTGAGGCTGGTCACTGTAATTTAGTGATGAAGTAGGTGAGTCTGTATTTACTGTGTATTGAGGTAGGTGAGTATAGTGTGGTCATGGAGTAGGTGATCTGTATTTACGGGTCTGTGTTCTTGTTGTATGAGTAGAGGTGAGTCTGTAGTTTACTGTGTAGAGTCTGTATTTACTGTTGGTATGAGTAGTGTGAGTCCTGTATTTAACTGTGTGTATGAGTAGGGTGTCTGGTTGAGTGATGTATTTACGTGTGTGTATGTAGTATGTGAGTCTGTATTGTACTGTGTGTATGAGTTAGTCTGTTTATTTACTGTGTGTATGAGTACCGGAATCTAGAGTCTGTGTAAGTGAAGTGTATCTTATTTACTAAGGTGATGTAGCCTGTGTAGGCTGAGTCTGAGGTATGTATTTACTGTGTGATGTCTTTGTATTTACTGAGGGTATTATAGGTGTGTTGTAGTTTTACTGGTGCCTCTGTTGTGAGTAGGTGAGTCTGTAGTTTACTGTGTGTATGAGTAGGGGCTAATGGCTGTCATTGATATTTACTGATCTATGAGTCTTATTAGGGTACTGTATAGAGGTGAGTAACCTGATTCACCTGTGTGATTGACAGTCTGTACTTTACGTTGTGATGCCCTTATGTGTTGTCATGAGTAGGTGTGTTGCCTATTTACTGAGTAGGTGAGTCTGTACCCGTGTGTCTGTATATACTGTATGAGTAGGTGAGTCTGCTATTTACTGTGTGTATGAAGTAGGTGAGGGTGTCGTGTTACGTGGTGTTGATGACCCTAGGTTGTCTGTATTTACTGTGATGTATGAGTAGGTGAGTCTTTGAAGTACTGTCGGTTTAGGTGGTCTGTACTTACTGTGTGTATGAGTAGGTGAGTCTGTGCCAAATACTGTGTGTATGTCGCCTGAGTGTGCTATAGAAGTAGGAGAGTCTGTATTTTATTTAGCCTTGTATAATGATATGAGTACTGTGTGTGTATGATGTTAGTAGAATCAGACTTGGGTGTCGTATTACTGAGAAAGTGCGTTTATGTGTGTGAACGTGTCTGTTGTGTGAGTCTGTGTGTCTGTAGTACTGATCGGTGTAAGCATACTAGTGCGTAGATTAACTGATTTTATGAGTAGTAATTAAACACGTGTATTGGATTAAGGCTGAGTGCTGTATTCACTGGGTGCTTTATGATATTGTCTTGTTAAGATTATGTTGTGTGATTTGTGAAGTCTTTGACTACTTGACACTGTCCGTGTATGAAAGTAGTGAGGGAAATCTGTATTAGTCACTAGTAAGTAGTTAGGTGAGTCATATTGCTGGTAGCTGTAGGAGACTTCTCGTGTATTACATACTGTATGAGTAGGGAGTCTGTATACTGGACTGGTGTGCTGATGGACTGTTTTTAGGTGTGAAAGTGGGTATTTACTGTGAGTCTGCCATTCTGTGTGGAGTACTACTGTTGGTGTTTGTGTGAAAGATTCACAGATCTGATGTTCGGAACCTTGAGCCGAGAGGTACGGTAAGGGATGAGTACTGATATTATTGAACTGTGTAATATGCAGATAGAGAGTAGTAAATATCAAACACCGTTGTATACAGTACTGTAGTCTGTCATTTACTTAATAGAAAGTAAGCAAAGGTGATGACCCTAGTATTTTTTAACTTTCATTGAGTAGAGTGTAAAATGAGGAGGTTGAGCCGTCCTGTATGGTATGTAGGTGATCTGTATTTATCTAACGTGAGAGTTGTATAGAGGTCAGCGATTGTGGTGTCTTATTATTACTGTGTGTATGATAGTGAGTAGTGAGAATCTGTTATTTACGCGAGTTGTGTCTATGAGTATGGACCTAATGTATTTCTGTATTTCAACACTGTGTGTATGAGTATAGGGAGTGTGACGTATGTTTTTTAAGTGGTTAAGGATGAGACTTAGAGGAATGACTCTGTATTCCTATCACGTGTTGTGAATGAGTCGTAAGGGCAGTGTTCTCAGATATTTCCGACACTGTGTGTTATGAGTAGTGTGGAGGTAAGCAGGTCCTGATCTGTATTTATGTTGTGTAGAGAGAGAGGATGAGGGGATCGTAATTAACTTCGTGTGATCATATGAGCGCAGGATCCTAGATAGTAACCCAGGCGGGTGTAGTATGAGTAGGCAGGTCTTTTTATTCTCAAAAATTGTCAGATTAGGAAGAATAGAGTCTATAGTGTTTATACGGATCGGTAAAAATAGTGTAGGGAATTGTGATGATGGCTCGTATTCCACTACCTTCAGGTGTATACAGAAATTAGAAGGTGAGTTGTATTTTACTGGTTGTAACGTAGGACATCAACATAAGGGTGAGTATCTGCAATTAATATTTCGAGCGAGTCTGTAATGCGGTATGACATAGGTGTAAAGTCGTATAATCTACTAGAGAGTGTGTATGAGAGGTGAGTCTGTATTTAACATGTTGATAATCTAAGGTATGATAGGTGAGAATGATCAATAATAATGGCAATGAAGGAGTCATGGTTAGTAATACATAGGT
Source organism: Pomacea canaliculata (assembly GCF_003073045.1). Taxonomy (NCBI): domain Eukaryota; kingdom Metazoa; phylum Mollusca; class Gastropoda; order Architaenioglossa; family Ampullariidae; genus Pomacea; species Pomacea canaliculata. The sequence continues at coordinate 642,597 of NC_037597.1, forward strand.
GGTGGTGCTTAGGGATGTATAAAAGTGTGGTTGTAGTCTCATGTATTTTACCTTGGGTGTATGAGTATTTTGTGTCGTATACTTTGTGTTAATGCAAGTAACAGCTATGTGTAAGCACGTAGTATACACGTGAGTGTGTATAGAAGTGCCATGATAATTATTACTTATGAGAGGCTAAGTGAGCATGAGACTCATGTATATATTTACTGTGTGTATCAGTAGGTAAGTCTGTATTCATCGACAACATAGGATGATGTTGGAAAGACCAGAACTGTGTGTATGAGTAGATCAGTGTTCTATTACTTATGGCAAGTAGAAAGTAGGGTAGTAAGGTCTATGGAAGTGTTATATGTCACGCGTGTATCAATCACGTAAGGCGTATTTACTGTAACGACTGGTATTGTGTCATATTTACTGGTGTGTGCGTATGAGTAGGTGATAGTTTCTGTATTATTTACTGCTAAATGATCGAAAGGAAGATGAGGGTCTGATTACTGTTAGTGGTACCGTGCGTTCTGTATTGTACTTTGTAATTTACGTAGTGTGCCCTGTATTACTAGTGCTGTGAGAGAAGACGGGGTGTGTCTGTATTTACTAAGAGAGTCATGAAGTATAGTGAAGACTGTAATTAATTGAGAACTAGAATAAAGTAAGCATTGTGTTATTATTTACTTGCTTGTATGAGTTTGTCTGCGTGTCTATGTAGTTTCGTACTGTGTGTACTGCAAATAAGGATGGCTCGATGTATGAGTACTCTGGCTGTATAAACGTAGTAGGCTACAATATGAGCCGGATATAACAGTGTCTATGGAGCGTAGCGTGTCTGATGTATTTACTGTATTGAGTAGGTGAGTCTGTATCTTTACTGTATGTATGAGTAAGTGTGTCTGATGATCGACTATAGCATGTCTAACTATTAAGCTCACCAACATTACCAGGGTTGTAACGAAGACTCGTCTACCAAGTTAGTCCACACAACGGCAAACTCACTAAACCGTTCGTAATGAAGACTGGTGTAAGACAGGGTTGCACAAATATCACCAACAATCTCCTCTGCTGGTCATAGAAACTGGATTATGAGCAAGAACAACAACACGGTATCTTCATTGAACCTTCACCAAACAGCTAGACTAAAGGACCTGGACTCTTGGAGATGATATTAGTCTCCTATCTCATCGGCAACAACATGCACAAACCAAACTGTGTAAGCTACCAGAGAAGCACGAAGACTGGCTTAGAGTCACAAACAGAAAGAGACTGAATAATGAGAATCAACAAGCAGGACTCCAATCCAACTAGCAGAGAACATCCTGGAAAACATCAAACTTTCGTGTATCTGGGGAGCATGTCACAAGGCCGGTTGGAGCAGTCCATGCATAACAAGGCCAGTTCATGCTTTCAACAGCCTACGCCCCATCTGGAACCTCCCGAGCTATTGTCCTTCCGCAGTAGGACCCGCATCTTCAACCAAATGTGAAGGCCGTCCTACTGTTGGTTCTGACACCTGGAGAGTGACAAACAACCATCAAACAACAATGCTCCAGACCTTTACAACCGATGCCTACGCCAATAATCCTGGGAATAAGATGGCCTGACAAAGATCTCCAGTCAGCAAGCTGTGATATAAAAAAACCAACCAGAATGCCACTCAGCCAAGACATCAAAAAGCGCAAATGGGCTGAACAGGTGGATAGCTCTACACCCTGCGCATAATGGGTGGATAGGACTGCAGAACCTGCGCTGAGATGCGCGGTGGATAGCACACACACCTGCGCTAATGGGTGGATAGGACTCACCCTCGCTTAAATAGGGCTGCTGGATAGGACACACCCTTCGCTAAAATGGGGTGGATAGCAAACACACCCTGCGCTTTAGGGCTGCCTGGATAAGGACACATCCCTGCACACACCAGCTGAACACCATGGCCAGGCGAGGCACTTGACTGGAATCTCCAGGGAAGTGGAGAGTTGAGAGACCGAAGCAGGCTTGGAAAAGAGAACAGTAGAGAGCGAGGCAAGGTCGTGGGACCCCTGGGTCCAACTTGAGGGGCTGCCCTATACCGGGTTTCCCGCTGGCGAGTTGTTGCTGCCCTATGCTCCTCGACCGAGTAACAAGGACTAAACACAGTGAGGCAAACATTATGGTCCATGTCCCCGTCGTTCATTGTTGTGTCATTGTTTACTAGCGTACATCAGTCAAATTGTAACTTTCATTAACGACCTTCCGCAGAAGTCACGTCGTGTTTCTTTGTGGACCGACTGTTTGTGCTGTTAGCTGCAAATGTTTACAGGAAAACACGTTATAAAACACAGAGTGTATTTTTAGAGAGCCTGAATGCTCGATGCACGGTGTGTACATCAAATGCTCTTACCTGGGGCCGTCGCATGAAAGCGAGAGAAGTGCCTGGTGGCAGCACGGAGAATTTCAAGGACAAGCCTTTTTCACTATAGTGAGCGCCGCAGATGTGTTTATACTCCCAGTTAATCGGCGTGGAGCCAAAGGTCTGTCTTAGGAAAAACAAAGATGAAGCAAGATGAAGTGTCGCGGTCGCAGGACACTTGACAACAAGACGCTTCTGGAAGATGTCCCCGTGCTCCCCCAGGACATCACTACTCATCACTTCACAACTTGTGGCCCTCATGTGGCAGTATCAGTTGCCGTTAGATTAAATAATGTATACAATGTAAGCGACTTCAGTCAGCAGTTGACAGGCTGACCTAGCGTTATGTAAACGTGTCTGACTCGGGATAGAGCTGGTAACGGACGATTGAAAAGGCACTGATGTTTTAAGGCTTTATATTTTCATTAACATGTATAACAAACTAACCTCTTGATATTGCAGGCCTAAAACATCTATGGTTCCCCTTGATGACTCATGCAGATGTGGTCAACTCTTTTAGCTGTGTTAGGATATGATGATGAGATTGAGGAGGTTCGTACGTTATAAAATTCACACTACTCGTTAAATATAAAAAAGTAAAAATTTTCTACCAAAAACATTTGTATAAAAAAATGATAAGTAAGATTGTTGGAGAGCCTCCAACAATACAATACTGACCTAAGCAGGACTGGACACTGTCTTGGACATTGACCTGGGTTATCTTGTTGTTGTCTCTTGTATAGTGTCTGTTCGCTCTTTACTTTAATCACTATTACGTATTTCAAAGATGATCACTACAATTTGTAAATTTGATCAGACGAAGCCCCCCGACTTGAATTGCTGTTTGCCAGGTTGTTTATCAACAAGAAAATTTGCTTGCGACATCAGCTCTCCTGAAGCTAAAGTGGTATAAGCGACATTCAGGTGAGGCTGCACGGCTTTACCCTGTCACCAAAGCTTGCACGAGCAAGGAAATGCCACCCCCCCCTAAAAAAACCAACACAAACTACATCATACCAAAACACCAAAAGAACTATAAACCCAAAACTTGTTATTGTGAGATACCAACCTGTGCTACACCCAAAAGGCATGAATTTATTCGCATGAGCAGGGCTTGTGCACTGCTCGCTGGTAATATACTGCTGGAATAGATAAGGAGGTCAATTTTCAGCCGCTGTCGTATAACATTTTGTTAGGGTTGTGGTGGCGATAATCATGGCACTTCTCGTCGTAGCAGTAGTCTTCGTCTAAAGCATGGAGAGCTTGCGTGGTTCCGACTCACTCTTCCGCCGTCTCCAGCTCCTCTGAATTCCTTGACAAGGTTGGGTTGTTCATCCCTTTGTGTGTGAGCGCAATGTTACTTCTCTATCCGTGATCGCGCGGTCGCCCGGATGCCACTGCAGAGTGTGTAACATTAGGGTCTGCGAGTCAGGAGCCAGGCCGGACTGGCTGACACTCTATGTTATGGTAGACGAATTACGCCACTAAAACACACGGCTTACAGTCAGCACCAAGCGACCGTGTTTTGCTGCCCGCTCCGTGCTCAACCAACCAGGGACAGGCGATGGCACCAAGCACCTCGTCTCCGGTGCCAGGTAATCACCGTGATCACATATCATGGTCGCTGAGGGGGACAGGGGGGCATAAAACAAATGGTCTCGCGACCAAACCTTCAAACTGCTCTTGTCAGGTTCACTTACGAACATAAGCTCATCACTACTTTTGATCTCCAATGGTCCTTAAACATTCTGCCAAAGTCAGGAAGACTTTTTTCTAGGGGCTGAATGATGAAAGGACCGGGGTGGCTCTCCCTGAATCAACGGCTCAGCCTTCCTCTCATAAAATTTGTGTTCGCCTCTAGCCAGTTTTTATACCGCTATAGTTACCAGGTACAGCGGAACTCTCAGTGCAGTAGGTGCTGATAGGAAAACACTAGCGTTTGGGTCTTTGTATGATGGTCTATTGTCAATAATATATTGTTCTGTTGTCCCTAAGTTGTTCACATCACATTCGAGCCTTCATTTCTCTAGGTCCGCTCATTTTCGGCAAAGAAAGACTGACAAGAGAAAAGCCAGTGGTTTGAGCCTAACATAGCGCCCACATATTAATAGTTGCAGTTTGCTGGAGGGGCAGTACACCGGTCTGGTGCTCACCAAAGCTCTCAGAGCAGTTACAGCGAGCAGATTTACATATATGGTATTCTGTCACCAAAGTTCAGGGACGCAAAGAATGATCAGAAGAAGAAATACATAAATGAATTGGAACAGCTGCCGTTGCAGCTGCAAGAAGTTAAATAATGAATATACTGTCAGGTAGGCCGTCTGATCGCTCGACGAACACGTGTAATGGGGTGAATGATCAAGCACTCAGTCCCACGTAGATCAACCAAGCTGCTGCATCTATTTTTAAAAAAGAATATTATGGTACTGGGATGTCGATGTCCCGACCCGCCCACAGTTCTCAGGAGGTTAATTGATGATGAATGTTAAGTGACTGATGTACACATGCGCTGAATAATGTTCTACAACCCAACAAGTGATTCTACTGCATGTCACCCTCCCCTACACCTACCCTCCAGCCTACCTGTACAGTGGGAGGGGCAGAGACAGCGCAGTAACCAGTGTACAGGGCATCTGCCTATCCCCATCTCTGTTTGCGTTCTTCTCCAGGAACATTCTGGGATGGAGAGCACACAAATCAAGTAATGTTATTAGCGAACTGATCATCAGTAACCTGTCATACCTACAACACAAACAGTGAAAGTGTGCTGGCGGTTTTTATAGATGTTTAATCTGTTATTTGTGCAATACTTTACATGTGATGTTCTGTCAGCTTGATTAGCTGTATGAGTCTTGTATTCACTGTAATTCTGGTGCATATACTTTATCTTCGCACTATCATGTTAATATGGTTAGATGTATTGAGTATTTACATTACAGATTAATCACTTGATTGTTCTCTCGAGAAGCCGGTGTTACGTGTCTGGGGTGTGCCAGGCTTTTACAAGAGAAACCTATGGAGAAAATGTAGATAACATTCCAGAAAGAATTATTCAATAAACCATTTGCGAGATTAATCAGATACAAGACATAATGCTGACAGAAGATAAATGCAGCAAATACTATTGTTAACAGTTCGAATTCCCACACTCATGGATAAGAACAGAATACTCTCTCTCTCACACAGTCTGTACAAACTCAGCTACAGACACACATGAGCAGACATCAGACTAAGACTACGAAAGGCGAAGAGCAAAAGCACAACTCTTTATTTGACCTGCGTGTCAGCTGATTTTCGCAAGTGAATGGAAGTGGCGGTCGTCATTAGACAAGGGAGGACCTCTCCCTTGAGCATCCTGGCACAGTACCTTAGTCCATTCACACTTTCACACACATTTCACATCCTTTGTGATAGTGTTCTCCTGAGTCTCCTACTCTAGACGTCCAGATACATAGCTATGAAGTTCCGTAGGCTATCAAGCTGATCTCAATGCAAGGTCTCTGCATAAATGCTCTCCCAGCCCCTTCGAATCGTTGTACATCGAGTCGACCTCACCAATTTTTCTGCGTCGCAATCGACCGCCGGGTGAGCTCCTAGTGTCGTATAGACGTCAATAGAAATCCTCCCGCTGTGGTGTTCTATGCGACTAAAGTTCACCAACGCATCTAGAGAACCATGAGCTGTTCCCGGGGATTTCACAATCCTTCACAGATCTGCTGTTTCGCTTGTGTTTGGAACTATTTATACAATGGTCAGCTTTTTAGTCTCAACATTGCTGTTTATACCCAACCTTTGCTCACCCACCCCACAAGAATAGGTTTCCACGTATGTTACCGTGTTACTGGACACGACTGCAGGTGCACACTTGAGTGTGCAAAAAACATCCCACCCCAACTACAGCCAGCAGGGTGATATTACATCACTGTGGTGAGTGGTGATGTAACCTACAGGGGGTCGTCTGCCATCGTGTATGTATCGCTAGTACGTCACCTCCTGAATCATGGATCTACAGGCGACCAGAGCTCTTAATGTCTTGAGAGCGTCGTTGCACCTGTGTGCCTGTCTGACACTGTGTATTAGTTGTGTCCCTGTGGTGCACTCGGGACCTGTGTGACTCGAAGTGTGTATGTGAGAGCTCTCGCATCACTACCAGTCGCCTCTAGCTACGGTCCATGTCTTCAAATCCACCGGAGCTCCAGTAGCAAGATCGACCTCAGTAACAGTGTTGGTCGACTTGCCACTTCATTAGTAGCAACCACGGGATCTTTCCTGCTCACTTCCCAGTGCACGCCCTAGACCAAGGAGGAACTTTGAAAACGTTAATTCCTGCTGTTGACCTCAGTTGAACCCTCACCCCCGTTGTGTTGGTG